>NC_036647.1:5470564-5796849 GCF_002806865.2 Cucurbita pepo subsp. pepo
TTTTTTTTTTTTTTTTTTTTTTTTTTTTTTTTTTTTTTTTTTTTTTTTTTTTTTAGGTTTTTGGCATTGAGTGAAATTTTAATTAACTTATCCATACCTTTCTATATGCAAAAGAAAAAAAAATCAAGCTCGCTAACAGCTCGATTAAGAGTTTCTTCGTGTCCTTTAGACCTCACTCGGGCACACGCTCTCCCGACCTCCATGGCATGCCAATGAACTCCACAAACTTCAACCACTCGTCACAGAACACCTACAAGGAAAAGAGGAGAAACACAGAGAGATAACGAGACAAAGAGTGAGTCCTAGCGACAATAATCCCACAAACCTAACGTCGAAACAACCAACCCACACCACGAATGGATGGATGTTCGAGATGTCCCAAAGAAATGAACAACATATGAACTCGTTCTCGATGGCATGACCAAGTGAGTTATGATGGCTGATAATACCTCTCAATTTGGGACGACGAGACTAAAAATTTAAATTTTTGAAGTGCGCCCGTTAAACTAATCTATATATACATACATTCCATCAATCATTTTCCAATACATAAGGTGCAATTCAAACACTTCAATTATTTAGCCTACTAGCCCTAGTGGTATTATTCCAACAATTAAAATATTATAATAAAATATTTTAAATTAATTTGATCTATTAAATTTTAAAATAATTACGATCGACCTAGCATAGAATTTATTCTACATTTATAAACTTGGTCAATCATCGACAAAATCTAATTAATTTAAGATATATTTTTATTCAATTTTCACATATATTAAAATAAATACGTGATTGACTTAATGCCCTGAGTTTTTTTCAATCAATCAATCACTCCCATGTGAACTCGGGTATATAATATGATATAATCAAAGAAAATAAAAAGATCAATTGGCAGTCAAATTAACCAAAGATTTTCCCCCAAAAAAAAATTAAATGATATTGATTGGTCTTTATTAATTAATTATATTTATATTCTCAAGATGATGNAAAAAAAAAAAAAAAAAAAAAAAAAAAAAAAAAAAAAACTCATAAAGCATTTATTATATAAATTTTAGTTTAAAAATATTTTTTAAAATAATAATTTTATAAATTTTGCCGAGAATATGTTTTTTATAATTAAAAATAACAAAAATAGAGATAATTAATTATATATGACGACAAAAAAGACGAGAAAAAGGGTAGAAAAGTCAATTCAATTATGCTCCATTTGATCTGCTCGGCCCAAGTTTAGAGCCACCGTGGTTCTAAATTGGGCTGATCATGGACCCGTGACTGGGCCGAAACAAGGTTTGGGCTATACGTTATGTACAAATTTGAACCACGCGTAGGTTCGGAAGATGTTTCCATACCCTTATAAAGAATATATTGTTCCCCTCTTCAACTGAGGTCTCACAATCCATCCCCTTCGAGGTCAACGTTCTCGCTAATTCTCGTTCCTCTTTCCAATTGATGTGGGATCTCATACAAAGAAAAGATGATATGCCCCCATGTTCAGCTATAGATAGCAGCAACCTGCAAGTCCATCGCAATTCCGTTGCAAATCCACAAGTTTCCAAATTAATCTCGCAGATATGTATAATTCAGAGGGAAGACCTACACCTATTGCCCGACACAAAATTTGTAACGACCCAGATCAGATATTGTCCTCTTTGGGCAACCTTTCGGGTTTCCCCTCAAGACTCGCAATTCCGATGCAAATCCACAAGTTTCCAAATTAATCTCGCAGATACGTATAATTCGAAGGGAAGACCTACACCTATTGCCCGACACAAAATTTGTAACGACCCAGATCAGATATTGTCCTCTTTGGGCAACCTTTCGGGTTTCCCCTCAAGACTCGCAATTCCGATGCAAATCCACAAGTTTCCAAATTAATCTCGCAGATACGTATAATTCGAAGGGAAGACCTACACCTATTGCCCGACACAAAATTTGTAACGACCCAGATCAGATATTGTCCTCTTTGGGCAACCTTTCGGGTTTCCCCTCAAGACTCGCAATTCCGATGCAAATCCACAAGTTTCCAAATTAATCTCACAGATACGTATAATTCGAAGGGAAGACCTACACCTATTGCCCGACACAAAATTTATAACGACCCATATCAGATATTGTCTGGGCTTTCCCTTTCGAGTTTCCCCTCACCTGACACAAAATTTGTAACAACCCAGATCAGATATTGTCCTCTTTGGGCTTTCCCTTTCGACCCAGATCCCCTTTCGAGTTTCCCCTCAAAACAACCCAGATCAGATATTGTCCCCTTTCGAGTTTCCCCTCACCTGATTGTCCCCTTTCGAGTTTCCCCTCACCTGATTGTCCCCTTTCGAGTTTCCCCTCACCTGATTGTCCCCTTTCGAGTTTCCCCTCACCTGATTGTCCCCTTTCGAGTTTCCCCTCACCTGATTGTCCCCTTTCGAGTTTCCCCTCACCTGATTGTCCCCTTTCGAGTTTCCCCTCACCTGATTGTCCCCTTTCGAGTTTCCCCTCACCTGATTGTCCCCTTTCGAGTTTCCCCTCACCTGATTGTCCCCTTTCGAGTTTCCCCTCACCTGATTGTCCCCTTTCGAGTTTCCCCTCACCTGATTGTCCCCTTTCGAGTTTCCCCTCACCTGATTGTCCCCTTTCGAGTTTCCCCTCACCTGATTGTCCCCTTTCGAGTTTCCCCTCACCTGACACAAAATTTGTAACAACCCAGATCAGATATTGTCCTCTGGGCTTTCCCTTTCGGGTTTCCCCTCAAGACTTTAAAAGTCGTCTGTTAGGGAAGGTTTCCACCCCCTTATAATTGGTGTCTTCCCCTCTTTTTCCAATACACTTATTGGAAGTCGTCGACAACGAAGACCCAAATCCACCGCTAGCAGATATTGTCCTCTTAGGGCTTTTTCTTTCGGACTTCCCTTCAAAGCTTTAAACAAGTCTGCTATGGGAAGGTTTCCACACTCTCATAAATGGTGGTTTGTTCTCCTCTCCATAATCAATGTGGGACATCTCAATGGTGATCCACCGTTCATTTTTTGTTGTCTTTCTATTTTCATCGAATACGAGTTCGAGATTCAAATCTCCGAGCATACCCATAATTCTGAATAAAAAAAGAAGAACATAATTTTTTTTTAGTAAATTACTTTTTATTCCACAAATATTCTGGATGGTTGACACGTGTAAGCTAAAATATCTGTAAATTCCAAATGAAGCAGAGAATCTGATGGAAGTTGATAAGTTAATTAAAGCTTCATCCCACTGTGTCTTGTGACAAATATATCTGCCAGAAATTAAATAAATAATTTTTAAAATTTTTTAAAAATAAATAAATAAATAAATAATTAGGCTTTAATGAAACACACGAGATGTCCATAATTCTCCAGCTGTTTCAACTCCTCATGTTTCAACTAACTTCCCTTTTAATCTTATCTCCAAACACAACCAAATCCCATTTCCATTCATTTTTCAACACATCTCATGGAACACGACCACGATCACGACCACGACCACGACCAACGCCGGAGCTACGGCCACCACCATATCGCTCGAAAACTCAACTTCAACGCTCCCCTCTTGACCACCCGTCGTCCCGCCGCCAATGTCGGTATCGGCCGCTTGAGTATCTCCGGCTCCACCACCAGCGATCGAGTTCCTTTCTGTTGGGAGCAAGCTCCTGGCAAGCCCAAGGACTACGTCGAGAGATGTCACGACGTCGTTTACGACAGCTCTGCTACTACTCCTCGTCCTACGCTTCCGCCTCGATGGTGGCGACCACCGATTCAAACAAGTAGGGTTTATGAAATTTTTTTAAATTGTTTTGAATTGGAAATTTAGTTTATATGATTTGATTCGAAGTTTGAAATTTTCAGAAGAAAACACTCGACGTAGTGAGAGTGACGACAATTTGAGTGAGAGTGATTATGTCTTGTCCGATGTCGTGGATGTGTTCTCGTTGTCGGAGGCCATCGATATAGTCGAGAAGGCCGAGAAGGATTTGAAGCTAAACGAGCTGAATTTGTATAGAGAGAAGGAAGAAGAAGAAGAAGGAAAGAATGTGAGTTGCAAGCGGTCGTCGAATTTCATGATCGAGCGGTTTCTACCGGATGCAACGGCATTAGCCGCCTCGTCGGTGTTGAACCGCCACGCTTTCTCGCCGCAGAGGGTGGGAGGGAGGCCATTTTCACCGCCCAAGGGCTGTGGGCTAGACATGCTGTTTCCATGGCGGATAAAGCACCACCATCGGTTGTGTGGAGTGAGAAGTCCGGTGAGGGACGACAACCGTAGGGTTGGATCCAAATCTTCTGTAAAGCAAAAGAAACATATAATTTAGTTTCAATTCTTAATTTAATCTATAGTTGTATAAATTTTTGCACAAGGAAACCCTAATTCTTATTCATCTACTCATTTTTGTTCCTTAAAATCCAATGGATTTGGAGTCTGTTTCCTTAACCACTCGAACATATTGAATTTATGTTAAAATTATTTAATTAACGTATAAAGGAAATGGGAAACAAGAATTCTCCTTTATTTTTTTTTTCGAGAAAAGAAGTCTGAAGGTTGAATGTAGGACAGTAAGCCTTAAAATAAGAAAATGTAGTCTAGAAGGGCGGGATAAGACAAGGCAGCAAGGCTAAAGACAAGGAAGTCTCGTCCAACAACTAGTGACTAGCTGTCTACGGGGAGGAGTCAACTAGTGATGCTAGCTTCTCAAAATTATATAATTTGAATAAAAATTTCATTTTAAGGTTCAACTAAGGAAGTTTGGTCTGGCAACTACTGCGTGACTTTCGATGAGGAGGAACCGACTTTCGATGAGGAGGAATCAACCAGCAATGACAACTTCTGAAATATTATATGATTCGAATTAATAATTCCATTGAAATAAAGTTCTAAATAAACATTTTTGACGCAATCATTTCAAAATATCCAACAAATATATTATATTTTTAAATAACAAAATATAAGAAGTAAATAGTATTTAAAATATTTTAAAATGTTCTTTTGACGTAATCATGTTAAAATATATTGTATTATTAAATAACAAAATATAAGAAGCAATTGACGTAATTATATTTTTAAATAACAAAATATAAGAAGTAAATAGTGTTTAAAATATTTTAAAATGTTCATTTTTGACGTATTCAAGTTAAAATATATTGTATTATTAAATAATAAAATATAAGAAGCAAATTCCTCTTTGGAAAAGGCAGACAACACCTAACAGATAATTGAACGAAAAATATCGTCAACAGCAGGATTCGAACCTGCGCAGGCAAAGCCCAATAGATTTCGAGTCTATCTCCTTAAACACTCGGACATATTGACAATTTGTTCACGTTTTGTTAAATTAATAATTTAATCTTAAACGTTTAAGTAAATTAATTGTGGACTGACCTGAGAATCTTACTCATTCACACTACCAATCCAACCATAAAAGTTTTGTTTATATTTATTTCGATTTAAGTTTGATTAAATTTTTTTTAAAAAATAAAAATTTCTAAAAGGATCCTAAGTTGACTTTTGATCCGACCACCGAAAATAGGGTTACAATTCAATCCTCCCTATCGTCCTTTGAATTTTATGAGATTTTAGTTATTAACGTAACTTGTATAGTAGATAAGTACGATGTTTTAAATAATTAAAAAAAAAAACTCAACCTAACCCAACCCGAAAATAGAGGACTAGATCAGGTTGTGAATTCTATTCGAATTACTCGGATCATCAACCCAAAATTTCGAGTTGATCCTAAATATTTTTCCACCCCAACCCATATACACCCGTAAATTCGACTAAATAGTTCCATATATAAGACATTATTTGATGATATATTATTTCATTGTTTGAGTTTACATAATCATTCTTTTTTTTTTTTATGACAAAAGACAAATGAATGAAGATATACGAAAATTTCTCTTTTTATGTTTTTTAGCTCGACATTTTATAAATTATGTATTCACATATTTTTCATGTGTAAAACGACGTCTTATTTGAAAGTTTCAAATTTAAATCGTGCATTTCGCAAAAATCTTGCTTCATTTTGTTTTCTTCGACAATCCATTTGTGGTTATGAAATGTCAGGTATCTCGTCTTCGTATAAAAACAATCATTAATTATAATGGCTCTAGAATTAGACCGAATTCATGTTGTAGAATGAATGTAGAGTTTGAACGGAAGTTTCTAAGATGAGACATGAATTTTACGGTGTGAACGATTTGAAACTATGTTCTTCGTTAGAAACTATTCTACGAAGGATCCACCATTTATAAAGGTCGAAAGTAGCAATAACTGGTATATTTCATAGTAACTTGAAAGAGATGGAAGTAGATTTTTAACGATTAAATTACCTGTAGTGCTACAAATAAATGATGGCCTCAAATTCAAATATTTTTATATTTTTTTTTATTTTTATTATTAGGTATTTGCATTATTAAATGTTTAAATTTTGTGTTTAATATATTTTCTTAATTTTTTATTTTGAGTTGGTAAGAGATGGTTAGCAAGTAATACTACTACTAATTCTCGAACGATTGGGAGGTGAAACCAACATTCTAGCTCATGTATCGTGAATTGAATCAAGATCAACGACCTCTTACTCGAATTGACTATTGAATGAGGTGAGGTGATGCTCTCTTTCAATGATATGCATCTCAAACCTAGTCTCTAACCGGCACAGAATTGACCTAGCATTCGGGGTGCCTTTCTCCAGTCTCAAGAACTCGAGCAGTCATTTACTGATGGGTCTATCGTCAATGTTCCCGTGCAAATCATATCTTTATCTTTTTCAAAATAAATCAGAACCAAAATAAAATGTCATAATTTTATCTTTGAAGTCTTAATGCTTCGAGAGAATTTAATAATTTTTATTAATTAATTTAGTATGAAAAGTTAGCTTTTAACTTAGTTATCTAAAAATAATAATAACAACAAATTACAAAGTTCATTTACATGTTTAGTTGGCAATATTAAATTTTAAAATTTTGCAAAAAAAAAAAAAAAAAAAAAAANACAGCAGGATTCGAACCTGCGCAGGCAAAGCCCAACAGATTTCAAGTCTGTCTCCTTAACCACTCGGACATATTGACGATTTGTGTTATCGTACCCATTATTATTTATTAATTTATCCAAATTTAAATTAAATACAATGATTTTTGGCGCCGAAACATAATTGATTTTTCTAAGTTGGAGCCCTAGGACTGAATATCGCCCGAAAAAGGCTTCCCCACTGACTCCTGAATTCAAAATTTTCTATCGTCACTTTACTCTTCTGCTCTCCCCTGAAATTTCCCCTGCTTCCAGGAACCTCGTTGTCGATTTGTTGTTCAATTAACAGGAATGGCAGATTTCGCCGGAAAGTTCAAAATCGAGGAGCTTTTATCTTATGGTGACGATCTGGTAGCGCTCTTGAACGACCAAAATGACGTTCAAACCTTGAATCAATGTCTTGAACATTTCAAGACGCTTCAATCTTCTTGCTTCGATGATTTCAGTAATGTTCAAAGCTCAGCTCAAGGTCAACTCTCTCTCTCTCTCTAAATAAAGGTTGATTTCAAATCATTTCGAGGTTATAGATTCTAGGTCTTTTGCAGATTATGAGAAGAAAATCGAGGCATGCCGGCAGAAAACAGAGGAGGCGAGAGCGAGCACTGTTTCAGATGATGAAATCGATATTCTCGAAAAGGAACTCGGAGAGGAACTTGGCAAAGGGAATTTGCTCATGGAGGAAATTAGATGAGTGTAAAATTAACTTTTATTGTTAAATTATTCATATGATTGTTTGTTCCTAATGTATTTTCCTGTCACATGTATGTATGATGCACCTGCTTTTCGTCAACACAATTATCACCAGTGAGATTAATGATCTAGACCGCCAAAGGATTTCTGTTCAAGAAAGGAAGCAGGCAATGAAGAAACTTGAGCAACAAGAACTTAGGACGCAGTGAGTTTCTTTTCTGTTTTCAAGTTGCTTTGTCATCTGTAACTGTGAATTTTATATCTATTTCAGCATTGTGCAGTATCAAGTATTATCTGACAAGCACATCTTTTTTAATGTATTTTTAGTTGGAACTTGGAAGTACAGAAGGTTTACCTTTTATGCACACAAATTAGGTTATTGGCACCTTTGTTCTTCCTATTGATAGCTTAAGGTTAGAAAAGTTAACAAGGTAGACACTCCTATGAAGATGGCTGCTTAATTTTTTGAAGTAATGAACGTTTTATAGTCTAATATTTGATTCATGATATAGATAATGCCAACCTCTTCAGATCTTAAAGCTATGGAATCTTTGTCCTGTGTTGAAAATGGAGAGTTTTTCTGTAAGGTATTTGAAATTTGCTAAGAGATGAATGAGAGAAGAAACAGAGGTAACAATGATTAGGAAACAACACTACCAAGTACAAATAGTTGTCAAAAGTCATTATATAAAATGAGGTGGACTGGACTAATATGTTACCACATTAAATAGGAAAGGGAGAGATTTATGGAATATAAGCGAGGAGAATTATCTTCCTTGGAAAGAGACTTTTTAGGTGAAACCAATGAGAGGATACGCCAAAGTAGACAAAATAACATTGTGGAGGGGTGTAACAGCCCAAGCCCACTGCTAGTAGATATTGTCCCCTTTGGGCTTCCCTTCAAGGTTTTTAAAACACATATGTTAGGGAGAGGTTTCTACACCCTTATAAGAAATGTTTCGTTCTCCTCCTCAACCGATGTGGGATCTCCCAAGGGGTGTGCTGGATTCACTGTCCTTCACATTTGGAACTGTAGTTCATTCCAGAATTGAATTTGTAGTAGTTGCAATTATCGTATTCTTTTTAACCATGAACTTATAAACTGGGTGGCCATCAAAGATCTCTTACAACTCAATTCTCATTAATCTTTTGATAACATCAACCTGACAGTTCTCATGTTTTGAATTGATTCAAATTTTACTTTTTCTTGTAGGAGGAAGCTTTCAATGTATGCTTCGGTCACTGATATAATACCAAACATGGACGATCAGTCTAAAATTTCTGGCCGTATCCTTCATCTGAATTTGTACTCTTTTCTGTTTCCTTATTGCGATTTCTTTACCTTAACGCTAATCAACTACAGATATTGTGGACAGAAATAAACGGGTTGTGCAAGAGTTTGAATTCGACCCGACTAATATATCTTCTTTTGATATATGCAATGACATTTGGAATATGATTAATTCCCCATAGTACCATACATCCATTACATTGTGAATTAGCAGCTTATTATATCTTGTCCCATCTTCTTTCTTCACCTCATGGTATTAAAATTGAATGTTTATTTTGTTGTATATGTATGTTTAAGGGACTAATCTCTAAAGTACTGTCGTTTGTGATAACTTATTGTAAATCACATCTCCTTAGTCCTTGATGATTATTGTAATTGCAGCAAGCAGTATCTTGCTCATTATCATGGATATTTGATTCTCAAGGAAGCAATTGACTCTGTCTCCATTCTACTCATCTATATGGCAGTTTAAATTCTAAGATCTATTATAGCCTGCTCATATTAGTCACTGAAAAAGATTATAATATCACTATGGATCATACGATGAAAATATGACGATCCTATGATGGTGTTTTATGGAGTTTTGTTGTGGTTCCGAGGCAATATTGTATGATTGTAGTACTCATTTGTAGAACAAGCAGCAAATATATGAGCATTGTTCAGAATATAATTTGGACAGAGAACACCAAGAAACTCATCGCCTCCAGAAGGACAGGACCTAGCCATCACCTTGCAATCACAATATCATATATCTCTATAAGTGAGTGGACAATATCATACTATTGTGGAAGTTTGTGGTTTCTGACATGGTGTCGGAGCCTTACTCTTATCAATAAAATCCTCAAGTTTCGAACAAAAAAGTTGTGAGTCTCGAAGGTGTATTCAAAAGTGACTCAAGTGTCGAACAAAAGACACCCTTTGTTCGAGGGCACTAGAGAAGGAGTCAAGCCTTTATTAAGGGGAGACTATCCTAGGACTCCATAGGCCTCAAAGGAGGCTATATGGTGTACTTTGTTGAGGGATGGATTGTTGGGAGGGAGTCACACATTGGCTAATTAAAGGGATTGTAATAGTTCAAGCCCACCACTAAGAGATATTGTCCTCTTTGGACTTTCCTTTTCGGGCTTCTCTCAAGGTTTTAAAATGCTTGTGAAGGTTCGTAATTTCTAACATAAGAGTTCTGTTCTATTCTTTTCCTTAATCTTTTTTATAGCATTAATAGTTGATGAGAAGGTCCAAACTTTTATACTGTCTGAACTAAGAATGCAACATTACAACCAGGTAATGAACTAATGTTAGCATCATCTTATCGTTATCTTCTAGTACTGTTATTACAAATTAGAAACTTCTCCATTGTCTCTAGTATCTAATTTTCCGGCTGGTTTGATCTTGAGATCCTTCCTTGCCAGCGTTTCAAATGTTGAGTTTCTTTTTGGAGTTCCACACCAGTCTTGATTGCCAGCATTGGTGTTTTCCAGGTATTGCTAGTCGTCGAGCCATTGTAGGCCTGCAAGCTTCTGGTGCAGTATTTCCTTTGCAGGCTTCGCATATATAGGCCATGAAGTCTTGGTAGTCCTGATTCAGACAAAAGAAAGCAGCTTCATTTCAGGGAATCACAAGGCAAAGAACAACGAACAAACTAGCTCGAATTGCAGCTGATCGACCTCAAGAGCTTGATTATTGATGATGACCCGTGGAACAAACCGGTGAGGCAGGTTGAGGTAAATGGTCTTGCAAACATACTTCAATTTTTAATTTTTTAAGGCATCGAAAAATCTCCAACCGACCTTCCATTTAAATATTGTTTTAAATACAACGTGTTGATCTTTCATTCGACAAAAAAACAAATTTCCATCTGATAGGTTTAAAAAAAATACGTGTAACCTGAGAAAAGCCTCTTTTTTCTAATCATTGCTTGGAATGACGCTCGTCCATTCCTCTGCAAGTTTCTGCTTATGCAGACAAGAGAATGTTCGATGATTTCATCGATAGATATCTAATCGAAACCTTAACTGAAACAGGAAATCTGGAAACCATGGAAGGTGGAGCTGCAGAGGAACATCCTCAGAAACTCATTCAACAAAGAGGAGGTGAAGAAGAAGAAGAAGAAAAGGAGAAGTCAAGTGGGTTTCTGAGGAATTTCATTTCTAACATGGTGTCTGCCGAGGGAGGTGAAGAAAAGAAAGAAGAAGATGAAGAAAAAGAAAGTGGGTTTCTGAAGAATTTCATCTCGAGCATGGTTTCTGCAGATGAAAGGGAAGAAAAGACAGAGAAAGAAGAAGAACAGGGAAAGAAAAGTGGGTTTCTGAAGAATTTTATTGCAAACATGGCGTCTGCAGAGGGAAATGAAGATGGTGGGGAAGAGGAAAGGGATAAAAGCGGCGGTTCTGAGTCGGTTGAAGAAAAGAGCGGCGGTGGCGATGGCGGCGTCGGAGGAGGCATTATAGACAACATTGTCTCCCACTTGCCTGCTTCACTTCAAGGTGGGTATCTTCATAGAACAGAAATTTTGAATTCATTGAATTTCAGAGTAATGAAAATTTGAAATTGTGATGAACTAAACAGGTGATGCAGTGACCACAACAGATGAAGCTACAATTCTGATTCACTCCATTATCCATGAATGATTACTTCTTAGTTTTGTGTTGTTTTTGGTTCATAGGCCTCTGTTTCATGTAAATTTAAGTTGTTTTGATTGTTTGGGCTTAGTACTCTTCTTTTTTAAAACAGAGTACATAATAAATAAAGGGACATCTCCATGTCTTGTGTAGAGACATTCATATGATTTAAGAACCCGACCAATCTAAATTACCTATTCTGAATCATGAAGGTTTGAATAAACTTTTAGAAAATTGAAAATTCACGTCCATTTATAGATTTTATTTATTAGGTCAATTTGATCAACTCGACTAACTCAAAAATAGAGATATGACTCAATCTTATTTTTAAGATTATTATAAAAATTAAGAATATCTGACGTTTGTAACTAATATTAATATTAATGATGTGTCGTGATTTATGAATGCTTGATATTTGAGTTTTATGAGATTGTAGTTATTAATATAACATGTATGGTAGATAAGTTGGATTGTTTGACCTAACAACTCAATCAAATTCATGCGAAAACAAAAAATTAGGTTGGAACTCTATTCGTGTTGTTCGAGTCATCAACTCTTATCGATGCGGATGTGATGGAAAGAAAGTCTAATAAAAAGGTCTAATCGTGGCGAAGGATGTGGGGTTTCTTACTCGATTGTAGAAACCAAGCTAGCTTTCAATGCATTGAATTATGAAAAAAAGGTGGACTTAGAAGGAAATAATTGATCCATCTTTTCTCTTGATTAGTACTCATTGTGATCAAATCTTTCAAGAGATGGATATGGTTTACCCACTTATACTTGACTAATAGCAGAAATGTCCATTCTTCTTTCAGGGACGAAACCTTGAAGGGACTCATTCTTATTAGGCCGAGAACGGAGAGAGTGGGAAGAAAAAAATCTCGAGTTAAATGGTGACGGGAACAAAGACCGCTCTATTCATCCAAATATAACGAAAAACTTTGAGGGGATGAGGATAGGGAATTCATCCATTCATATAGTTTGAGCAATCAAATAGTCATGAACACATCGCTTCAGTTTTTATGTATAAATTAAGTCTGACAATAGCCTACAAGTAGGTTGCATACTAAGTATTTTATACTCATCCCATGTTATTCTTTCCGATAGAGTATAGAAGCGTGTGGAGTCGTGCAATTGCAGGCGATGTCTTTAGATCGAGTCGTCTTCCTTCTTGTCATTTTATTATTATTTTCAATGCTACTTCTCGAAACTTATGTCTCTCTAGTAAACCATTTGATTTGACTCCACAAATACTACCTTTTATGTTGCTTTTGAATACATATTTAAATTTTAAGTCTCCCATCTTACAAAAGAAAAATTTACCACCCCTTTTACCTTTGAGCGTACGTGACGACCTACAATTCGTAATATAAAAAGTCGGGTCATTACAATTTCAATCACTCAATTCATCAATTCGTATGACTTAAGCTAAACATCCGACATAAGCACCAAGTTATCACAAAATCCTGAAAGTGGGGTGCCCATTGCCTTTCCATGGGATTGAAGTTGACTTTGAGTTCACTAAATCTCAAAATTCATATTCCATTTGATCCAAGTCCCATCACAAAAATATGGATAAAATCAAGGGCTCTCAATTTGGTAAGATGTCAAAACAAAGGTAGTTAGTGCAGCACATGATCAATTCCTACTACGACCACTAAACAAAACATGAACATAAGACCATTAACATTAATCTTACCTAACCATCTTAATCATTCCTATCTTCTCAACTGTTCCATTTTCATCCCATTTTCTATATCACTCACTAGAACGGTACATTCTTACTTGTCAATGAAATGAAAACAAACAGAACTGGGTTCGAAAAACTAACTATGAAGTTAAACGATAAACGTGTGGAGTGAAGGGAAGTGATCTAAAATACGTTCGTTATAGATACAAAAGAACCCGAGTATTAAAAACATGAAAAGAACATATATCGACGTAGATAGAAAAAGACGATAGAAAAGACAATAACAGTTTGATATGGCCCAAATTGTCTATATTGTTGGAAGAGAATCTAGGTGGAAAGGATAGATGGGGAAAGCAAAATCCAAACTCTTTACTCCTATTTAATCTTAATGTTTATTTTGATCCTCAATACCCAAAATGTTCCTCATCTTTCCATCTTAATTTGGTGCCATATTTGACCACTTTCACTGTATATGGTCGTCATCTCCATAGTTTTTTGTGTCTAAAATTGAATTGAACCATTATAAATCCACTGAGTTTAGTCCAAACGACCGTCTGTGTGTTGTTTATTTATGAACTCTGGTTTTGATCCTAGAGAGAGAGAGAGAGAGAGAAGAAGAAGAAGAAGAAGATGAAGGGATGGAGATTATGGGATTGTTTGAAACGCTCATTCCTCTTACCCACTAAGCTGTTTCTTCTTAGAGTGAACTCACGCCATCTCGTTCAGCCTAAAGGTAATCTCTCTGTTTCTCTCTGTTTTCTCTGTTTTTCTCTGTTTTTCTCTGTTTCTCTAAGTGGTTTTAAGAAATGGGTGAAAATGGCAGGCAATGGGAAGGGACTAGGGAGCCTATACAAGGACATAGAGTCATGTGGAGAGTACAGAGATATCCAAGTGATGTGGGATATGATCCATTCCTGTCCTCCTCGCTGTCCATGAGTAGCAGCAGCTTCAGATGAGACACCAATCTGTTCTCTGCAACAATGTTCATGAAAACACAGAATGTTCATAATATAATAATAATACGAGAAGGGATGAGTTTTGGGATGTGGAAGTTTATCAATCAAAATCAAGCTAGTGTTTGATTGATGTGGTTCTTATCCTTGCCCCGATGTGTTCATGATCTGCAACAAAGTCTGGTTCTTGTTTGGGGTTTCCTATCAGTTGAAGATGAAGATGAGAAGTGGTGTGGGATTTAGTCTGTTTCTTGTTGATTTCATTTGCAGATATTACACTGGACAAGAATGTAATGCCAAAAGCTTAATTTAGGGAGGGAGCTATTAGCTATTCAACTTATTATTATATCATGCATCAATGTTTAATGATTGATATATGATTGCATGCATCTATTGTAACTTCACTATTTTGAGTATTAAAAGGTTAGAAGTTTATATCTCTCCCCAAATTCACCTTATGCAAATAAGAATATGATGAATAAGAATGCTAAGGAGATAAGATATGACAATAAAGAACGACTTTTGGAAAAACCCATTTGGAGAAACTTTGATTAATCAACAAAAAAAAATTGCATAGATCAGAGTGAAAAAAGTTTGTCGCATCAATGAGACAGAAATTCCTCAATAACCCATTTGCCGTTAAAAGTCAACCAGTGTGAAGAAAAAGAACAAATCGAAGATTGGAGTTGCTCTTAGCTGGTCGATAGTCAACCCCACCAAGAAGATCTGTCAAGACGTAGAGTCCCTGCTCATGATCACAAGGGAATTTGGACAGGAATTTGAGAGAAGAAAGAGCTCTTGCATTCGGAAAAAGATAGAGGTCAGGCGGGGAACCGAAATGGAGGGGTAGAGTTGATTCTCCTGTGAATGAAGAACCTCCAGAATTACCAAATCTCTCTTGATCCACCCCTTTCCTTTCAAAAAGATTCATCCAAGACTAATGATCTTGTCGAACCAACTTCGATTTCAATCTTCTCCAATAAATTCCAAGATCCATTTTGCCAAATAATAAAAAATTACTTTGAAAATTACTAAATCGTTTACAAGGGAATGGCCCCTTGATCCTTCCAGTCTGCCCTAGCCATTTTCCTTTAGAAATTAAGGCATTGGTCCATGTTTCGAGAAAAAGTCTCTCGTTTTCCCTCGATCGTTCTGGTCGTCTATGACATTATTCTCATCAATGTTAAAGGAAGAAAATATAGTTTGTAGGAGGAGAAAGAAATCAAAACTGTCATTGGAAGAGAAAGAGAGAACCTTCCATAACAGTTAAGTAAGGAATCCAAATTACTAAAAGATGCTGCTTCAATTTGACTCGACTCGCTGTGAAGTTTCGTGTCCTATCGGTTCTCGAGAATCTTCTGAACTTAAAAGAACTTTCCTGGAAAGAAAAGATGTCTAAATTTTAGTGTCTTTTGACAGTGATTTGAGTCTTGGTTGTTATACCGGAAAGGTGTGGATGCTGCAGAAGCAGACAGAAAAAGTAAGCTTTTGGATCTTAAAGTTGCAAAACGCTGAATTAAAGAAGAAGATAATGAAGATAAAACCTACTGTTCATGTCCAAGTGAAACAAAAATCTAATACTGGGTTACCAGAAGAATCTCCAGAAATGGAGAGTGGATGATCAAAATGGCTAAAGAATTTTTATTCTTTCCGGATAAAGTATAAAACTAATGTGAGATTCCACACCGGTGGTAGAAGGGAACGAAGCATTCTTTACAAGGATGTGAAAACTTCTCCCTAGTAGACGCGTTTTAAGAACCTTGAGGGGAAGTTCGGAAGGTAAAACCCAAAGAGAACAATATATGCTAATGGTGCACTTGGGTTGTTACAACTGGTATCAAAGCTAGACATCGGGCGGAGTGCTAGAGAGGACGTTGGACCCTAAGGGAGGTGGATTGTGAGATCCCACATCGGTTGGAGAGGGGAACGAGTGCCAGCAAGGACGCTGGGCAGAGCGGGGTGGATTGTAATATCTCACATCAGTTGGAGAGGGGAACAGAGTATTCTTTATCAAGATGTGAAAACCTCTCCCTAATAGACGTGTTATAAAAACCTTGAGAGGAAGTCGAGGACAATATCTACTAGCGGTGGACTTGGGCTGTTACAACTAACACTCAATTTAGCACCAAGATCGAACCTAAGACCATGTCTCATTATCTTTTTTTGACACAACCCCAGAATTATTCGCAAACAAAATGGATGAAAGAAGATGAATCAACATGGTTGAGATCCGTATCTTTGTAGATATTTTATGGAACTCGAAAAAGGAGTTAAAAGGAAATGCTATGATAGCTCCTCCTCTATATGATACTCTGTAATTAAAAAAAAAATATGCAGAAAGAAGAGACAAGCATATCACCTCTCAAAAGCTATGGTGCAAGGCGACAATCTCATTCCATTCAGATAGAATTCCACTCTCGAATCCTTTTGTTAAATTGCAGCCTCTGATTCCAACATCTCTTAACCCCAATTTCGATCTCTGCAACTTTCACACCATGGTCGATTTCCACCCCGAAATTTCCGTTTCGCCGCCGACCCACGACGGCCTCTACTTCTGGCAGTTCATGATCGCCGGGTCAATTGCAGGGTCCGTCGAACACATGACCATGTTTCCAGTGGACACTCTCAAGACACGCATACAAGCCATCGGCGGATCTTCAACAGTCCGACAAGCACTCGGCTCGATTCTAAAGATGGAAGGTCCAGCCGGGCTGTACAGTGGAATTGGGGCAATGGGTCTCGGTGCAGGACCTGCACACGCCGTCTACTTCTCAGTATATGAATTCTGCAAAGAGGGGTTTTCAGTTGGAAATCTTAACAACTCATTAGCACACGCCATTTCTGGGGTGTGTGCGACGGTGGCGAGCGACGCTGTGATAACGCCGATGGATGTGGTGAAACAGAGGCTGCAGTTGAAGAGCAGTCCTTATAAAGGAGTGGGAGACTGCGTGAGGAGAATTTTGGTTGAGGAAGGAATTGGGGCGCTCTATGCCTCTTATCGGACCACGGTGCTGATGAATGCACCGTACACGGCTGTCCATTTTGCCACTTATGAAGCGGCAAAAAGGGGATTGAAGGAGGTCTCACCGGGAAGTGACAACGACGAGAGGCTGATTGTTCATGCTACAGCCGGAGCAGCAGCTGGGTCTCTTGCTGCTGCTCTTACAACGCCATTAGACGTTGTGAAAACTCGGCTGCAATGCCAGGTAAATCACTCTTCCTTGTTCGACTCGAGAGGACTCTCTTTCTTTCACTATGCCAAAGCTTCTTAGTTCTAACATTTCAGTTAAATCTTAAATATCAAGACTTAATCAAGAGCAAATGACATTTATAAACCACTAATTGGCTCTTTATCAGAGCAAATGATCTACTTTCTAAACTACAGAAAGCTCTAACTAGAAATTTTGTGATTTTATTGAACAAACAGGGAGTATGTGGGTGCGACAAGTTTTCAAGCAGTTCAATTGGGTACGTACTTGGGCGTGTCGTTAAGCAGGACGGCTACAATGGGCTGATGAAGGGATGGATTCCACGGGTGCTTTTCCACGCGCCCGCTGCTGCGATTTGCTGGTCGACCTACGAGGCTTCAAAAACCTTCTTTCAACAGCTCCACCATAGCAACAATTAAAAGAAGCTGCGCCCATTTGTTTACTCACTGGAAATACTTTCACAACAGGAGTAAACAAAGAGGTCATCACTTACAATAATATTGTATACCAATATCAGTGATGCCATCCAATAAAACAAATTTACAGATATGAGTTAAGGGTTGAGAGAAATGAGAAATATTTGCTTACCGTTCAGGCTCTTTAAATGCATGGAAAAACTGCTATATCCGATGTCGATGCCACTCTCATTTTGAGAGGTACAATTAAGTTGGGCATAAAAGGCAGATCGGTTAAGTCGTCTTATATATCATTCGACTAGAAAGGGTTCTGTGTACTACTTTTAGACAGACGAAAACAGCACGTAATCGTAACATTCGGTTGAGAAAAATTCTCGGCCTTACAGTAACACATTCAAGAACAAGAATCCATCTAACATAAATGTATATAAAGACCCAACCGAAAACTCCCACATTTTAAAACTTATCAACACTTACACCATCTCTAAGGACCTCATACGCCTCTCTTTTCCTGGATTTCTTCAATCCAGCGGTGAAGTTGAGCTTCGGTCCGTCAGAAGTAATACAAGACACTTTTACCCATATTATCACCTTCGTTTTCATTCCCTCTATGTCAGCTAGCTTTCCTTTCTCCAGATATCCAGTCACAGTGGTGGAAAAACGCAAGACTGATGAGTCTTTATACCCAACTTCACAGATTTCTGGTATAAAGACAGTCAGCTTTCCTGTCTCCTCGTTGAACTCATAGTTGGTTGCATCGCGAGGAAAAATTCCCATTGCCAAGTCATATTCCTTCAGCAGGTCTGGCAAAGGCGTTTGCATTTTTCCTAGGAAGACCAGAAAAGATAGATCAAAGTAACTTACTAATAGACCCTTTCAATTTATAGCTCCAGTAAGCATACTGATAATTTATAGTCCTGAGCAAGTGAGGACCATGACAACTATTCTAGCATCGTTATGGCAACCGCATACAAAATTATATAGCTCGTAAATTTACACACAGCTTTAGAGGCCTTTGCCACTGCATGTCCTGCCATTCCGGTCAAGAAAATAAACATTGCAATCTCCAAAGATCATATTAGGTCCCAATATATCTTGAAGGAACAACCATCCAATATTCAGAGAATTACATACTTATAAAGAAAAACAGAGAGAGAGAGAGAGAGAATTAACATTATTATCGTGGGATAATATTACTAACAATATAAACAGAACCTATAAATCAAAAAAGAAAAACTAACCTTTTATTTTATTTACCAACCAGCTAGTTCCTCCTTGAATACTCGTCGACAATGACTGATAATAGAATAGCAAGAGTGAAGCAAGATACATAAAGCTTATTCAGAATTAATAAATAATGAAGCAAAAAGTATTGGGTGCAAAGGAAGGGAGCAAAGTATAAATTGCTGTAGTACACGCACAAAATAAACAATTCAACCTGAATAAATTTTAAAAAAAATAAAGCTAGAGGAAACTCCTTTTCTTGGACGAAGGAACTGGCATTGAGCCCATGATATTAAACTAACCAACCAGTACATAATACGATATGGAACTCAATCGTTCTAGAATCGTGGAAGAACGACGCACCCAAAAGTTCTCATTAAACCGAATACCTCTTCAACAAAAGGCTAAGAACACTATCATTTGGAATTTGAAATCACAACGCAAAACTATGTTTTCCAAGGAGATTCAAGCATAGGAATTGCAAGCCATATAATATTATGTCCAAAAGAAGCGGAAGGCTTATGCTGCTTCCTATCTGAAAACGAGACCACCATCATAACTTGCACGTTTTCCAAATAACCACTTGTAAGACACAATTATCCGTCTAATAAATGGTAACAAATTTCCGAACAGAACTGTGAAAATTGGAGCGCTCGCTCCGCCAGCTAAGATGGAAATCTGACTAACGAGACTAATTCATACGATAATTCCGGAATAAAGTGTGAAACTTATCGAATTCAATTTCTCAACCCTAGGTCAATGAACCAAAATTCCTCTCCAGAATCCAAACCAGAATCAAAATTGCCACTACAAATAATTGTAAAATTAAGGCTCTAGGTGTTAATTAAGGAAAGAAATGAATATCAGACGCTGGACGATTCTACGTATCCGACATCATAAGAGATTCAATCATGATATAAAGAAAACGAAAGAATGAATTAAAACAACAAAGGAAAGCGCATACGAAATCATACAGCAATTAATAAAGGAAAAGAAAAAGGAGAGATAAGTAGAAATACATTAATATCATCGCCGATGGAGCCGATCTCCTTGTTGGCCTTCTGGTTGAACCAATAAGAGCCTACTTTGTTCATAACCTGATCCATTCCGACCGTCGAACCGAGCTTCAATCGAACGAAAAAACCAGCAGAAATCGATCCAAAACGAAGAAGCTACAGGCCAGATAGATCAATCTCGAAGAAATGGCGATCAGAGAGAGAGAGATGAAGTTGTCTCGTCTCCCTCTCCACGCGTTCTTCCGTGCGACTTTTCTAAAAATTGAAATTTAATTGCAACTCTCAGATTTTGATTATTTTAGTGTTTTTATCTAATTTGCTTTTCTTTTTCTATTTTTATTTTTTTATTTTGACCAACTACATATCGTCCAATTTAATTGGATCTGGACGCTATAGAAACCAGTTTCGAATGAATTACGACGTGTCGTCCATGCACCATCGGGCCCTCAAGATGGCAAGCCCGATCGTTGAATATGTTAGGATCGTGACGTTATTTTATTTATTTAACGCTAAAACAATAAAAATACATTTTAATTTTGTATTTTATTTTTAAATACTTTTTTTTTAATTAAAAAATCTTTAAAAAAAAAAACCTTTAATTAAAATAAAATTCAAAAATACATTTACCATTAATTTCAGCGTCACCGTTGTAGTGTAAAGAACTTGGATGAAAATTTACGGAATATTTAAAAAATTTTAAAAGCAAAATTAAAAAGTTTGGATATAATCTATCTGGTATCAATAAATGATTTTCGTTCATATATTGATGATAATAATTTTTTTAATATTTTTTTATAAACCTATCCAGAGTTAATATTACTTTTAAATTTTCATGTGTATTTTTTAAATATAGTACTGACGGCAAGAATATTTTTTAACTTTTTCTAAAAATTGAAGAGTATTAATTAGGGGTGTACATGGTCCGGAGTTGAGTCGGGTTGGGAGATTTTTTTTACCCAACCCAAAAGTTCGGGTTAGCTGGATTGGTAACCCAACTTGGGTTGTCAATTTTTTTTTTTTTTAATTTTATTTACCACAATTTATAATTATTCGGAAGATAAAATATATTAAAATTTCACGAACACAAATCAATCTATAATTATTGACAAAATAATAATAAATTCAATAACAAAACCGAACCGATACAGTTCGGGTTCATAAAAATGAACCCAACCCTACCGAAATGTTAACCCAACCTAACTCAACCGTTATAGTTCGGGTTGGGTTAGTTCGAGTTGTCGGGTTGAATATACACCCCTAGTATTAATGAAACTTTTTAAAGTTTAATGATATTTTTTAAATAAATTACTGACGATTCTCCTAACATCCAATTTAAAGGTAATGATATTTTTTTAGATTTTTTTTTTAATTACAAAGTATTCAGACTGAAATTAACGTTTTAAAAGTAAATAGACGAAAATAATATAATTGAACGGTTGAATTTATTAAATAAATTAGTAAAAAATAATAATCCATATATCTTCTCCTCGTGCTCGTGCTCTGTATGTAGTCCTAATCGTCGTATTGAACCATATGCATAAATTTATAGAATATCTAAAATCAATGCAATTTAATTAAAATTTTTAATAATGTATTATGTCCTAAGTTTAAATATCGTCATATTCTCTAGAATTTCTCATTGCCCTTCCCACCACAAAAAGGGTCATTGCCCATTGGTGACTTCCAAAGATTCGACCATGTTCCTAACTTCAAAAATTATTATTTATTGTTTTAAACTTTATTATTCTCTCCAAATTCTCGGATTTTTAAATATTTTTTTTCAATTTTCAAACGTGATTATGAATGTAATCGTCCGTCTTTAGAAAATTTGGACCACATAATTCTAAATTTAATATCAATTTGAAGGACAACAAAAATCAAACCCGATCAAAATTGTTCTCGACAGATTCAATATCTTCAAATTTTAAAAGTGTTTCAAAAACGCCCTTAAACTTTAATTAATAACCTTCATATTTTTTATAAAATACTTTTATCGTTAGTATCACGTTTTAAACTCATAACATTTATATATATATATATATATATATATATATATATATAATAAAATAAAAATTAAAGTTATTACCGTCAATATATAGACGGAAACGTTTATCTACTTTTCATAGATCATCTCTCACTTCAATCTTAAGCGTAATTTGGATAAAAAAAAATATTTTTTTTTCTATAAATTGAAGGGTATTAATGTTACATTAAAAAATTTATAAATATTTTTGTAAGGCGGTACTAAAAGTATCATTCATATACTAATGATAAAAATATATATATTTTTTATTTTTTAAATTAAAAATATTTAAAAAGTTATTTTTGAAACAGAGTACTAACCTGAATCACGACCTTATACTTAGATTTTATTATATATTTTAGGGATGTTCATATTATTCGATAATTTGAACGATTTGGACTATGTGACAAAACCATAAAAATTAAATTAGGTTAATTTTTTTTTAATTTAAATTAGATTTAATTTTTAGAAAATAGAATCTTTTTAAAATCTTTCTTAGTAAGATACCAAGCACGGTTTCAATCCAACTCATCTCTATCCTACCATACTTTAGATTATTATGAATATTAAAAATATTTGAAATTAAATTTTAACGTTGATAAATATAAATTTACGAGTTGATTCATAAATTTGTTATAACTCAACTTGTGTACACTTCTAATATAATTTCTTCCGTCATAAATATTTTAATTATGGCATTATAAATAAGATTGAAAATAATAATTACAAATTTGTTGATCTTATCTTGGGATTGCGCTTTATTCAGCAACTTGATTGCCTAATTGGCAGTCTAATTACCAGTTGTCAAGCACCCTAAATTACTATTTTGCCCTTTCTTTTTATCCATACTATTAGTAAAAAAAAACATTTATTGACGTCATAATTTGGATTTATCTTTCTTCTTATGTTATTTTTTAAATAATAATCATATAAATAAATAAAAAACCAAACAAACAATATTTTATTCTCAACTATATATTATTTTCTTGGTACCTCTGTATAGTCATATTATCCATTTAAAAAATAAATTTTCATTTTATAAAACTATTATTTCTAATTTATTGAAATAATTGATTGAACTCAAAATATATTCACATATATAACGGTATATATTTATGGAAAGAACTATTTGTAGTAAATAATAAAAGTTTCGAAATATTTTTTTTAAATACTTTTTAACTTTTAAAAACGAAACAAAATTGGAATAATATTGTGAAGCTTTATTTATTTATTTATTTATTTATTTATTTATATATATATATATATATCTCGCAACGAAATAAATATAAAAATATTTTAATATGCCATTAATGTTTTTATTTTAAGGTATATTTATTAAAAATATGAGGGGAAATTTTAAAAAATATAAAAATATAAAAATAAATGTGACGTTCTTAAATTCTTCTGAAGATTTATTTTAATTTAAATTTAAAAATTGACTAAACTTATAATTTAATATATATATTGTTATATAAATAAATAAATAAATAAAGTTGGTCATGATTGAAACTTATATTAAAATATAATTCTCGTAAACGACAAAGAAAATTCAAAGGAAGGGTATTTTGGTCATTTCGTTCATCCAAGTTGGCCTCCTGCCCTCACATGAACTTCGCATAAACTTCTTCCGGTTTTCTTCACCGAAAATCCAAATTGCTAAAAAGTGAATCGCTGCCATCGCCGCCGCCGCCGCCGCCTTCTATCTCGTCTCTATATAAATCCGCCACCGGAGGAGAAAAAGAAACCCACTCATCCTCCGCCGGAAAATGCCTCTCAATCCTCCTAAAACCTCCTCCCATTCCCACCGCATAACCCACCCCGCCGCCGTGCAGGGGGTTTTCAAACATCCGATTCCATCACGCGCTACCACGGTCCCCGACGCGGTGGCGCGTTTCCACAACCACGCTACGGATTCGAACCAGTGCTGCTCCGCCATCGTTCAAGAGATCGACGCTCCGGTCTCCACCGTGTGGTCCGTCCTCCGCCGCTTCGACAACCCACAAGCCTACAAACACTTCGTTAAGAGCTGTGACGTCATCGTCGGAGATGGCAACGTAGGCAGTCTCCGTGAAGTTCGCGTCGTTTCCGGTCTTCCAGCTGCCAATAGCACCGAACGACTCGAGATTCTCGACGACGAACGCCATATTATTAGCTTCAGTGTCGTCGGTGGCGAACACCGGCTCGCTAACTACCGGTCCGTTACATCCCTCCACCCTGCCATCGACGGCACCGTCGTGGTGGAATCGTACGTTGTCGATATTCCGCCAGGAAACACCAAGGAGGACACGTGTGTGTTCGTCGACACCATCGTCCGTTGCAACCTTCAGTCACTGACTCAGGTCGCCGAGAACTTGTCTCGCCGGAGCCGAGCGGCGCCACCGTGAGCCTATAGAATTTGTGAGGTTGTTTTATTTGACACCAATTTTAAATATAATGCATTATAGTTTCGTACCTATCTCTAACCATCGACCTTCGAGCAAATTCTTATAAACGATATTCCCAATAACGAAACCCATTTTATGATTCAAATCGAGCAAAAGGTATATTCCTAAAGTTTATAGAGAGTAGAGAATAAGAATATTTGGGGTAGCGTGGACGGTAGCTTGGAAAACAAGTTTCTTCGAGATGCCATCCACAAAAGATGTGGAGAGGAGTTTGAGGTCAGTAGGGTTCGAGAAACTAGGTTCATCGCTTGTCGGGCACTCAGTGTGTAATTGAGGAGATTGAGATATTTTCGTAAAAATCATACCATCAAAACTTTAACGATGTCGTTATAAAAAAAATAATATTGTGAGATTCCACGTCGGTTGAAGAAAGGAACAAATCATTCCTTCTAATGTATGCGATTTAAAACTTCGGTGGACGGTGATACATAATGGGTAAAAGTGGACAATATTTGCGAGAACATTCATCCATCCAATGACACCATAAGAATCTTGCAAGAGGACAGGTCTTTGTCCCTCAAACATACGAACTTGAAGATATTTTTGACCAATTATGTTGTGAGGAATCTCGTTTTAAAATGTGTGTAATTTTAGTAACCATAGATGTAATAAAAGTGAGCTACTATCCATTATTTTATAAATTTAATTGAAATTCACCAGCACTAAATTCGACCATTTAAAAATTAATTAAATTTAAATTAATGGCAACAAGACTAAGTTGAATAATAAATCTAAATAATATTTTTTTAGAATGATAAAAATATATTTTAAAAAACCTCAAAATTAATATATTTCTTATTTTATTTATTTATTTATTATTGGCTGCAAGTTGCAGCAAGTTGGTGTGCAAGTGGGGAAGGGGCAGCTTTAATTGATCCCTTTGCTCTTTTCCCCATTTTTTTAATATATATATATATATATATATTTTTTTTTTTAATTTTGTATTTTAATATAATATTTAGCATTTTCTTTTTTCAAATTCAATTTTCAAAATTTTTGTATATTAATTAATTTTCAATAATTAATTATTTTTGTTAAATTAAATACATAGTATATATATATATATCTCAAAATTACAAATTATAGTTGAATAATTGACCTCAAAGGAAAATTTATAATTAATTATAGTTAAATAATTATTTAAAAAAAAGTCAAAAGTTTAAGAGATGAATCTAGACGAATTGGATGGATTAAATAAATTTGAAAAAAAATAAATATAAAATATTACTTTACAAAAAAAATTAACCCATAAACTATTTTTTTTTAGTATTTCTATTTTCTTTCATTTAATTCATATTTGTTAAAAAAAAATTATAAAAAATTATTTATAAACCATAAACTTTCTCAAATGAATTAATTTATGAAAATTGAGCTAAATTTATGTAAATTTAAACCCTAGGTGACGTGTTAATTAAATTAATACTTTATATAAAATATTATTATTATTGGGTCTAATCAAGGACATATTAACATATTTGAATTTAATATATATAATTTAAAATAATAATAGCAATCATGGTCATAAGTCATTTATAAAATAAGGTATACAACGCAAGTGGTCCCCACTGACGGTGGAGTCAAATTCGAATGACCCAGTCAACGGATTGCCAGATCGGATTGTGAGAGTGAAGGCGGTATTGGGCCAAAGCCCATATACTCATTGGAGAAAGCCCAATATTAAAGCCCTGTAGCGGCCCATTGGCCTCAAATGACATTTATACCCTTTTTTATAATAACCGCCATGAAATTACACGTGTCAAAATGTAATAAATGCATAGAATTTTAACATCTAAAAGAGTAATTAATTGAAGAACGTTTTGAGATAGGAGAGGAGATTATTTGCCACGTGCTCTATATAAACTCCCATAAATTTGGGGAAATTCTATTTCGAAATCAAGAACGAACGAATTATGGATTTTGAAAACAATTTGACTGAGAAGAATTTTAATAACTTGGAATAATATGATGTCGTTGTATTGTTGAAGACCACGATCGAGTTCTTCGCGCGACAGTGAGCCCATTTATTTTAGCGAATTTCTTTAATCAATTCTGCTTAATCTTGCCGCGACGGTTGCCAAGAAACGAAGCCCTTACTGTTCGAAAACCGCCGAATTCCTAATCAATAGGAAGAACACTTCCGTGGGGTCGATGATTTCAATTCTGGGGTCCTTCATTTCGATTCATCTCTGGCTGTCTCTGTTTAGAAAGATCGTGTTATGAAATCTTCGAGCTAGGTGTGAATAAGTTCAGATTTGGATTAGATCCTTTTTTAGTGAACTTTTTTGAAGTGGGTTTTAGTCAAAACCCTTTGTTCTTTGCCGCTTTTCGAATTCGTGATGCAGAGATGGAATCGGAGAAAAACGCATTTACATTTACTGGCATTGCTGTTCGTTTTCTTCATGGTTTTCACAATCCTTCACAATGAACATAGCATTCGGAAAATCCAAGAAACCCCAGATCCTGAAATTCGTCGCCGAGATGCTTCGATTACGTTTGTGAAACCTAATGTCTTGATCACTCGAAATGGAGCTTCTGGTATGTTTAATCTTCCTCTTCTTTCTTCTATTCGGCTTTAGTTGTCTTCAATCGATGAGATGAACTGTTTGTTTTTGTGGGTTTTAGAAATTTTGGATAGATTCAGTAAGTGTAATGGAACTAGAGATTACAGTGGCCGGAAAATCTCATGGTCTGGCCGGAAACCGGATTCAACTAATCGGAGAGAGAGGTCGGAGAGATGTGATGTGTTTTCAGGCAAATGGGTATTCGATAACACTTCGTATCCATTGTACAATGAGTCAAAATGTCCATACATGTCGGACCAGTTGGCTTGCCACAAACATGGCAGAACTGATCTGAGATATCAATACTGGAGATGGCAACCCCATGGCTGCAATTTGAAGAGGTAAGCTTCTTCTTCCTCCTTCTATGGCTTCTCTCTGTATTTCTATGATAAATTTGATGGATTCTGCTTGGCTGTGAAGTTATGGTTTCATTGTATATATAGAAATCTTGAGCTTGAAAGCAAAATTTACCTGAAATGTATGAAATATTGTAAACAGATCCTCCTCTGCTTCAAGTACCAAGATAGCTTGAATTGATGGATCTCTTTTAACTCATTTGTAGATGGAATATTGCTGAAATGTGGGAGAAGTTGAGAGGGAAACGGTTGATGTTCGTCGGGGATTCGTTGAATCGAGGGCAATGGATTTCGATGGTTTGTTTGCTTCAATCTGTGATTCCAGCTGATAAGAAATCCATGTCGCCAAATGCTCCTCTTACCATTTTTAGAGCTGAGGTAATCAGAAACTCGTTTAGATTAGTGTTTAACATATTGAATGGAAGTCGAGATTAGAACACGAGGAGAAACGTTTTGTTTTTCGTTCGACTGCTGAATGAAACGTCATGTGATTTATGAACTGCAGGAGTATAATGCCACCATAGAGTTTCTCTGGGCGCCTCTTCTTGTGGAATCAAATTCAGATGACCCGGTGAATCATCGATTGGATGAACGAATAATTCGTCCAGATTCCGTTCTTAAGCATTCGTCGGAATGGGAGCATGCTGATATATTAGTTTTCAACACTTACTTGTGGTGGAGACAAGGCCCAGTTAAGCTATTGTCAGTATAAGTGATTATATTTTCAGCTCAAGGTTCAGAGTTCCCTTTAGCTTTGATCTATCTTATGTTCATAAGAGCTTAAATGTCTGCTTGTAGATGGAATGCTGAAGAAGATGGAGCTTGTGAAGAATTAGATGGACGGGAAGCTATGGAGTTGGTTATGACGACATGGGCGGACTGGGTGGCTTCGAGGGCCATTCCCTTGAAGAAACGAGTTTTTTTCGTCACCATGTCTCCGACGCATCTGTGGTATTTCTTCGAACCCTGCTAATGAACTTCCATTAACTTTGACACTTGGTTATTACAAATTTATGTTGTTTAATACATCGTGCAATTAGACTTGTGGTGTGACAGCCCGAGCCCACTGCTCGTAATATTGTCATCTTTGGGCTTTCCCCTCTAGTCTTTCCCTCAAGGTTTTAAAACACGTTTGTTAGGGAGAGGTTTCTAGCTCCTTATAAGGAATGTTTTGCTCTCCTCTCCAACCGATAGGGAGAGGTTTCTACACCGTATAAAGAATGTTTCGTCCAGTTTGCTAGGGAGCAGTTTCTAGCTCCCAATCGATAGGGAGAGGTTTCTACGCCCTTATAAGGAATGTGTTTCGTCCAGTCTGCTAGGGAGAGGTTGTAGCTCCTTATAAGGAACGTTTCGTTCTCTTCTCCAACCGATAGGAGAGGTTTCTACACCCAGTTTCTAGCTCCTTATCAGGAATGTTTTGTTCTCCTCTCCAACCGACAGGGAGAGGTTTCTACCCCTGGTTTCTAGCTACTTATAAGGAATGTTTCGTTCCCCTCTCCAACCAATAGGGAGAGGTGTTTCTACACCCTTACAAAGAATTTTGTCTAGTCTTTTAGGGAGAAATTTCTAGCTCCTAGCTCCTAGCTCCTAGATCCTTATAGGGAATGTTTCGTTCTCCTCACCAACCGATAGGGAGAGGTTTTTACACCCGGTTTCTAGCTCCTTATAAGGAATGTTTTGTTCTCCTCACTTATAAGGAATGCTTCGTTTTCCTCTCCAACCAATAGGAAGAGGTTTCTACATCCTTATAAAGAATGTTTCGTCCAGTTTACTTAGGAGAGGTTTCTAGCTCCTTATAAGGAACGTTTTGTTCTCCTCTCCAACCAACAGGGAGAAGTTTCTACACCCAGTTTCTAGCTTCTTGTAAGAAATGCTTCGTTTCCCTCTCCAACCGACAGGGAGGTCCAGTTTACTTAGGAGAGGTTTCTAGCTCCTTATAAGGAACGTTTTGTTCTCCTCTCCAACCAACAGGGAGAAGTTTCTACACCCAATTTCTAGCTTCTTGTAAGAAATGCTTCGTTTCCCTCTCCAACCGACAGGGAGAGGTTTCTACACTCTTATAAAGAATGTTTTGTCCAGTCTGTTGTGGAGAGGTTTCTAGCTCCTGGTTCCTTACAAGGAAGGTTCCTTATAAGAAATGTTTTGTTCTCCTCACCTACCGATAGGGAGAGGTTTCTACACCCGGTTTCTAGCTCCTTTTAAGGAATGTTTCGTCCAGTCTACTAGGGAGAGGTTTATAGCTCCTTATAAGGAATGTTTCATTCTCCTCTCCAATCAATATGGGATCTCACAATCTACCCCTTGGGTGCCAGTGTCTTCGCTGACACATCGCTTGGTGTCTGGCTCTGTTAGCATTTGTAACAACCCAAGCCCGCCGCGAACCGATATTATCTTCTTTGGGCTTTCCCTTATAGACTTTCGCTCAAGGTATTAAACCCGTCTGCTAGGGAGAAGTTTCCACACCCTTTTAAGGAATGTTTTGTTCTCCTCTCCAACCGATATGGAATCTCACATGCGGTCATCTTCGCCGTACCATTTGTGTTCTCATGCCTCCTCCTTTGGCTGTTCAACTCCCAAAGTCTTTTCTGATTAACATATTGTAAATCCGAGGATTGCATTCTTCTTTTCTTACATTGGAGAAGCTTTGGCCTGTAAGAATTTTATCACCCACCATGAACAATGGGGTCGTAAAACCAGTTGCTTCCATGAATCTCAGGAGCCGAGAGTGGGAATCGGGAAGCGAAGGGAACTGCTACGACGAGAAAACACCAATCGAATTGGAAAGCTATTGGGGAAGTGGGTCAGACCAGCCTACAATGCGCATCGTGGAGAATGTCGTCGAGAAGCTGAGCTCAGAGGTAACAGTTCTGAACATCACTCAGCTTTCGGAGTATCGAAAAGACGGCCACCCGTCCATCTACAGGAAGTTCTGGGAAGAGCTAAGCCCCCAGCAACTATCAAACCCTGCAAGTTACTCAGATTGCATACATTGGTGCCTACCAGGAGTTCCTGATGTCTGGAATGAACTGCTCTTCCATTTTCTGTGAACAAATTTCTGCCTTGTTTTTATACAACTGGAACTGCTTATATCATTGTAATTGGTTTCATTCCATGATCTCCTCAGGAAAAGGAAAAGACTTGAGATATCGTTACCGTTACCGTTACCGTTGTCTCTTTCGATAACAAATACTTTCGCTTTCGACGATACTGATCGCTCTTAAAGGTTAAAAGTTTGAACCTCCGCTCACATTCATACATATTTTGAAAAGGATTACATTTTCTTTTAGCTATCTTTTATTGATAAAATGATTTTAATGGTTAATAAATAAATTATAATTAATTTTTTAATTTAATTACCCTACTAATTATTTACAATTTTATTAAAATTATTTATTTGAGAATAATTATTAATATTGACGGTGATAATCCAGTTTAATCCAAATTAGATAATTTAATTAAAGAAGAGAAGTAATAAATAAATATAATTTTTTGATTGGGTGAAAATAAATGCACAAGTATTTGTTATTGGAGAAAACCTAATTTTTTTTAATGAAATTACTTTAATGCCCTTTCGTTCGTTATAAACATGAGTCGAGATCACATTTGAGTGAAATCGACCCTAAGAATAGAATGAGTGAAATTTTTTTTAAAAAGTTAAAAGTTACTACTGTACAGTGACTCGACTCGATTGAACTCTTGAATTCTACCGTGATGCATGGGAGTGATATAAAATCGGTGTTAGATATATTATTTTAATAAATTAAATAATTATTTGGAAGCAATATTAAAACTTTGAGGGTAAAAATAATTTAAAAAAAAAAAAAAAAAAAAAAAAACCAAGAAATTAATTAGACGGCTTTAAATTGTTAAGAGAAATAAAAAGGAGGGACCCACAGAGTTGGCAGAAGGTAATTAAGCAAATAATGAGGTTGTGCAGTGGGGTCCACAATAGAGTAGCTGCACCGTAGCCGTACCCCACGCATAATCCCAGAATTAAGACNACCCCCCCCCCCCCCCCCAGGCCCAGGTCCAGGCCCATTACTCATATACCGACAAAAACAACACCCCTTCTGGGCCCCACCCTCATAAAATCCAATGGTCATGATTATACTCATACGCTTAACCGGATACCTACAAAAACCACCAGATCCCCCCTCTCTTTCTTTGACCATACACAAAAATGAAAAGAAAAAAGGAAATAAAAAGTCTTACCGGTTTGTCCGGTTCGATTTCCATGGAAATAAACCCTTTTTGGCTACGCAGACCGGCTGCCTTTTTATGGGAATTTCATATTTTTATCATCTTTTTTGTGTAAATTCAATTTTTTTTTTTTTTTTTTTAAAATAAAATAAATAAAGGATATCGGATCCGGTACGGTAAATTCCAGAGTACCTTTCCTACACTGGGCCCCACTTCTGACATCCTCATCACTCCACCCAGCACCAATTTTGCCCCCTTTTAATGAATATTTTGCCTTATTATCTTAATCTATTTCTTTAAAATTATATTCCTTTTAAATGTAAACAATTTATTAATAATAATAAATTTACAACTAACAATTCCAAATATTTTGTTTTTAATAACTCATTAACACAAAATATTATTCATTAAAAAAATTANTTTTTTTTTTTTTTTTTTTTTTTTTTTTTTTTTACGGTTTGGATTGGGTTAAATTTGTAAAAATTTGAAAATCCGAGTGAGTTTGTGAGGCTAACGGCAATGCATAACTATCAAAACGGATAATATCTCATAGCTATAGACTTACCTTTTACATCGCCTAACCTAACGGGTGAAAGCAGAAAAAAAAAATATATATTTTAAAAGATTTCTGAAATAATTTAATTTTAATATTATTATGATAATTCTGAATAGTGAATGGAATAGGCAGAAAATGCGCGTCGCAAGCAGACCGTGCATGTACCTTATTCCTATTTTGTGCAATTAAAATTATAATTTAAATATGTCCTTTTATATATATATATATAAATGAAAAAGAAAAATGAACTGATGAAATTACATATTTACCCCTGAAATTGTAAGAAATTACGGAGAGAGGGGTATTTTGGGAAACATGGGAAGGCGGGCCTTGGATCCTTCGCCTACGGCGTAGACCACTTTGAGAGTCGGGAAGAGGAAAATGAAAGTCAGGAACTTTTACAATTTCCAATGCCACCCCTCCGGTTTCAGTGTAACCCTTCCCGTTTCTTCCCCCGTTTTAACGGACTCCACTGAACCACCCCCCGTTCCGTAATTCACCCTTATTTACCACTTTAACCTTTTATTTTATGTTTTTTTTTTAATTTAAAATTATAAAATAAATTGGCACGTTGAGGCTATAAATACGATGCCATTAGCTCTCTTCTTCCCCCACACACAGCATTTACTTCGGTTTGGTGGCCTTTCTCTCTATATATCATAACAAAAACACACACAAAAAACCCAATTCAAATCCCCTTTTTTCTCTCTTTCTTATCGCACGGAAGAGTCCGTTAAGCTCAGGAGGGATAGCGCCGTGTCAATCGATCGACGTTGTTTCGTTACCTCATTCTTTTCGGGCGCTATCCATCCTGAGTTTCCCGGCTTCTTCTTGCTCTTTTTTTAGTTGTTGCTCGTCGTGGAGGAGAAAATGCACATCGTATTGTTCTATCGTATCATCATCGTCATTTGTTGCTTTGGATGTGTAAGCTTCTTTCTCTCCTTTATAATATTTTAATCAAAATATATTTATTTCTATGAAAGAATTATCAATTTTTTTTATTGGAATATGCTCGACGCTTAAAATGTTTATAATATCATTTTTATCGGATTAATTTTGATTTTAAAAAATTATAATGTTAAAAAGTATCGATATAATTAAATTTATTATAATCTATTATTTTTTTATATATTAATATTGAGATTTATCGGATTATATTTGCATTGTTTTTTTTATTTTGGATGGTTGGAATATTATTTTAATTATATTTGGGCTTTTGATATAATTTGGTTATTATTTTTTATTTTTTTAAATAAAAACAAATTTCTCAAACTACCTTTTTTTTCTTATAAATTAAAATTCAATACAATTTGTTATATATATATATATATATTTGCTTCATTAAAAACGGTCTGACGTTAATAATGAAAATGATATTATTGGGATAATTTTGATATATGACCGTATCGTTCAAATAGTAGAATCATATGTATAATTTATGATACTGGAGTAAACGAAAGATATATAAATGAATGGAGACTATATTTGAATAAGAGCGATCGTGAAGATAGGATAACTAAGGAAAAACTTTTAAAAAATTGAAAGGCAGTGAGTTGTGTATCTTTCTTTTTTGTGGCTTAATTATATAAACACTAAAATTAAGCTTGTTTTGGTTGGAGCAATTTGATGGTGCGAGGCTTTTTGAGAATTCTCGATGCATCATGTACGTGTGCTGGAAGAACTTGTATTGAGATGTGGAGATAGTCTTCACTCTTAAAAACGAGGAATAGAGCAACATGACCATGCAACAAGAGTATGTCCGGGCCATCAAGTACCAATTTAGATTCTAAATCGTGATCCAAATCATAGACATGTTAATATTTTTGTTAATGGTGTTAATTGTAATTCTAATCTAAATTACTTGTCGATGACATTTTACTTAACATCTAAAGGTTGTAACATGATATAGCTCAGAGTTAATCTAAAAAATACATATTTTAAGAATTACGAACATATAAGTGACAGAAACACTCGGCCAACTAAGAGAGGCAATAATTTTAAAATAAACAAAACTAACTTACTCATATATTCAATCTGTTACACGGTATATATAATTAGACAAAAATGGTGTATTATTAATATTAGATGAACACGACTCTCACAGTGATGTGATATTATCTACCTTGATAGATAAGCTCTCATGACTTTGTTGTGGACTACCCTAAGAGACCTCATTCCAATATAGATAGTATTTGATTATAAATACATGATCATTCCCTAAATTAGTCGATGTGGGACTTTTTAATGATATATTTTTTTAGTTTAAGTTTGAGGTTATTATTTTTTTTTTCATTTTAAATTCGAGGGTATTTTTGAAATACTCTTGAAAGTTAAAAGAGTATTTTGTAAATAAAATATTAACGGAGGGAGAGTAATTTTGATTTTTTTTTCTTTTTTTTTGAAATTTAAGAATATTATTGAAACTTTTAGATATTTTAATTCATTTAGCAAATTTATTAAATTATATTAATTTTTTTTATAAAAATTATATTTTGTTAACCAATTTTGATAGATGAAAAGTAGCAATAAAATTTAAAGTATATTTTAATCTAAAATATCGATTAAATTAGTAAAAAATATATAATTTTTACTAGAAAAATACAATTTTGTTATATAAAATGAACAGCCAAGAAAAAATAAGAAAAAGACACGTCAAGATATTTCTATGGCGAACTGCAATTCTGTCCGTCTAAATTCGTCCTTACAAATTGGGACAAATGTTTATGGTTTCATCTTCCCGTTTCTCAATCTCCACCGGCCGGCCTTTCCACTGTTCCATTTCTCAGTGACCGGAGATGGCGACCGGTCTCTCTATCTATGTTCCATCCTTCAATACCGGCACTAATTTATCTTCCAAGTGTCAACTGCTGCGCAGAAACGCCAATTGTCAAGTCCGTTTTCGTTATTTTCGGAAAGCGTCGTTCCAGAAGAATCTTACTACTTCTTCCTTGAAGAGTCCGCCGGAAGAACCGAAGTCAACAGCCTCGTCCGAGCAGCTCCGTCGAAACGGACCGGGCAAGAAGTCGTCCAACTCTTTGTTGTCTGCGTCTGTCTCAGTTCCACTTCTAAATCGTTTTAGGTAAGTTTTGATCCTTGAAGGACAGAGCGGCTGGCTGAGTTGGTCCGTCTTTGAAATTTAGATCAGGTTTTTTAGCGTTATTTTCTTTAATTAGATCACATCCAAAAATGAAAGGCAAAGAAAAAGATCTTTGAATACAGCAACGGTATATATCTTCAATTCTAGAATCTTACCTAGGAATTTGATTTCTTGAATTTCCATAGAGATGCGGTTTTTAAGTTTGATAAACTTGCGCTGGACATATTGGCGATTGCATTGCCTGCTGCACTGGCTTTGGCTGCTGATCCAATTGCATCATTGATTGACACGGCTTTTGTTGGTCATATAGGTACAAAACTTCTTCATGTATTAAGTTACGATAATATTTATCTGAATTGTGCAAAAGGAATCGTTTCTTTATTACTTATCTGGATTCTGGAGTATTGACTGTGATGGCAGGTGTAATAGTCCAAGCCCACCGCTAGTAGATATTGTCCGCTTTGACCCGTTACATATCACTGTCAATCTTAGGGTTTAAAACGTGTCGGTTAGGGAGAGCTTTTTACACCCTTATAAGAAATGTTTTGTTCGTCCCTCCAATAGATGTGGGATCTCACAATCTACCCGCCTGAGGGCCCAACGTCTTCTCTGGCACACCGCTCGATGTTTGCTAGGGAAAGTCAGGCATCGAGCAGTGTGCCAGTGAGGACGCTGGGTCTCCAAGGGGGGTGGATTGTGAGATTCCATGTCTGATGGAGAGGGAAAAGAAACATTCATTCTAAAGGGTGGAAATCTCTCCCTAGTAGACACGTTTTAAAATCGTGAGGCTAACGGCGATACATAACGGGTCAAAGCGGACAATATCTGCAAACGATGGGCTTGGACGGTTCGTTCTTGACATTAATTTTAGAAGTAATATTTCATCGTAATGGAGGTTATATTGATGACTGCAGCACCATGCCGTATACATTCTCTTTGTAGGATCTACTGAACTGGCTGCAGTTGGGGTATCAGCTTCAGTATTCAATTTGGTGTCGAAGTTATTCAATGTTCCTTTACTCAATATCACTACTTCATTTGTTGCTGAAGAGCAGGCCTTGATTCATACAAACGAGAAAAACACTGCTCAAATAAATATTGGTAATTCTAGTTTGCAATTTCAGTAATTTTTTCAACTAAGAACTCCACATTGTCTTCTATGAAGTCGTAAACTTTTTTTGGTTTTACCATATAGATGGCATAGAAGAGAATCAAGGGAAAAAGCTCCTTTCCTCTGTATCCACTTCTTTGGCACTTGCTGCTGGTCTTGGAATTGCTGAAGCTGTTATGCTGTCTCTTGGTTCAGGGTCTCTTATGGATATCATGGGTATACCTGTTGTATGTCAAGCTTTACCAATTCATTTTATAATTCTTGGCTTCTAATCCTCCTCGTTGTTTCATTCATGTCTTGAAATGTCTTTGGTTTACGTCTTCTGCATTGTTTGATTATGGTTTTACATGCCATATTTCTATCATACAACATATCTATCTTAAAATTTTGTAGGGTTCATCAATGCGTGCACCTGCGGAGCAATTTTTGTCTCTGAGGGCATTTGGTGCTCCCCCTATTGTAATTGCACTTGCTGCACAAGGCACCTTTCGTGGATTTAAGGATACAAAAACGCCATTGTATGCTACTGGTAATATCAATAATTGTTCTCGACTATCTTCCTGTGATGTGAATATGGAAACTGTTCAAAATTAATTAAGATCTTTTAATTAACATGATAGTTGGTTTTGTTGTGTCAGCTGCTGGCAATTTACTCAATGCAGTACTGGATCCATTGTTGATATTTTTTTGTGGTTTTGGCATTGGAGGTGCTGCAATAGCGACAGTGATATCTGAGTACGTCAACAATGTGGTAAACTTATTTATTTAGCTTAAGCGCTTGAGATGAGTTCCTAAGATTAGATTAGGAAATGATGTTCTTGTTCTTTCCTGATGGTCTGATGCCCTTTTTATCAGGTATCTAATCGCATTCGTTCTTCTGTGGAGATTAAACGGAGAAATATCTTTTACTCTTTCAAGCATTGATGGTGGTAGAATTGCACGCTATCTCAAATCTGGTATTACTTCCACTGACAGACAGATTGATTAAGAAGTTTTGTTAATCAATTTGTTTCAGTTACTCGTTCCTCTTCCCTTACTTGTTCCCGAATGAGTGTGAGAGGAATGTGTAATTCCACAATTTCTTAGTTTCTAGAGATACAAATAATTCATGCCTCCTAATTCTGCGAAAACCCTTCTGAGGATTTTTTTTTTCTACTTAAATTTCCCATTTAGTTATGATTCTGACTGTTGTATGTCTCAGGTGGCCTCTTAATGGGCCGGACATTAGCCGTCCTTGTAACCCTGACTCTAGCCACATCCATGGCGGCTAGAGAGGGCACTGTATCCATGGCCGGTTATCAAATTTGTGTACAAATATGGTTGGCCATATCTTTGCTTACTGATGCTTTAGCACTTGCTGGTCAGGTACAGAGATTACCTCAATAATTAGGGCATCATAACTTAAATTCAGCAAAACCTTTAGCTTTTTTCTTGGTTGTGTAACTTGTATGAAGCATACATCAAGGTCTACCTCATTGATTACAAAGCTCCACCCATGATCTTCAGCAGAGATAGTTTCTTGGTTTTGCATTCTGTCATTGGTCTCTTCTTGTTTTGGAAACTTGATTTTAGAATTATTAAAGAGCTAGACAGTACATACGTAATAATTTTCATTTTTCTTAACTATCAACGTTCAAGGTATTGTACATGCACTGACTAATCCCAGAGGACTGAACTATCCATCTGAATAATTTTTGTTGTGAAACTTCGAGGTTCCAGAGTTTTTATGTGTTTCCATCCTCACGAAGGGTCAACCCCTTGGATTAACCTCTTTGAGCTCTTACCGAATCCCAACAAAGGATCCCTATCTTTAGATCACAACTGTTTTTGCCGAAAGAAAATTCATTGTTTTGTTGGTCCTGGTAAATAATTACTGTACTTCTTTTGCAGGCATTATTAGCAAGTAGCTACACCCTACAAGACTACGAACATTCGCGTCAAGTGATTTATAGAACTTTACAGGTCAATAGTAACCCAAACGTCAACATGCCATCTCTTGGCAGTTATTTTTGGTCTTTCTTCTCAAAATAGAAGTGATGAATCTTTTGTTCTCTCAGTCTCATGGTTTTTTTCTGGTGGGAAGAAATCACAACTGATTCTGGGTACCTCTATGTACAGATTGGTTTGATATCAGGGATTTCTTTGTCTATTATCTTGTTCCTGGGATTTGGCGCATTTTCTGGTTTATTCAGTGCCGATGCAGAAGTCCTGGAAATTGCACGATCTGGGTTATGGGTAAGAACACGTTATCTGAATAATCGACTTTTGACTTTTTACCTTTCCTGTGACTGCTTAACAATATTTACAATGGAGATGTTTGGATGACCTACTGTGCTTGACCTTTAAATTTGTCATATTTTGGATCAAATTTCTTCATGTAACATATTTGTTCGGTCCATCTAGAAGCCTGCCATGAATTCATTGTTGATGCAATTTTCACTTGTTTGGTACCTACAACATTCTATTGCTGTAGAGCTGGAGAGAATTTGGTATCCATCCTGAAATTGGGGGAGTAAATTTTGCTAGCGGCCTGTTCTTTACATTTCTAGGAAGATCCAGTTATCTCTCATGATGCCACGTACACCCACTACAAGGCTATTGTGATCGGTTGTCCTGATATCCTAGCCATGTTTTTGCAGTTTGTTGCTGGGTCGCAACCAGTGAATGCTCTAGCTTTTGTTGTAGATGGGCTCTACTATGGAGTTTCAGACTTCGGATATGCAGCCTACTCCATGGTATATTCCTAGTGATTTGAGCTTCCTTTTTCTTTTCTTTTCTTTTCTTTTCTTTTCTTTTCCTTCTTTTTTTGAAGATACATACTATTAATTTGGCCTGAAACAAGAGCAGGTGCTTGTTGGACTGATTTCTTCTCTCTACCTGCTTGTGGTCACTCCCGCATTCGGTCTACCTGGGGTTTGGAGTGGATTGTTTCTGTTCATGATGTTGCGTTTAATAGCCGGAATCTGGAGGTACAACTTTAGGCGGAGTTCTGATAGTACGGAACATTTTATATTTTCCCTAGTGGCTAACTTATCCGATTTGTCTCTATTTCACCTACCCCAGATTGGGCACGAAGAGTGGGCCATGGGAGATGGTTTTCAATGATCTCGACGAAAAAAGTGACTGAAACTTAAAAGCTTCAAGCTTCTTGAACTTCGTAAAGCTCCCTCATCCCATTTAAAGTGTTGAATACCACGAGGATTTGGATATGTTCCCTAGCTTTACTAAAGCTCCTCTTAATCTGCTGCCTGTTACTGACATCACAGCTTTCTATCTATTAACCAGAGCTGGCCCCCCTTCAATGCAACAGCCAACAGTTCCAGAGCATGTCAGACAGTCCGCCGCAATATTCACCGATCTCAATCACACCATCAAAATTGAAATGGAGGGGTAATTTCTAAGCAATTTTGAATATTGTATTTGAAGGACCAAAGTTGTAATCAAGGAGATATGAACATCTATACATCATTCTAATCTCATTTTATTAAAGGTGCACACAAGAACAGGCGTCTGCAAATAGGAGAAGAAATGAAACTACTATGTACGCTCAAAAAATAGAATACAATTGTAACCCAACAAGACCAAAAATCTACCCTGCCTATAATCTATCAATCTTCATCCATGGAAGCATGAATCAAGCCATTTCCTTTCCTCCTCCAACCCAAAATCATAATCAGGTCTCAAGAACTCGAAGTTACAATCCTCAACTCTCTGTTCTCCAACTCCCATGTGTTTTTGCCGATCCAGCAACAAACTCAGATCACGGTTGAAGTCCATACAGTCTCCATAGCTCTCCATCTCCGTTGGCTTTCCTTTCATCACCTTCGTCGCCGGGCCGAGATCGCCGACCTCCCATTCGGCTGGAATCCAGTAAGTTCTTCTTGCATATGCATCACTCTGAAGCTTCTGTAGCAAATATTGATTGCAATCGTTGATGTCATTGTAGCCATTTGTATCCATTGCTTCAAATTTGAAACAAAGCTCAGAAGGATCATTCTGATCATGGCTGTATTTTTTAATATCATGGCTTCTTACAACATCAGCTAATCCATCCTTGATATCTCCTTCTGTTGATCTGTTCCCAATGTTGTTCGAATCATAAACAGAATTGGGATTAGCATCTGCATAATTGACTCCATTTCTTGCTGTTTCTTCCACTTTCACTTTCAGTTCCTCCATTGATTCATACTCACAGTTCAGTTTCTCTGCAGATACTCCATTTAAGAAGGAAGAGGAAGAAGATGAAGAAGCAACAGGGGATACCGTGTCCGAATGCTCTGCTGTTACTGGTTTCAAAGAAGAAGAGTCAGGAAAATTGAGACGAGCAAAAGGGCCATACATGGCTTTGGCAGCTTCATCATAAGCAACAGCAGCCTGGTGAGCAGTGGCAAAGGTACCAAGCCATAAACGACTACCTTTCTTCTTCACACGGGTATTATTGCTAGCAATAGGCTCTCTAATCTCAGCCACCCACTTACCCCAAGTCCTCTGCCTAACACCTCTGAAATTACAGTCTGAATTCTGCGGACCTCCTTTCCCTCTCATGCAACCCTTCTTGGAGCCCTTGGCTGGAACTCTACGAACTTCCTCTACTCCATCTTTCGCCAAAAACTCCAATTGATTATTCAATTTCTTCCACTTATTCAAAGTGTCCACTACAGAAACAAACCCATTTCGCCTCTTTCTTGATGTCTTTTCTCTGCAATCAAAAAACAGCCCTCTTCAGCCATCTCTCAAACAATCAAAACCCAGAAAAATTTGGCCATGAACAAGAACAATACATCAAATTTAAACAGAAAACTCAACTTACCCATTAGAATTCTCAGACGTCATGCGCTTCAAACTCCTCACTGATTGCAACACTTCGGTGGCCTCTTGTTCTTGTTCGTAGCTTTCTGATCTTACAAGTAAAAAATTTTGAGAGTTTCAGGAGAGAAGAGAAGCAAAGGAGAAGGAAAGGGAAGGAGAAGGGGTTTTATAATAAACCTGTATGAAATGAAAAGCCATTATGAAGCTCTGGAAATATCCAAAATTTTGATGACGTGATGGATGAGTTTGGAGGAATGGTGAGGAATTCAAGCAACTCTTTGCTTTCTTAGCCACGAAGTTTTTTTTTAACCGAAATTTCATATTTGGTAATTTTATTATATTTAATTAACTTTTTCATAAATTTAATAATTACTTAAAAAAATATATCAACATTATTTTTAATTTTAAAAGAATATTCAAAAAATTAGAGATTAAATTTGTAATTTTTGTGTTTTTTTGGTAAAAAGAAAATTGAGAAGAAAAGAATAAAATTAAAGAAAAGAAAATGGAGGTGTGAGGATAAATATGAATAGGATTAAAGGCAAAAGCTACTTGTTCCCCAAGTAATATATCTCTGTCTTTTTTCTTTTTTAAAAGAAAATAAGTAATAAATAATAAATAAAAAAATAATAAATATCTGTCTGCGTGTGGGGCCCACCCGCACGGATGGTGTGTGTGGGTGAATTTACGTAATTATCCCTACTCGATCTCACCGCGTCTTTGTCAGCAGCAGCAAAGTGCTTTGCTTTCCCCTTCTTTTCTTATCCCTTTTCTCACCACCCCGCTCGTACTTTTAATTGTTTAAATATTCGCATTAATTATTAAAACTAAACTAATATAAATATCTTTTAAAAATTAAAAAAAATGGACACTTTTAACTATTTATTAGACACCAATTAATTTTAAAAAATTTAGAGATTCATTATAAACCATTTTATAAATTTATTAATTTAAAAAATTCACTATTAAACTTATATAATTTAACTCCAAAATTAGTATTAAATTGAAATCCTTTGTTGACATTTTCTCGAACTTATCCTATTATCCTATGGATAACCCTTGCGCCAAGTACCCACACATTTGTTACAGACATTGTTTTTGAACATTCTTACCATCGAACAAGCTCAACAAAGTCAATATTCTCCACTTTCTAAAATGTTACGAACATTCTTTTTGCCAAATCAATTATAAGGATACGTTCTCCACTTTCTAAAATGTTACGAACATTCTTACCATCAATCAAGCTCAACAAAGTCAACCCTTAAGAATCGTCTTTACAGGAGTTACTATAGTGACATCTTTCCGACCTTTTATTATATTATTTCTATATGGTATATTGAATCACTTGTGACGGTATGATTGTGCTTGTGCTTCAAATTCATCCATCACGTGTGTAGCGTCATATACTACGACAAACAAATGTTCTAACTCGATTAAAGTATTTTCTTTTGGTTGCAATACCTGCCTGATAATTTCACCAATGAAGTTATCCTTCTCGGGAAGGGAGCTCAACTTGTTAAAAATGAGCAAAAAAGGAAGGTTTTTTCTTCCAAATAATCAGTATCCTCCAAATAAATTTCATCACTTACCATTTTATCCATATATTGGTTCTTATCTTATCGTGATTTGAGAGGAACCTTCAAGTACAATGAACACTAGAGATCAACGCGCAAGAACATGTGAACAAATCAGAATTCATTCCCAATCAAAGAAAGGACACCAAAAAGTACACCAAAACAGCACCATAGAGCTGGAAAGTAAGTACATAAAAGCTTTTTCCTGAATGGGATCTTTGAGAATTCATTAAAAAAACACAAGGAAGTAGCCACATTATGATAAGAATCCAATCTAGAACAGAACATTTCGTATGGAATATATGAAATCATATCAAACAGAGTGAATCTTCAAGTGACAAAAAGCAGGGAATGAAATTGTAGAAGGTTGTACCTCATACACACAGCAAAGGTTGTGGGGGCAACTCATTATAGCTTTGATATTCCCCAAACAAACTACTGCCTAAACTTGAGATCATTCCTAGGACTTCAAAGGTCTGATTGGTAGTAGCTCCCTTCAGCTCGAAAGTCGCCATTTTAATGTCAACGGTATGCAGCATTCAGGTCTTGATGCCAAAAGTTCGTAATTTCGTTACAAGGTCGATGTTCTTGCAGTTCCTGCTTCCAGAATTTAGATGAAAACAAAGAAATGGGAATTAGATAAAGAATAGAATGTTGTTGCAGACCTTGTTTTCTCTAATTTCACCTCAAATGGACAGTTTTATTTGGTTTCTAATGACTCTCCCCCACATCATGATACAAACAATGGGTTGTTTGGATGACTTTACATTTACCTGGGTGGTTAACTAAACATGAAAGAATTGGCATTGGAAACTAGGAAATAAAAACTAGGAACGCGAAGTCGACTGGTCAAAACTATAAATCAGTGATACCAAATCGAACTCAAACCTGCATGTTCAAGACATAGAATTGATCAGTCCATAACGATTGCGAAACATGGCAGTACCGGAGAACGTTGAGAGTTGGTCGGAAGTGAGAAAATATGGGATGAACTCCCCCATTTCTTTCATTTGCCATCAGTTTCATGCTGAAAAATGGGGGTAAGTTCTTGTGCTACAAGTGAAAGGGTGGAAAGTGGTGCCTACACTTAAAAATGAACCTAGTAACTGTGAACACCGCATTTTGCACCAAACTTGCTATCTCAATATTGAAGCGCTCAATATTACATTCAGTCAAACTTCAAGAAAGCCTTCTCCTTTCTCCTTTATTAAAAACTTACAGTTCATTAAGTAAAGAGAAAAAGGCAATAGATTCTTCGTGTAGTCGTCGATCATGACACAGAAAACTAAGATTTCAACTCTTGCCACGGAATATATTGTTGTTCTTTTACTAGAAATCAGGATTATATCCAAATCAACTACAAACATTTCTAGTAGAAATGTTTATGCATACAGACAGGTTAAGAGTCTGCACCCTAAAAAAGTTCAGGAGAACACTAGAAGGATCATTTCAGAATGAAGCAAAACTTAAGAAACATCACGAATCAAGATTGCATACTATTCGACAGAGCTCCAACGATCGCCTTGATTTTTTTTTCTTTTTGGGTAAGATTAGAATTTTCTTTTGGGGAAGAACACTCATCTCAAAGCTTAATTAAACTAAAAAACTTCGACTCAAAATCGTTTTGCATTACCCAACCGAATGATAAAATAAAATGGTAACCATTAACTGCATCAAAAATGATTGGTACCATCTTCGCCTCATTACAAGTATATTATTGAATACAAATTCTGTCACACAGATTACAAGCAGAGCAAATGTCATGCATCCAATGCGATAGCGAAATGATTAGATAATCAAATGAAAGTAGGATGATGGGAGAGGACGAAATTAGCTTACATGAACAAAAACGCCAGTAGTAAGAACAAATTTCTTACTCAAATCCAGGGTACCTCGCAAGTTTATATCTCAACTTTCTGTTGTGATTTTCCTGCAAAAAGTTGCGAAATATATACGTAAAACCTAGAAGAAATTGAACAATCAACAGGAGCATTAAGCATTGACAAACAATAGACAATTTACTAGTCATTAAAACATAAAAAACAAACCACCTAACGAGCATTGCCTAATTGGTATCTTAGCTGTTAGCCCTCAAGGGTTCATTCATATAGAAGCGATTGAATACCTGATCAAGAACCTGAGCAGAGCTCTTCTCAACGAGCCGTGCCAAGCTCTCAGTCTTGGCAAGCATTTTTTCGTATAAATCCTCCAGCCCAGCAGTATAATTTGCTGCCTCAGAACCCAGTAACCGGGTCAAGTTCCCAATCTCGAATCCTTCAGCACACATATTCAGTTGCTTCTGATCTTTCAAGTTTTGCTTCATCAGATTCAAATTCCCATCAATCTTATCTACATTCATCGGAGAAGCTCTCATCTCGCAAGGCAAATGAGGGAAAGGAGAATTAGGGGTAAACGACCCATAGTGGCCACGAAATGCCGGTCCGATGTTCACAATGTCAATTGATTTCGGCTCAAAGAACTCATTGGAGGACCGAAATTGAAAAGCACGGTACTCGTGTGTGTGGATAATTTGATCAGATATCGGCGAAGTCAGAAGCAGAAACAAACTAGGGATTAGATTGGTAGGTTTCACAGAGTCTTTGACAGGAAACGACAATTGCTTCATCGAAGACAGAGAGGCACTCACTAAGTATTCACGCATGGAAGGTCGAAGCTGAGTTCTCCGGCGGCCGGCAAACCAACCGACCAAAGAATCGTTAGGTTGAGCTTGGCCGTCGGACAGGTTTCGGCCGAGAAGGCGGTTAAGCAATTGTGAATCTACTTGTCCAGAAGAATCGTAAAAGCTATTCGTGGTACCAGAGCAGAGAAATCCGGTGACAGTGGCGACACGTACCGATGGTTCGATGTTGGATGAAGAAGATGAATCATCGGAGAGGGATAAGGGCGTAGTTTCGGAGACATGGCCGAAGAGAAGACCATCAACGGCACCGGAGGAGGAGGAGGAGGAGCAGCGTTGGATCAAAGAGGCTAAGATTGGCCCTGAAATCGCAACCTTCTGCAACGATTCGTCTTCCATGGTCGCCGATTCACATTTATCTTCGTTTCTACAAGGGAAGGGATCCGGCTTTTAAGGTGCTTTGATGGTTTCTGTCAAACGACATGTGGTTTTCACTAAGTCGACTTGTCGTCCAATATTGAAATTGTACGTACTTGGCCTCTAATTACGAAATCCATCATATTTTTAAATAATTTAATGTCAAAAGTTTTTATTTTTAATTTTTTTAAATTATATTTATTTTATTCTTTTTAAACCTTTCTTAACTAAATATTTAAATTATGTAAAATTTCAAATCGCCTTTAATATGAATAATTTAATTTAAATTGGGTTTATTTTTTGCCGATTATTAAGATTAAATTAAACAATATTGTTTTTTTTAGTATAACAAATGCTTCGAGAAAAATAATAATATAGGTTAATTATGTTTTTTTTTTGCAAGAAAAAAAAAATCTATTTTATAATTAAGATAAATAGTAAAAATAACTTGAATTGAGTCGTAAATTATGGTGTAACTTTTAATTTTTAATTTTTATAGTCAATTGTCACGTCAATTTATCTTTAATTTTAATAAAAAAATTAAATTGCATAATTAAAATAAAAAAATTCAAAATCATAAGAGTGAAAAGTATCGTCCACAGGATTGATGTTTTGATTTTGATGTTTTGATTTAATTAGTTATTATAGTTAGTAACTACATCCGCACCATTGATGTTTTGGTTTAATTAGTTATTATAGTTGATGTTTTGGTTTAATTAGTTATTATAGTTGATGTTTTGGTTTAATTAGTTATTATAGTTAGTAACTACTAATGTGTGAATAATAATCATGCAAATAATAAGTGATAAGAAATTTTGATTTCGAACGACCCTATAGATTTGATTTCGATTTCACCCATTAAGCTATTATTTTAGTCAATTAACAACCGACCATTACTATAAGCCAAAAAGTTCGAGTTCATAATTCTCTCCTTCAAAGTTAATTATTACTAACCTAAGTCTAAATTATACTTTTCCAAGCATTAGGTCAGCTAGAAAGTTACGAGCCATGAGAATATAGGAGTATGAATGTGTAACAATCCAACTCTACTGCTTGCAGATATTGTATCGGGCCAAAGCGGACAATATCTCTTAGCGATGGACTTGGGCTGTTATAAATAGTATCAAAGCTAGACAACAAACATGCACGCTGGCCCCAAGGGATCGAATTAAGAAATTCCACGTCTATTAGGGAGAAGAACGAAGTATTTCTTATAAGGGTGTGGAAGTCTCTACCTAAGATACGCACTTCAAAACTGTGAGGCTGACGATGAGAAAAACTTAAGCAATGTGTATCATCTCGAAGCCTTGGACCAAAATGGATAAAATTAATGTTAAAATAAGATTTAAAACAATCAACAAAACCTGTATTTGTGGTATTAAAAACACATTTAGCAAAAAAATAAATAGAATTGATGGATCAAACCTAAGTTGATACAAATTTTTAACATGAACAAAACTCTCCGGCTATAAAAATTGAAACAATTCCCCACCCAAATTTGAATGGTAACAATTGAACAACAAAAATGTTCAATCAAACAAATAATAAAATGAACAAATCAACACACAGAAGCACATATGGTTTCAATAATCACATCATTTACGCGCCGGAAGGAGCGGCGGAGGCGGCGGCAGCAGAGGGGGCGCCGGCGAATAAACCAAGAAATCCAGTGGAGTTAACTTCCTGTTCATCAAGGAACAGATCATCGGGAGATCGGAGAGCGCCGTGAGCGCAGACGACAGCGGCACCGGCGGTGAGGGACGAAACAAGAACGGATCCGACGCTGGTGAGGAAAATAACACAGGCGGTGAAAACAACAAGGCCAATCAAGATCTCGCTGTCTCTGAACAACCGGCCGAACAGAACAAGTGGCTGATCGGAAGGGCGGAAGAGGTAGAGGAAGATCCAAGAGGAAAGAAGCGCGATCAAGAGGAACAGAGACGAAGGATTTGAGAAAAATGAAAACGCAAGAATTAGGGCTATAATCGCGAAATAATTAACGCGGAAATAGGTGTAGTTCTTGCGGATGCGGAGTGTGGCTTCGGAGAGGGACTCTGGCTTGGAGAAGGCGGAGCGATCTAGGAGCTCCGGCCAAGGGCGGCGACGGGAGAAGGCGTGGCGGAGGGAGAGGAAGATGTGGCTGGCGAATGAGGAAAGGGGGATTTGAGGTTGAGATTCGGAATTGGAAACAGGGAGGATGGCCGGAGAAGAGGACGGCATTGTGGTGGAAGGGAAGGGACGAAGGAATCAGGGGGTTGGAAGGGTAATATAAATGGCCGGAAAGTATGGAGTTAAAAGGGAGGGATGGCCGGAAAATGGGGGAACGGAGGCGCCGATGAAAGTCGCTGGAAAATTCGGTTTCGGGTTTTCTTTTCTCCTCTGCCTATATTCGAGCCAGTGGTCCAATCCTGGCCAAGACCTCTCACGCCCTCTCATTTTTTTATATTTTATTTTTCTATTTTTATTGACATCTGGAAAAAGCTTTAAATTTATTTATTTATGTTAAATAGTTTCAAATTATTTTTAAAAATAATTTTGTGAATGATGCACTAAATTATTTAGCGAGTCTTATCTATTAGTGAAGCACGAACCGAGTTCATTTATTGAGAGGTTGGAAGTTCAAATAGGTCGATAGTGAATTAGAAGGTGTATTAGATCAGTGCCTTCGAAGCAAAGAAGTTAGGGGTCAGATGAGACATGCACCGACCAAGTGCCAAATGTGCACAACTGTAACCGCCCAAGCCCATTGCTAGTATATAATGTATGATCATCAGCCTCACAATTTTAAAACGCATTAGTGTATAGAGGGTCTAGCCCTACTCCAACCAGTGTCTTGCACCGTCTGGTGATTGGCTCTGATACTGTAAGGAAAGGTTTTCACGCCATTATAAGGAATACTTTGCATCCCTCTCCAACCGATGTGAGATCTCGCAACAACGGAAGTCCATAGAATGTGTTGCTGAAGTTTAGTGGGGGAGAGCCCAAGAGAATGGGCTGCTCACTTTGAAGAAATGCTCCTCTTTGAGTCATCACCTAGTGCCTAAGGAGAATGACTTGACCAGAGTGTCGAGACCAGCATCCGCTTGAGAAGAGAGCATCAGGCTAGACTTGGGAACACAGTGAACGAAGCTACAACAAGATCAGTGAAGTGTTCGTGCACTGTTTGCCACATGAAGGTGGCTAGTTGAGAAGTTGGTTAGAGTGTAGTGCCAACACGGGGCTGTGTCAAGCTTCTGGACTCCCAAGTAGGTTGTTTACCCAGTATAATTAATAATTACCATTTTTCCTTACAGTGTTTGCAAACTGTTAGTCGAGGTAGAGGAGCGTGTGAGAGCTGCATAGTCATAGAGAGGGTCATTCTGAAGCATCAATACGTTTTTTGTATTTGAGTCGTTTTCATTTTATTTTGTAATTTTATTCTGAATCTTTTTCCCGTTTGTAATAAATTTGAATAACACCCTCGTATAATTAGATTTTATGTTTAATGTTGTCCTATGAGGACCCACTTTGGATGGAGGTGGAGAATATTTTTCCCTGTTAATAAATGGAGTCGGGGATGGGATTATATTCTTAATTACCGTCTTTGCTTAATTTCCCGTCTCGTCTATATATATATATGTCTTTTGGCTATGTTAAAAAAAAAAAAAAAAAAAAGGCGTTCTGCTCGTAAAATATATTGATTTATTACGATTTTTGTACAATTTTTTAATAAAGATTATATCGAAAAAAATAAAAACTTTAAAATAATTATTTTTAAAAAATAATAATAAATGGAGAAAGATTATCCACCGAAAACCGAATTCCTGCAAATTTCTGCGAGTAATCTCCTCACCGGTCCTCACAAAAATAAATGAAAATTTTCACAAAAGTAAGGAATGAAATAGGTGATGCTCATCCGGACCTCACAAACATCTCCATGTCTATCGGTGTACTTAACTCTATAAAAATTCAAATGCTAAAACCTAACTCATTTAAAGGGTCAATCATAAATTTATAACACGTGCAATTAATCCAATAAATTAAAAAATAATAAATATTTCCATATCATCGATTAGTTTGAAAGAATCGATCCACTTACAATTTTTGGTTGATCCAGTCGTATTAAAAAACTTCATTGATTTCAAAGAGAATCTCGAGCAAGTCGAAGAATAATCATACTCAACACGTGGTAACAAGCTTGTTTTTATCTTTTAGACTCAAACGCCGTGAATAATCCAGTCGTGTTGAAGATGATTATACCAACCCCACTAAACATATTTAATCACTAAAACAAGAACAATAATACCAATAATCATGCAATTAAGAACTATATAAAGGAGCCATTATTTTACCAAATATCACCATTTTGGTAAGGGAAATGGAATATAATAACATAATGGGGACATACCCTCTTAATCAAATTCATCCATTATTAAACCCATTAATTTTTTTTTTTGTTTAATATTCTTAAAATAATAAATACTCAAAGAAGATATTTTTGGCTAATTTTAGTAAAATTATTAATATTTTATTGTTAGTTTCATGTTTTAAAAATACTTTTGAACTTTCAAGAGTAATATTAAAAAATTTAGAGATAATCTATGAGGTATAAATAGATGGTTTCTATTCATATATTGACAGTAAGAACATTTTTTTAAATAAAATTAAATGTGTTAACGATACTTTTAAATTTTTATGTGTATTTTTTTAAATACAGTAATAATAGTAAGAATACTCATATTAATAAAAATTTTAATTATTTATTTTTAAAAAAATTATTTTCATTGTTAAACTTTGAAAATTATTTAAAAATTTGCCTCCAATTTTGAAATTGACTTAAAAAATGTCATTTATGTTTAAATATTATAAGGAATGCTATATTTTATTTAAAATTATATATAATATTAATTTTAAATCGTGTTAAATGATTCACAACTAGTCGATATTGTCTTNCGCTTCTGCTCAAATTTTTTAAAATAGATAAAACTTTAATAAAAATAAATATTTCGTTCTCGTTCTCAAACAAATTAATATTATTTATATAAAACTTGAAGTAGTTGTTATATTATTTCCTTAAACGACCAAATTATTTAAAAGTGGATGAAACAATTATTAAATCACCGATGTAGAGAATCTCTCTTTCTCTTTCTCTCTCTCATTATCGTAGCTTCTGTAACGAATTTCAACTGTATAACTCCCACAGTTATAACTGTCAATCAACAAAAGGTCAAACTTGGAACAGCTTCATAATTTTGAAACGGGGCGACCTGCCGTCGTGTCGTGGACTTTAAGGAAGAATCTCGCCGGCGGAACTGACAGCTTCTCCTTCAAAATGCTTCCAATGGTGGCGATCAACCGCCTCTTTACTTCTGAGTTTATTCCTCCCATCGACACCACCTCCGCAAACGCCGCCGGTTCCTTGTTCCCCCCGAACGATATCGCCACCGACCCTTTCAACAACACCATAACATACTGTCCAAAAAAACAAAATAAATTAAGAATATTTGTCTATAATATAATAGAGTCGTAGACTGTAATGGAGGACAAATATCAATATTATACATATATAAAGAGAAAGTATGGTTTACATTCTCGGGTTTGCCGATAATGGAGGAGACGGCGGAGGTTGTGGCGGCGAAGATGGCGGCGGAGTCGGCTCCGGCGAGATCGACATTGGTGGAGATGTAAAGGCAAGGCATGGGGATTAATATGGAGAGGAGAGAGAAGGAGGAGTTTAGAGAGGGAAGATTTGAATGAAATTATGGAAAATGAAATTAGAAAGGAAGGGTTTTTATAGGTGAGGTTTTCAAAGATTTGTCAACTTTTTTCTTTGAACCAAAACGTGGTTTTTTCTCTCAAATTAAAATACACGTTTTCAATGCTACACCATGAGGTGTTGTGCTTTTGGTCTTACTTCAAATCGTGCCATTTTTTTCTTTCAAATAATTGACCCGTCCATAATTCAACTAATAACCGAACCCCACCGCTAGCAAATATTGTCCGTTTTGGCTCGTTATGTATGGCTCGTTTCATATCTTTATAAGCAAATATTGTCCGTTTTGGCTCGTTACGTATGGCTCGTTTCATATCTTTATTTCATATCTTTATAAGCAAATATTGTCCGTTTTGGCTCGTTACGTATGACTCGTTTCATATCTTTATTTCATATCTTTATAAGCAAATATTGTCCGTTTTGGCTCGTTACGTATGACTCGTTTCATATCTTTATTTCATATCTTTATAAGCAAATATTGTCCGTTTTGGCTCGTTACGTATGACTCGTTTCATATCTTTATTTCATATCTTTATAAGCAAATATTGTCCGTTTTGGCTCGTTACGTATGACTCGTTTCATATCTTTATTTCATATCTTTATAAGCAAATATTGTCCGTTTTGGCTCGTTACGTATGACTCGTTTCATATCTTTATTTCATATCTTTATAAGCAAATATTGTCCGTTTTGGCTCGTTACGTATGGCTCGTTTCATATCTTTATAAGCAAATATTGTCTGTTTTGGCTCGTTACGTATGGCTTTCAGCCTCACAGTTGCATCTGTTAGGGAGAGGTTTTCATATCTTTATAAGGAATGTTCGTTCTCCTCTCCAACCAATATGTGATCTCACAACATATAACCGTTTATCTCTTAAAAAAAAAATTGATTTTATAATTAAAGTATAACATAAAAATAATTATTTTAATCTTAGGCTTCAAATACTTATTCATGCGTATAAAACATCAATTCATCAAATAAATAAACAAAAACATATTTTAACTTTGATAATTAACTATGGTTAACTATTTTTAGATAATTAACTATGGTTAACTATTTTAGTTTATTAAAATAATTTTAACTAATTTAATTTAACTTTGATGTATTTTGAGTTGTTTATTTTTTTTTATAATAAATATAAATAATTATCTTCAAATAAATCATTCTAATAAAATTATATACGAAACATTCCGTACAAGGGTGTGAAAATCTCTCTTTAGTAGACGTGTTTTAAAATCGTGAAACTGATAACGATATGTACGGGCTAAAGCGAACAATATTTGCTAGCGATGAGCTTGAGTTGTTACAAATGTATCAGAGACAGACATTAGGAAGTGAGCCAACGAGGATGCTGGGCTCTCAAGGGGATGGATTGTGAAATCTCACATCAGCTGGAGATGAGAACAAAACATTCCTTATAAGGCACGTGGAAACCTCTCCCTAGTAGATAGATGCGTTTTAAAATCATGAGGCTAACGACAACACGTAACAGTCAAAAGTGAACAATGCTTGGATGGTTATAAAATTATAAACTTAATAGTTTGACAAATTAAAATTAGGAGTATACACGAGTTGGATTGGAAAGATCTTTTAGACCAATGCAAAATTTCGGGTTCGTTGGGTTAGTGACTTAGCAACCAACCCGAAATTTTCTAGTTGTGATGGGTTAGGTTGTCGGGTTGGTTTTAATTATTTTAACAAATCTTACTCATCTCCCATATATATTATATTAATAACTAAAATCTCATAAGTCCCGAATATCAAACATTCATAAGTCATAACACATCATTAACCTCGATTACAAACGTTAAATATTCTTAATCTTCATAATAATCTTTAAGACACGGTAAGTTGATCAGGTTGACCAAATAAAAAAGATGTCAACCTGCAAATCCACTTGAAGCAGTCACCGACCGTTCCGACGAGCCAACCCAATCCAAACCAAACCAAATGATAGTATAGATTAGTCAGATTCTCGAGTCATATAAACGCTTTTATTAATTAATTAAGGTATTATTTAATTAATTTAAAATGATGGGAATTGGAGATCTATAATATTGACTACCAAATATTTGAGTAGGTCAACGGAATTGGTATTGTTGACTTTTTTGCGGACCAATTATACATATTGGCATGTTCCATTAAACATTCTAATATCAACTTTTTTTCTTTTTTAATTCATAAAGTTTGAGTTTTGTTCATATTTCATCTTCCAAAATTCTAAAAAAGACACTAAAAATAAAGTATTGGATAATGTTTGAATCTCCTTAATTTCTTCAACATTATTAATTTAATTTTTAAAAAAATGTGCTAAATACAATCCTTTAAACACATTTGATGATACACATTTTCCCGACCTATTTATGTTGAATTTTTAAAATTTTTATGTTTTTGTATATTTGGGAGATCCCATATGGTTGGAGAGGATAACGAAACATTTTTTATACACGTGTGGAAACCTCTCCCTAGCAAACACGTTTTAGAATTGTGAAGCTGATAGCAATACGTAACGGGTCAAAGCAGACAATATTGGCTAAGAGTGGGCTTGGATTGTTACAAATAGTATCAAAACCAAGTATCGAGCGGTGTGCTGAAGGGGGTGGATTGTGAGATCTATATTTCTTATAAGAGTGTGAAAACCTCTCCTTAGTAGATGCGTTTTTAAATTGTGAGATTGACGGTGATACATAATTGACCAAAATAAATAATATCTACGGGCTATAAATTAAAATTTTAAAATTTTAAATATTATAATGGATGAAAAATAGAAAATGGAATTAAAATAAAACAATATTAAAAATGTAAATGTTTTATTTTGTTTGGGATATAAATATGAATAAAGGGAAAGGTTGAAAAACGCAGCTTTTAAAAGGCAAACGAAGAGGTTGAATTTGCTAAATAACAAAAAAATAAAAAAGAATAAAAAAAATAAAAAAAAAAAAAGCAAAAAGAAAAAACATTTTTCATAATTAAATTCTCTAAATAGAAATAATAATAATAAATAAAAAAGAGGAGACCAAAAAAGCCAAGCTTTCAAAAATGGCCACCACCGTCAGCCGATCCGAACCAATTAATCGGGGGGGTGGGGCCCATGTCTCGCTTTTTTCATTTGATCGGAGGATGGTGGAATTGGTCCGTCTTAACGGCGTGGCGTGTATTTGTCGGCGCCATTGTCCCCCTTTGCTTTTACCTCTACAAACATAGAGCATTTCCTTTCTTTTCTTCCGAAAATGACCTTACGACCGTTGTTTTTTTAGTCAAAGATGACGGTGGGCTATGAACCAATCATTAAATGGGCCTGTCCAACCCAACCAACCTCAACTAAATCAAACCATATGTCCCAAATTTGATGCCCCCACCCTATACACTCTACATGTCAGATCCCTAATCGGAGAGAAAAATGAAGTATTTCTTATAAGGGTGTGAAAATCTCTCCCTAGCAGACGCGTTTTAAAATCATAAGGTTGACGACGACACGTAACAGACCAAAACGAACAATATCTATTAGTAGTGAATTTAGACTATTACAATACCGCTGTGTTAAATTATAAATTTTATTCGTATGTGAGTTGTGCATAGTGTCTAGGCTTAACTTATTACGATCGTATATATAGAGAACATGTTAAAGTATCATCATAGTCGAGTTGAGTTGTGTATTCACGAAAAAGAAAGGAAAACAAGAAAAAAAAAATTAGAAAATAGTTAGAGAAAACTTGGAACGACCCACACCCACGATTCGTAATCCATATTAGATATTTATGTGCCCCGACATTCCCTTGCATCACCTGCGACATGGTCACGTTACCTACTTCTTACTTCTTAAGAGCGAAAATTATCACCTTAGACTAACACAAGTTCTTCCAACATGTTTTGTCACCATTCACATACATCCCAAGAAAACTGTTAGAACGTCATCCACCATAGAATTGCTCCAAGTAAAATACACCGACCTACTGTAGTTGGGCCTATTGGGCCTAAAGTCGAGTCGCTTAATTAAGCAAAGCCCAAACAAACTTTGGATCAGATGAAGCCCAAAAAGAGCAGCCCAAATTCATGTACAATTTATTTTGACCAAAATTGATGAAAAACATTAATAAAAGCTTAGGAGGTGTCCTTTTTGGAGGGCACATAATTGCTTCAACCACAAGGGAAAGGGATCTCTTTCACATTACCCTTAAATCACCCGACCCATTTTCGTCTAAGTTCACCACTAATTGATATTATCTGTTTTAATCCGCTACGTATCGTTGTTGGCCTCACAATTTTAAAACGTGTCTATTAGGGAGAAGTTTCCACACCTTTAAAGAATACTTTGTATCCCTCTTCAACTAATGTGGGATCTGACAATTGATTTCAAAGAAATAATAAGAACGAACTAATGTTTGAGTAATGTCGTTCTCGTTTATCTTTTGATTGGTGGATAATTTACGAGTATTGTGAGATCCCACGTCGATTGAAGAGGGGAACTGGACCCCAAAGGAGGTAGATTGTAAAATCCGATATCGGTGGACGTATATATATATATATATATATATATATATATATATATGGTCAAACCAATTGTGGAGTAGTGAAACTTTAGGTTCTTAGAAAATTGTGGACATCAACCTTTATTTCAGTTTGTCAAAAAGCAAGAGACAACAACATTAAGGTTGCTTGCTTTTCTTATCTTCTTTGTTTCTTCGTTACTTTAAAATGCCACCTCAACTACCTTTCTAATCTATCTTCTGAGCTGTAATCTTTTTGGGTCGGTAGATTTTAAAGGTTTTATAGTCCCTTGTAAGTAGATATTATCTTTTTTATGTTTTAAAACGCGTCTGCTAAAGAGAGGTTTCCACACCCTTGTAAAAAACGTTTCGTTCCCTTATCACCCAATGTGGGATCTCACAATCCACACCCTTTCAGGGTCCAGCATCCTCGTTGATACTCGTTTCTCTCTCTCCAATTAATGTGAGATCTTACAATCTATTTCAATGTCCACACCCCTCCAGGGCTTACTGTCTTCACTAGCACACCGTCTGGTGTTTGGCTCTAATCCCATTTATAACAGTCAAACCCCATCGCCAACAGATATAATGTAAAATCGTATAATGTTTCATGTCCAAAATTCAAATCAAGATCTCGCGTTATCCACTCAATCATAGAAAATTGTAAAGTTAAACGTACTTGGTAACATGATTACGTGGCAAGAACGTCATCACGATTAAAATCAATTTTACTAAATTTTGATTAAAATAAAATTAAAAAAAGAGTGCGAGAATTTAGGGAGGAGAAGGAGTTAATTAGGAGATTAATAATTTTTTTTTTTTTTTTAAATTTGAATTTGTTATGATTAAAGTGGATAATTAATGAAGTAAGGTTTAGTGCACAAAGTCAAAAGATAATGTTTTGTATTGAAACCAACAAAAGCAAAATAAATCATTTTTAAAATTAATTTAATTGGGGAAAATACTTTTTAGAAAATGTAGATTTTTTACTTACTTTTTCCCAATACCAATGTAACATCTTACACCCTACTTTAAATTATTACCGCAATTTACTTTCAATATTAACCGTTTCTACAAAACCCTAATTCGAGGGTCCAGCGTCCTCTCTAGCACACCACCCAATATCGTTCTCCTCTCCAACCGATGTGGGATCTCACAACTCTTGAAGACCCAACGTCCTCATTTGCACACCACTCGGTGTATCACTCTGATACCATTTGTAATAGTCCTATATCCACCATTAGTAGATATTGTCAATTTTGGCTCGTAAACTTCACGATTTTAAAACGTGTCTATTAGGAAAAGATTTCCACATACTTATCAGGGATGTTTCGTTTCCCTCTCCTATCAATATAAGATTTCACATGTTTTTATGCTAAATACGTGCACTTTTGGATATGATATATCTTTAACTTCAGTAGAGAAAAAAAAAAAAAAAAAAAATTATTAAAAAATGTGAAAAATGTAATGAGAATGAGGCAAAGGGTAAGTGGGTAAAATGATTAAAATTGGGTCTTAATATAATAATATATAATACATAATTAATTAATTAATTAATTAATTAAAAGAAGCATGCAATATAGGGTGCCAATTTTAACTGTGGTTTAAACTAAGTTTGTGATCCCTAAATATTCTCTCATTTATCAAATTTCAATTTTTTAATTTTTATATTTTTAAATTTTAAGAATCCAATGTTTAACTTTTGCTAAAAGTGGCTGTCTAATACCAAACTCAAATGTCTTTAAAATGTGTTAAATTCATTATTTTTATCAATAAAACCTTTTTTAACTCTAAAAAAATAATAATTTATTAATCATTTTTATTTTCATAACTTCCGCTAATTTCATAAATAAACACGACAGATTATGTATCCTCGAACCACAAGTGAATAAAAAATACTTATTGAATAGATAAATTTAAGAGGAGAACGAATCATTTCTTATAAGAAAACTTCTTTATAGTAGACGTGTTTTAAAGACAAAGTCAAAAAAAACAGTAGATTATTATTATTTAAAAATGAAAAAAAAAATAAAAAAAAAGAAATAACATAAAAGATTTCGTATATTCTCTTAATGGGTATGACCAAAAAAAAAAACAATTAAATGTAACTAATATGAAAATAATAATTGTAATAAATATGAATTTAATTATATTTTATTTTCTGAAAATATCGATTATTCAAGCCATGATCCTATCCAGTTCCCAGGATCTGTTACGTGGATATGGGACCCACACTCTTATAATTTTTATTTTTTTCTTTTCTTTTCTTCTTTTTTGAATTAAAGAAAAAAAAAAGTAAGAGAGAGAAAAAAGAAGTAGAGTTTGTCTGGTTGGAGCTGGTGGACCCCACTACATTCACCTTTTTTACCACCTCAGTAATTTTCTCTCCTCCCTTCCTCCAATTATTACCATCGCTACCGATGTTAAGTTTTCGAGACCAAATGGTTTATCGTGTTTCTGCCTCTTATTTCAATCTTCTTTTTATTATTTATTTTTATTATAATTAGTAGAAATTAAATACTTTACAATAATTTTTTAAAATATAATTTAAAGAAGCGGACACAAGATATTGAGGTCTCTACGAGTTAAATTGACATCTTTAAAATTTTAATTTAATTTAATTATTTTTAACGAATTGAATTATTAGACATAATATTTAAGATTTAGAATTTAGTCTCCATGTCCGTACAAACACACCGGTCCAGGCTCAGAGGTCGGCTTCGCGGCGGCTGAGCTAGCCGTAGAAGAAAAGAGAGAAGAATCTCACAGGATCCCTCACCGGTGGGTGATTTTATTCTTTCTCCATTTTTGTCCTTTTCTTCCCTTAACCTGCTTTTCAAACTTCAAATCAGAACCCCTCTCCTTCTCCATTAGCTCCCAAATTCCGACCAGTGAGCTCCATAGCCGCCGTCAAAACCCCACTCTCTCCACTTTTTGACCAAAATCCCATCTCCGATCTCTGGTTTTTCCTCAAAAACCCCTCCAATGGAAGCCACAGCACCACCCAAATCCCCATTCCCAGACCCATCTCAGCCGCCCACCGCCTCCCCCAACCCACATTCCAAGAAAACCTTCGTCTCCTCTCTAATGGAGGCTGCCACTCTCCGCTCCCCCTCTTTCAAAGAAGACACCTATTTCATTTCCCATCTCAAATCCTCCGAGAGAAAAGCCCTCCAAGACCTTAAAGACAAACTCTCCGCCGCTACCTCCGCCGACGATCGTCTCTCCATGTGGGGTATACCCCTCTTGGCTAACGACGACCGTGCCGATGTCATCCTACTCAAGTTCCTCCGTGCCCGTGACTTCAAAGTCCTCGATGCCCTCCACATGCTCCAAAAATGCCTCCAATGGCGCTCGGAGTTCGGCGCCGACAGCATCCTCGATGAAGACCTGGGCTATAAAGAACTCGAGGGCCTTGTCGCGTATATGCAGGGCTACGACAGAGAAGGACACCCTGTTTGTTATAACGCTTATGGGGTTTTCAAAGACAAAGAAATGTACGAAAGGATCTTCGGCGACGACGAGAAACTCAAAAAGTTCCTCAAATGGAGAGTTCAAGTCTTGGAACGAGGGATTCATCTCCTCCATTTCAAGCCCGGCGGTGTTAATTCCTTGATTCAAGTCACCGATCTTAAAGACATGCCCAAACGAGAGCTTCGTGTCGCTTCCAACAAAATCCTCTCGCTATTTCAAGACAATTACCCTGAAATGGTTGCCCGTAAGGTACATTTTAACTTCTTAGATATGAATTTCTCGCACCCATTTGTTCATCTTTTCGTGTTCTGATTCCAAATCTGAATCCAACCCATTTTTTCTTTTCAGATTTTCATCAATGTGCCATGGTATTTCAGTATGTTGTACTCCATGTTTAGCCCCTTTTTAACTCAACGAACCAAGAGCAAATTCGTCATCGCTAAAGAAGGCAACGTCGCCGAGACCCTTTACAAGTCAGTCAATTCACTCCAACCCTCTCTGTTTCTTTGAATCTTTTCCTTAAAATGGGGTTTTCATTTCAACTTTTCCGATCAGGTTCATCAGACCAGAGGACGTGCCAGTCCAGTACGGCGGCCTGAGTCGGCCGAGCGACTTACAGGATGGACCTCCCAAGCCAGCGTCGGAGTTCGCCGTCAAAGGAGGGGAGAAAGTGAACATTCAAATAGAAGGCATTGAGGTTGTTTAATCATCTTTCCCCTTCAAAAACCCCATCAAATTTAGCTCAATAAGTTTAGATTTAACTAAATTTCATGAAACAGGGAGGTGCCACAATCACATGGGACATCGTGGTCGGAGGTTGGGAATTAGAGTACAGCGCCGAGTTCATTCCGATCGCCGATGGCAGCTACACCATTGCAGTGGAGAAAACAAGGAAAATTTCAGCTAATGAAGAAGCAATTCACAACTCATTCACTACAAGAGAAGCTGGAAAAATGGTTCTCTCTGTCGACAACACCGCCTCTCGGAGGAAAAAGGTCGCTGCCTACCGTTACATCGTCCGAAAATCAACCGCGATCTAACAATAAACAGAACGAAAGATCAAGTACAAGACAATCTAAATCTCCTAATGTTTGACAAGTAAAGTTAGTATTTTGATATTGATTTTGATTATGTAATGTGTTTATCTGTATTGGGTTTAGTTATAAAATTTAGTTGCTTGTGGTTATGAAGTGTTTGTTAATATAAGTAAAAGAAGAAGAACAGCTTTGATGAGGTGCAGAGCTCTGTTGTTTGTTTGTGCACAGAGGTTAAGAGGAGGGGGCATGGCGGTGGGGCGTGGGGTATCGCTTTTGGAAGTGTCAGAACAGAGAAGGGAAAGCGTCTAGAAATGGGTTTTTGATTCGATTTGATTTGAATTTATGAAGGATTTTGTGTTTGTTAGGAAGAGAAAGACAAGAGGGAGAGAGTGACAGAGCTCTGAAACTTTTGCTAACAACACATCACAAGAACAAGAGATGGATGGGTTTGGTTTGTGGTCATAAATTAAGAAAAGGATGGTTTGGTTTCATTTTAACCTTAAATATCATGTCCTGTTTCTCAAGGACAAGCTGAATGAATTTATGACTACTTAATGATTTATGTTGGTAAATGAGGGAGCCAACATTTGAATTCAAAATCCTTCAATCTTTAGCTCATATCGTGTAATGGGTCGTCTCGCTCGTCTCATTGAGTAGTTCGATAGTCACTGGAGTGAAGATTGAATCATTGATTCTTTAGGTAGGCGTGCTCCGAGCATTGGCGTATGAGCTCCCCACTCGACTTTGTCCTGAAACATGGACCAAGGAGTTTGAGACGTGTGCGAGTTAACAGGTGAGTAAACCCGTAAGGCGAAGGAAGTTGGTTGGTGAGATCCCTTTGTGGGTTGCATCACTGACCGACTTTGATCTTTTTGTTAAGGGTTTGAGTGTGAGCATATGACTCGAAAGATGGTTTACTATGTCTGAGTTGTCTTTTGATTGAAAAGTTTTTATCTTGATTGTAAGATCTCACATTAGTTAGAGAGTGGAACGAAGCATTCTATAACGGTATGAAAACCTCCCCTTTGTAAATATATGTTTTAAAACCGTGACATTAGCAGTGTTAAGTAATGGGCTAAAACGAACAATATCTCCTAGTGGTGGCTTTATATTGTTACATTGATACTCGTATTCTCACCTGTTTAGATTCGTTGATGCCTCGGTTTACACATTAACCCAATTAATTTTCATGGGTTGGTAAGCAACTTTATTTTTCACGGGATGAAAGACGATGGATCATTCATGAAATTGATTTGACTTAAAATCTACGTTAACATTAACGGAGTTGTTTATATGTCGAAGTCGGAGCATATAAATCCTTAATTTATGTTGGAAAGTGTGAGATTATTTGATGTTGGAAGGGAGGATTCTCCTCCATAAAAACACACAACAAAAAAACAAAAACAAAAACAAAAAAGAGATTCTTCATTGAGAGGCAAATAAGACAAAACAGAATGGACAATGGTTCATTCATTACTCCACCCAATCAAAATAAGCCAAATAAGAATATAAATATATATATTAATTCATTTGTAGGGGTAGAAAAGTAATGTCACCATGGGAAGAGACATAATTTTAATTTTGAAACCAAGTTAGTTATTATTGTTATATCCCCGTTTTATAAGTTAAAACCATATTTTAAAAATACTTTCTTTTAACTTAAAAATAATATATATTTTAAATTATCTTTATTATTTATTTATTTATTTATTTTTGTTCAATTTCGGATGAGTGGAAAAATAATATATATTTTAAATTATCTTTATTATTTATTTATTTATTTATTTTTGTTCAATTTTGGATAAGTGGATGGTGACATGAGCAACTCGAATAAAATTCACGATCAAATATCTAATTCTCTATTTTTCAGATTAACCCAACCCAACACTTTATTTTCACACTGCTCGATGTCCAACTCTGATACCATTTGTAACAACTCGAGTTCACCACTAGCTGATATTGTCTTCTTTGAGCTTTCCCTTTCGAGCTCCTCCTCGAGGTTTTAACTCTGATACCATTTGTAACAGCTCGAGTTCACCACTAACTGATATTACCTTATTTGAGCTTTCCCTTTCGAGCTCCTCCTTGAGGTTTTAACTCTGATACCATTTGTAACAGCTCGAGTTCACCACTAACTGATATTACCTTCTTTGAGCTTTCCCTTTTGAGCTTCTCCTCGAGGTTTTAACACGCGTATGTTAGGGAGAGATTTTCACAACCTTATCAGCAATGTTTTGTTCCTCCTTTCTAACCAATATGAGATTATTGTGAGATTCCATGGTTGGAGAAAGGAATGTTTCGTTCCCCTCTCTAAGTTATTGTGAGATTCTACATGGTTGGAGAAAAGAACATGGAGAGGACAACATCGACTAACAGTAGACTTTACATAACTCCGTATCCATGCTACTCCTGTTCTTATGTTCATGGTGCAATTCTTCTCGAGATATATATAACATGTGGTTGAAATTTACATTGATACAACCCAAAAGAAGAAAATAATATACTATAAGGAGAGATTACAACAACATCACCAACATTTCTCTAAACATTTTCATATAAACAAAACAAAACAAAACCAACCAACAAACAAACAAAATAACATAAAAAAATAAAAAAAAACCTGTTCTTCGTTCTTCCTTGTTCTGGGTCCGGTGTGCAGGGGTAGCAGACACTCATCGAACGCTCAACATGCTTCAACTTCACGACAAGACTTGCCCATTTTCAGATTATGGCTCAAAGCCCTCGAAAATGGCGGACCCCTCGTCAGTGAATTGCTTCTGCAAATTCCCTGTTCTTCCTTGGAAGAATCTCTGTTCACAGACCCACCTGCTTCTTCTCTTGTTCTATCATTCCCCATTGATTTACAGCTTCTTGAAACTGCAAATTCTGGGTGGCTTCTCACGTTCCGCCGCCCCACGCTCGTCATTGATTTCATCAACATTGGTGGGTTCTTGAAGAACACGCAAATCACTGCACAATCGTCGATCATCGACCCTGGAAATCGTCGTTTCCATTCTCGAACAGCTAGTTTCACTACCAATTTCGCTGCCGTGGATCGGTTCTTTGCTGATGCAACTATGTTGATTACTTGCTTGTTCGTCAACACATCCCATACCTGCAAATTTGTGATACGAATTGAGAATTGACAATGGCGAAAGGATGAACAACTTGTTATGTTTTAACTGACCCACCCCATCTGTTGCTAGAACGATGAACTCGTCTTTTCTTGTGAGATTTCTGTAGGAGATTTGAGGCTTTGAGATAACGCCATAATCTTTTAGGCAAAAATCGCCTAAGGATCTTGACATGGCCAGGCCTGGGTAATCTGCATCTGGTACCCATACTCTGTGTATATCTGGGTCTTCTTTTTCTGCTGTGATTCTGCCATGGCTGTTGTGTATTCTTTCTGCCTCGCCTGATTCACATTCAAAACATAAGAAAATCACGATTGTTGGAAGGGAGTCCCACGTTTGATAAGACCAAAGCCACGAGAGCTTAGACTAGAGATTCGTGATTACTAACATGGTATTAGAGTTATGTCATATCAATAGAATCCTCAAATGTCGAACTAAGAAGTTGTGAGCCTCGAAAGCTGTTCGAGGGCTCTGTAGGCCTCAAGAGAGACTCTATGGTGTATTTATCTCTATTGGTATGAGCCCTTTAGGAGAAACTCAAAACAAAGCTACGAGAGCTTAAGCTTGATCGGTGATTCCTAACGAACAAACCGTGAAAAGGGTTGATAGATAGATTGAATGAATAGATACCCACATGGAATATTTGGTTTGTGATCGACTGTTAATTGGATGGGAATATGTTGATGTTTATCTCCTCTGGTGCAGAGAACCGCCCGGGAGTCACCCAAGTTAGCCACCACCAAATGCTCTCCCTGATCATCAAGAACATCAAGAACATCAAGAACACATCAAGAACTGAAGGGTTTTTGATTTAAATCTTCCAGGAAAGGATTATTCACCTGTTTGATAATGGTCACGGCTGTTGCTCCACTACAGAAACAATCAATAGAAGAATCATAGCCGAGTTCTTGATCAAATTCTTTGAAAGATTCTTCAAAAGCAGCTTCCCAAATAGAAACCAATCCATCTTCGGGTTTCGATGGGTGTTTTTTGATTGCTTTAGAGAGCTTCGTGGGTAGCACATCTCGTGCATAACGAGCAACCCTATGACCAGAAGGACCATGACCATCAAAAACTCCACAAAACACCAAATCTTTCTCCCCTGAGAAATCCTGTAAGTTTTCATCCAAATTTCATGAAACATTTTGCAGATCATCCATAACATTCATCAAATTAAGGGCAACAAACAAAACATTGATTGATTCCATCTCGTTTACCTCCCAAATCGTCATTGAATCTTGATTGACTCCTTTTCTTCCTCGTTGAGTGAACATTGATGTGAAGGCAGAGGATCCACGGAGTCTAACAGTCTCGCCGTCGTCACCGCGTCGGACCTCTTCTCCGTCGTCGCCGGCATTGGAATCCCTCTCATCTCTATCATAGGTCATGTAGCCTCCTCCATGGATGTGATCTTTTGTGCAGCAGGCTCCCATTTGTGAGACAACCCCTCCACTAGGGCGATCTCAAAAGGGAAGATGACCCACCAGAAGAGATCAAATACCCACAAATTTTCTGGGAAAGAAAATGCATGAAAGTGAAGAAACAGAGAAGAGGAGGAGGAGGAGAGAAAATGATATTGATGACGAACACAATGGACAGAGAGAGAGGGAGAGATAATAAATTGAAAAATGTTGTTGGGATGAGAATGTGGAGTTTCAACAAACAGAATTATATTTAGAAAATGAAGGGTGGTGTTGACATTTGAGGTTTAGTGGGTTTGTTCTTCTTTCATTTCTTCATCTTTTTAAGGTTTGATCCCATAAAATTTTGGTGGATGGTTTGTCAACTGTTTGTTAGAAACCAATAGACAATGAAATGGGTTATCTTCCACTTAATTATTCCAGTTTCTGACCGACCAATGGTGCTTAAATAACAATATTGGTTTCTTTGTCACTTGGGAATTGTTTTAAACTATGATGTGACTTTGATATAATCACTAAATTGTCATCTTATTGACCTCGATCGGCAAGATCGACCTCATTGACACAAACCCGATCTAGAAATAATTGTAGCAGTGATGAAATGTGATAGGTTTTCATAAATTTTTTTAACGAATGTTCAATTGAGTACAAAAGTTGATAAGTATTCCCTTTTTTGAAGTTGAAGGTTAAAATCTCCATATCCCACTAGTTGTATTGTTCGAAGAGTCGGAGTTTGGATGGAGAGAAATTTCCACCCCAAAACTCACTAATCTCAGAAATTTATACTCTCGCTCATAAGAACACTACCTATAATGTGAGATTTCACGTTGATTAGAGAGGAGTACGAGTGTCGGCGAAGACGCTCGACTTCAAAAGGGGTGGAATTATGAGATTCATATTGGTTGGAGAGGGGAACTAAACATTTTTCATAAGGGTGTATAAGGGTGTGAAGACCTCTCCGTAACCTACGCCTACGCGTTTTAAAAACTTGAAATGGAAAATTTAAATAGGACAATATCTCTTCTCAAAAGAAAAAATTCAAATAGGACAATATCTACTAGCGATGGATTTCAGCCGTCCAAACAACCAATTATTCATCCAGAATTGGGCATTGGAAATCAATAGAAAAGGGCAATAGATGCAGGCGAAGCACTATCTGTCATTTCTGGCTGGAGTTGGACTAAACCAAGCTGTTGATACTCGGTCGGTCATAACACAGTTGTACAACCGACTAAACCAAGCTGTTCCAGATACACTTCCATGGCTACAACCGAAGGAAAAGACAATGGCAGAAAAAGACATGATTTTCAGTTTCACAGAAGACACAGAGAATGTTATGACACCAACAGGGGGATGGATGTATAAAATCAGCACAACTTATACATTTGCAGCTTAATCTGTAGCGAAAACAATATGAAAGCTTTCTTTTGTGGGAAGAAAAATATGTAAAATCAGATGCAATTTCAAAAGAATGTTTATCCAAAAGAATGTATAGTGTTTGTTGTTACCACCATTGATGAACCAGAACTCCACTCTGTCTGAGAGATGCAAACAAATCTATGCATTCAGAATATGTTTTCTCATACTTTCTACTCCTTTCCCCAGGGCAACACCTCTGCCATCTATTGTAATGACACTCGAGAAACATCTCATCTATCAGACAAATCGCTCCCGTCTCAAACAGTCTCGGAATCAATTCGAATTCGGTTCCTTCCACGTCCATCTTCAACACCACGAAATCCTTCTCTGATACTGTGTTCTTCAACCAGTTGGCAAAATCAAACCCCTGAATTTGATTCACCTCGCCATTGAAATGGCCCGACGATTGGACGGGTTGAATCCTGCCCATCCCTCGGCTGCCTTTATCATCCATTTCCTGACCTGGGTCTTTGTTGATCTCAAAAGCCAATGTCTCATTCCTCACCCAAGCAGCATAAGGCAATAGTGTCACCCTTTTCTTTGATCTATACTGTTCGTGAAATGTTTGATCAGCTTCAATGGCATAAACTTCAAAGGTTTTGTTCTGCTTTGGATATTGCTTTTTGAACCAACTCCCAATGCTGGAGCCATAACTCCTGGCTCCAACATCCACATAGACATACCTGTTTTTGAAGCTAATTTCCGCCATTGATGGCAAATACTTGATGTTTTGTATGTTTCTCTTTAAGGTTAACCATGGCTTCAATGGCTCCTCCAATATCAGAGGCTCAGCATTTCGGACTAGAGCTAGCTTATACCCAGGAACAGAGCAATTCTTCTTGTAAGAATCTCCATCCAGTTTCTGCAACCTATTTTCCAGAATTCTAAACTCTTTCTTCAATACATATTCACGAGTAAAAGGCATCGATGGCAGAAAATTATGTATATCTTTTGATTTAAGAATCTTGCAGCAATTGAATAAATCAACGAATGAATTGAAACTATATGTGTCTTTTGCACTTACATGGACCACCGCAAACCCTTCGGGTTTCAGTATCCGAGCAATCTCCGAAGCAAAATCATAGGGCCGATGGGAAATATCCAATCGGCCTCCGCCGGAGAACACGAAGTCAAAGGTTTTATCCTCGAACGGAATCCGATGCGCCTCACCCTTAATCACGTGTGGCTTCAACGCCTTCTTGAAAATCCCGACCGAATCCGAAACGCCGATCTCCTTCAACGCCGATACGTCGGCTCCGGCAGGGGTTTCAATGCACAACGCTTTCGAATTCGACGATAAGTAGCCCTCGGTAACTAGATCTTGGAAAACGGAAGAGTAAAACTGGACGGTCTTGATCCAATCTTCACTCGAAAACAGATCCGGACGAGGAGGCCCGATGACACGAGAGTCAGTATTGTCCGTAAGCAAAGCAGCACTTCCGGCACGGCCGCCGCTGGCGATCATGAAATTGAAATTTTCGGGCAAAGAGAAGAAACAGAAGTCGCCAATGCTACAGGATTCTCCGGCAATAGTCACAATATAAGCAAATCGACCGAGAATCACAAGAATAGAGAACAGAAGCACTCGAACCAGAAGGTTCCTCAGGGAGGCGAACTTCCCCGACACGGATCCCATAAATCCCCCTTAAGCTCTTACTGTACACAACAAAGAAAACATGAAAACAAAACAGAAATTGGAGAAGATAAGGCAGCGTAACGATTCTAATGAATTGAAGAAGGTTTAGCGTGAGCAGAATCGGGAAGACGTGTGGTTGGCTCCGATTAGGGTTCCGGCAGAAGTGCCGGCGGCGGCGGCGGCGATGAAAAAATGGGAAATCATGGTGGGCGGGAAGATATTTAAAGGAATTGCAGTGGCAAAGAGGCGGTGGTGGTGCTGGAACTGGTTCTGTTCGCTGTGGGGGAAAGGAGATGAAAATGGAATCAGAGGATCGACGGTGAAGATAATGGAGAACGGGCAACCGGTTCAGCCGGTCACCATGTGGATAGGATGCTGATGGAATGGGAATGGAACATGAAAGCGAAGATGCTTTTGTCTTGACAATTCCAAAATTGTATTAAAAAATGATTAAATTATAATTAAAAAATCTGATTATAACAAATATATATATATATATATATATATATATATAATTATTTTAATAAATATAATTTTATTAAATATTCTATATTTAGTTAAATTTAAAATTGATTCTATATATGTTAAATTAGTATAAAACAATTTTAAAGTAATTCTCCATTAATCACTTTGGAATATAACTTTTTGATTATCAAACTTTAAGTTATTCTAAAATAAATTATTCATTTTTCAAAATATATTTTTAATTGTTACCGAACCTTCTAAGATTGAAACGAATATTTATGACCCACTGTACAAATAATTTANAAAAAAAAAAAAAAAAAAAAAAAAAAAAAAAAAAAAAAAAAAAAAAAATCACGAGTTTACATTTCGAATAGAGCGATCTTAAAGATACATGAAAATGAAAATGGTATACGTATGGTAAGAACTACATGGTTAAGTGTATTTATAAAACGTCTTCAATACACGTTCTAATGTCTCTATCGAACGAATTACATAGTTAAGTGTATTTAAAAGAACGTCTTCGTCATCGAATGCACATGGGTTTGATTGAAATAGAGATGGGTTTCCATTTGCAATAATGAATAACACATCAAAATCAAACACAGCTCATTTTGATGAGGAAATGCCAAATTGGGAACACTCTAAAACAACGAACATGATTGGGGATTGGTTGTTGGCCCATTTGGGAGTGGACAAAGCCATGATGTGAGAACGAGAAACATAAGTGAAATTGAAAGTCGAATTGAAACATAAGTGGAATTGAAAGTACAATTTCGTTTAAAGGGTTCGATTCTTTCGACGCCTTCTAATATATTAGGAGAAAACAAGGAACTACCTATCCTATCCTATCCTGTCCTGTCCTGTGCCGCTAACTCCAAGGTCTTGTTTTTTGTCATCTTTGCCGGCGCCGAACACCGGGCCGCCTTTCCCGGCGGCGTCTTCCACTTTGTCCTGAAGTTTATCGATCTGGATCATTCCGGCGTCCTCCCGGGAACGGAGATCGGTCCTGGTGCGGTTCTCGCCCCCGGGCACTGACTCGTACGTGGTGGCCGTGAACGAGTCCTTCGGCTGCGCGCCCTGAGCTCCTGACATTGCGAATCACGGAATTAGAATCGGTGTGGGAAAGGGATGAGTTGATTAGGGAATTGGGAACTGGAAATGGTGTTTATTTATGGGTTGGTTGGGATTTGAAGAAGAGGAGTCGTGGCGGTCATGCAATCGGTGAGTGGGCGGTTGAAGGGCACCACCTGCTCTCTGCTGCACCCCCTTCTGCCACCTCCTCTCTGTCCGTCTCTTTCTTGTCTTTTTCACTTTTGGCTAATGGATAAACTTTTGTTCCAAATAGATTTTATTAAATTAGTGTTAATGGGTTGATTGATTCTGTGAGATTCCATGTCGGGGTTGGAGATGGTAACGAAAGATTCTAATAAATGCTCGACGTTCAAGGGTGGATTGTGAGATCCCACGTCGATTGAAGAGGGAAACGAAACATTTCTTATAAAGGGTGTGGAAACCTCTCTCAAGAGCGTTTTAGACAGACGGTGATACATAACTAGCCAAAGCAAACAATGTTTGTTAGCAGTGGACTTAGACGATTAGAAATAGTATTAGAACTAGACACCGAACGGTCTGCCAACGAGGGCGTTTGACCCCAAAACATTCCTTATAAAGAGCGTGAAAACCTCTCTTTAGCAGATGCGTTTTAAAACGATGAGGCTGACGACGATCAAAACAGACAATATCTAACTAGCAGTGAGCTGAGACACTTCTAGATTTATTTACTAACATAAAAATTTGAACCGAACATGATCCGTTTCTTCTCATAGAATGTAACACAAACGATTTACACAACGGAAAGAAACTATATTCTTGTTCACTTTCATTAGAAAGAGTGATTAACAGTGAAGCTTGGTGACCATCTTGAGAAGCAAGAAGCCAACTTCTCCAGGTGAAACAGATGCTTTCGGACACGGTAGAGGTGGACGGTATAGAGCAGCGCAGCCAAAGTCACCGCCGTGAACGATATCAGAATCAGCTTCCAGAAATCCTGCAAAAACATGGCCACCATAACCAACAGTTAATAACTACTTCATCATAGACTGTTCTTCAATGATGATGAGGATGGTATCACCTGAGGATTTGAGACGACAATTCCCATAACGTACCCCATCAGGTCCATGGTCGATTGGAGAGCGTTTTGTGCGCCCCCGACGACGCAACGATCGGATTCAGGGACTTGATCCTAATGATATGAAAAGCAAGCAAACAGAAGAACTCCCCATTCATTACATCAAACTACATTATAGATAATATGAAGCAAATTCTATTGTGATTTGAATGCTGCTGTGCTTCATACCTGCATTTGTTGGATGACTGCCAAATCAAACATCCAGAGTCCGAGCCGAGACGCTGCCACTCCAATCATTAGCATGTATGCTGACAAGAGGCTGTTTTGCATCCATATTGAAGCAACACACACTAGTAAGCAGGACCACTGCAATGTCATTGACAATCAATATTAATGACCGTTTTGGTCGGTTGATAAAGAGAGATTTTCATTTCGATGTCAACGGTCTCTTGTTAGCCAATGGCTACTACGACGCTTAAACGTACCTGAGACCAAATAGACCAGAGGCCTGTTCGAAGTGTCGAAATTCGAGACTGTATAATAGGGTAAGCAAGTGTTGCTGCAATGCCAATTGTAGCGCTTATTCCACGTGCAATTCCAATGATATAGGCAGGTATCCCTTCCCATTCTAAGGTTGCAGTCATTAAAGTTCCAAAGCTGGAAGAGAAAAAAGTTTGAGAATGGGAGACTTGAGTATCACCGCTAGTAGATATTGTCCGCTTTGGCCCGTTACGTATCACCGTCAGTCTCACGGTTTTAAACGCATCTACTATGAAAAGGGTCTAGCCCTATTTCAACCCGTGTCTCGCATTGTCTGGTGACTTGACTCTGATACCATTTGTAACGGTCTGAGACCACCGCTAGCAGATATTATCCTTTTTGACTTGTTACGTATCGCCGTCAACCTCACGGTTTTGTCAGTGAAAACATCGAGTAACCTTTACCTTGATATCCCACATCGATTGGAGAAGAGAACAAAACATATCTTATAAGGGTGTGGAAACCTCTCCCTAACCGTGAGGCGGCTAACAGTAATACGTAACAAGCTAAAGCGAATAATATCTGCTAGCGGTGGACTTGGGCTGTTACAGCAGTATCAGAGTCGGTCACTAGGCGGTGTGCCGTGAGGACGTTGCGCCCCAATGGAGTGGATTATAAGATCCCACATCGATAAAAGAGGAGAACAAAACATATCTTATAAGGATGTGGAAACCTCTCCCTTGCAAACGCGTTCTAATGAGTGCATTGGTAAAGCAAGTGGGTTCAGACATTACCTAAGGACTGTGAAGAATAACACAGCGAGAGCGATCCCCGGGAGTACGGTGTCTTGCTCTAGATACACCTTCCATGCACTAACAAATGGGAACTTTGAGAACCAGTTGAACATTTTCACTTTCCAGCTCGTTTCAGCCGAATGTCCATCTTCGTAATCCAGAAATCGAGAGACAGAACTACTCCCTTCTACATCTCTTAGAACAAGTCTTGAGACCCTTCTATGGCTGCTTTCTTCCAAAGCCGGAATCCCATCATACACAGAAGTGAACAACCAATACTCGAACCAAACCGATACGATATTCCAAACTGCCAAAGTCACAGCAGATGCCTTCAAAGAAACGAAACTAATAATGAAACCAGATATTACAGGACTAAACAGCTTGCAGACCAGATCGATCCGCCTCATCGTAGAGTTTATATTTGTCAGCATTTCAGGAGGATGGCGTTCTGATATCACTACCACCCTGTGCAAAAACCAAACTGGCAACTTGAACATCACTTGGATAGAAATTTCTTCTCAAATGCTATTCAAAACTAAACAGCAATCAATTACCATTCTCTTTCAATTAAGATAGTACCCGCAAGAGATGAAAGCGCGCCAACAGCTCCAGCGATATTCGTCAATATCACAAGCAAAATGAACCCTGTGAAATAGGTGGATATCAAATCTGAGTAGAACAGTAACGCGACCACCGTCGCTCCAGCAATAATATACGAAAGATTTTGTGTCACCAGCCAAATTTTGAGAACCTGATAACATAAAACCAAAAATATACGACTACTTCAATCAGGCAAACAGCAAGTGTTTCATCCGGAGGATATTTGAAGCCTACTTTGATCATTTCATTGATCCATGGTTGTTTAGTTTCATTCAAATAGATGATCATGATAAACCCATATAGCCTGGCTTGTACTTATATCTAAGATGGATGAGCATAATGTCTTGAGGATTGTAGGGAGGGAGCCCACGTTGGTTAATTTAGGGAATGATTATGGGTTTATAAATAAGAAATACATCTCTATTCGTATGAGGCCTTTAGGAGAAGTCCAAAGCAAAACCATGAGATCTTATGCTCATAGTAGACAATATCATACCATTGTGGAGAGTCGTTATTCCTAACATAGTACCAGAGTCATGCCCTTAACTTAGCTATGTCAATAAAATCCTCAAATGTAAATTAAAAAAGCTGTGAGCCTCGAAGGTGTGGTCAAAAGTGACTCAAGTGTCGAGCAAAAGGTGTACTTTGTTCGACGACTCTAGAGGAGTCGAGCCTTGATTAAGGGGAGGTTGTTCGAGGGCTCCATAGGCCTCAGGGGAGGATTTATGGTGTACTTTGTTCGAGGCGAGGATTGTTGGGAGGGGGTAGGGAATGATCATGGGTTTATAAGTAAGAAATACATCTTCATTCATATGAGGCATTTTGGGGAAACTAAAAGTAAAATCACGACACCTCGTGCTTAAAGTTGACAATATCATACACATTATGGAGATCATAAGTTTAATCATTTCTTCTTTTGAAAATGTAAGCAAAAAGAGAGCAAAACCTTGACGTATGCTAACTTGTCAACCCAATCACCAACAATTGGACCAAAGAAAGCAGTGGAAGCAGATTCCACAACACCATAAACCGCTGCAAAGAGTAGAGAATTGGGCCACACACTGATCATATATAAACCAACGGAGAATTCCCACATTCTGTGACAAAATCAAAGGCAGTAAGAACAAATCCAAATCCAATCAAAAGGGTTGGAACAGAATTCGAGTTTTAAAAAACAAAACCAAAATCTGCTCTAAGAGACATAAATACAAACACTTAGTGTGCAATCTGTGCAACAATGGAAGAAAACGTTCGAAACAAAACAAAACAAATCCCAAGTTTCTTTTTACACCGTTTTCAATCCTGATATAATGAAATAAAATCCTAAAACATGACAAGATCAAACCAAAAACAGGGATTCAAATCATTCTATCAAACAAACAACTGGGTTCATCTAAAATCTATGAAATGACGGGAATAATCGGAATGGAAAACAAAACAGTAAGAAGAAAGGGGGAAAACCTAGCGCCCCATCTGGCCAAGAAGTGTCCGGCGTAAAGACTCCGAAGCAGAGAAGAAGAAGGAGGGGATTGCAGAGGGGACAGAAGCGGCTCATTCTCCATTACTGTTTTTCTTCAATCACAGCTCCTCTGGATCAAAATCAATATGAGATTTAACGAAATATGAACTGAATCGATCAATGAAAAGGGTAAACAGAACGAAATCAGTGGGAGTTTGACTTTCGAATTCCCAGACGGGGAATTCTTCCCTTTTTAACTTGGGAAATTGCTTGCCGCTCTTCGATCGATGATTAGAAAAAGGTGGGTCTCTTTATGTGTCTCTGTGGAAATGGATATTCAGGGAAGCGACAATTTTTTCTTATGGGTCTTTGTAAATATGGAGGTTCTGATATGAGCTGAGGAAGAACTGACACAGAATCATGATTAAATTAGCAACTTNAAAAAAAAAAAAAAAAGAATTATTTAAAAGGGCTCATGACTCATGCTCATCATCACTGTCATGCATGCATATATATATATATATATGTGACCAACCAAGAGGTGGTATTGAGGTTGAAATTTGACCTTACCAAATAGTTTCAAATTTAATGGTTTTAAACATTTTTTTCTTAAAATACCTATGTAAGTTTCATTAATATTTTCACTTTTTTTAATTTTCTTTTTTAAAAAAAAAAATTTAAAAATTTTAAAAATACGAACTAGTACCGCATTTCAAAAGTACTCATAAACTTTCGTTTAAAAATAATTTATGAGTACGTTTATATCTAGTACCACATTTCAAAAATACTCAAACTTTCGTTTAAAAATAATTTATGAGATGTCCATAGACAGTTTTCTGTCCCTTTATTGATGGTAAGAATTCTTTAGAATTTTTTTAGAAAGGTAAAGGGTGTTGATGTACTTTTAAAATTTCATAACTATATTTTTTCAAAAAAGTTGAAGGGTATTAATGAATTTTTTTTGTAAGTTCAAGGGTATTTTTGAAATACTGTTAGTATTTTTGAAATAAAGTGCTAACGATTGTCATCTAAAATTAACTGTAATGTATTTTTGAGATTTTTTTTTTAGAGTTTAAATGAGTATTGTACTAAGAAATTCTACTTGTTGTACTACGAAAACCCTTTAAATTGAGTCATCTTCCATCTACATAAATTTGTTTATATATTGAAACCATAAATAAATAAAATAAATCACAAGATTTATCCTTAAAAACAAATTGATTAGAAAAACATAATTGTCGGACAAGGACAAGGAAAAATCTAAGATCAAGACATAACAAGAGACGCATTTATTATGCATTTTAAAACATGTCTTATGCATTTTAAAACATGTCTTTTTATATACGAAGAAAATTCAAAGTCAACACGTTTATGCATTTATATGCTTAAAAAATACGTTTGATTGACATATATGTGTTTTTAATATACTTGATGAACATTGCATACAACTTTTGGACCTATTATGACTTTAAACAATTAGTGTATAACACATCTACACACTAACAAGTGTTCGATATGAGTCTAACAAACATTAGAACGTCAGTGTGTCCATGTGGACATGAACACGCTAGCCACACCAAAGTATCCGTGCTTCTTAGCATTAGACAAAGCTAGATCTATATAACATGAATATATATTGGCATGAAACGTGAAGAGTAGCAAAGAATTTTAATGTACTAAGAAAGGTGGCCATTATAATATACGAGGCCAGAACAGAACAGGGTGAGACAAAAATATGCATGAGACGGTACTACAATTACAAAACTTACATCAAAAGTATGTTACATATCAAAATTTAATCCATTCCAATACCATTTACAATTGCCAAGATTATACCAAATACCCAGGAGCACTGAATTGTGTTTGGTCCAGCTCTTGTTGAATGATAATATTCTACCTCGTATCGTATGTTATTCTCGACGTTGTATACTGTTCGGTTGACGGGTGGTACTGCTTTGTTCATGAACCCAGAGCAAGGGACCAAAAGATAAACAAAAATAGAGACAACCCAGAGGACATGTGACGTATGCTTTATACATATATGAAGAAGCTTAGAGATGAAGTGGAATGCTAAACTACAGAAATTACCATTTAAGGGAGAACGAGAAATCTCAACCCAGATCATGGCGAAGCAGCGATGGAGTATTTATGGATTGAAGGAGGTGAAGTTTATTCAGAATCACTCCAACTATCAGAATCGTCATCTTCATCACTTCCAGCAAATGCCTGTTTTTTAATAGTTTCCAAGTAAGTTCCATTGCTAAGAGAAAGATACGGGTTGGGTTGGGTTGGGTTGAGTTGGGTTGAGTTGGGTTCGAGGGAGCTAGAGGATACCTGGCGAATCGCATTTGCTCTCTCCAAGATAGCAGCGACCCTCAAATTGGTTTTTGGACCCTGCACACTGGGTCTCGTTACGGCTGCCGGCTTCAAACTAAAGGACTGAAAATTACAATCAGAATAATTCGTTAGCAAAGCAACAGCACCACGAAATTCATGTCAATGTATTATTAATAAGAGCAATGTTCGGCTTCAACCTTGGTTCGAATCTGTGCAAGCAGTGAATCTCTTTCATCTACCTTGGGTCCAATTTCAGGTAGTATCCGATCAGAAACTTTTCTCAACTGCAAATTGGTCAAGAAAGTTAATTCCAAGTATTTTATAAGCTTATCACCGAGTAAGTTCTCAAAATAGTTAATGAAATATTATAGAACCTTGCTTTTATCGTGGGCAGCGACAGCATCAATGAGAGGACTTCGTGGACGAAGTAGCTTACTACTAGTAGGTGGTTTTCCATTAGGCATACCGACCCCAGAGGTCGATGGCATAAGAGCTGTTTTAGAGGATGAAGCTACTTCTTCCTCAGTAGATGGCAAATCATCCCGAGATTGTTCGTTCTTCATGAATGATAGAGGTGCTATCATAGCATGGGAATTTCTTTTCTCCCCTTCAGAATCTTGTGATACATGTTGAGGTATATCAGGCTTCAAGTCTATTTGTGATGCTGAGTTGCTAAACGATTGGAATGACTGCCCATATGAAGATCCACTATCAATTTTACAATTTACGTCGTCGTTTGTCGGTCCTAGTGAAGGCAGTTTCAAATCAGCTTGTACTTCTTCTCCACCAGACTTAAGAGAATCAAGCTCTAGGGTTTCCTGGGGCATTGGCGGTAACGTAAAAAATGGGTTATTGTATTGTTTCTCCATGGTGGCAGAACTATATTCGAAAACTTCGTTGGTAATCATGTGCATTTGCCCTGTGAATGGAGGAGGCTGCATTGTGTTATGTACCATGTGACCAGATATATGTGTAAGCTTGTTATCTTGAAAGCATGTGTAGGGGTTCTCGGATTCCAAACATATGCTCTTTTCTTCAGCTTTCGATGGTAATATCGAGTGAAGTGGATCCTCACATCTAGGTGGAGCAGGAAAAGCTTGATGAACCTTCCCTAACCTCCACTGCATTGGAGGTAAAGGGGGTAATGGTGGCATCTCATTCAAATCGACTCGAGGTACCTCAGGCAGCAGGATGTCGCTAGGTAGGACAGGCTGTAATGTATCCATTGTACGACCCGTCATATCGAGTTCACCGATTGGATGTTGTATATATAACTCTGATAGAGAATGTCCAGCTTGAATGGTTGCCTCAATAGTTGTGCATTTAGAACATTGATCCTGTTGGACTGGATATGAAGGCTGTACCAGTTGAACTTTTTCCTCATCTAATTGTCCTGGAGATGGTTGTTCAAGGCGTGAAGAATTGGAAACATCAACATCTGCCCCTACAGGCCCCATATCCTCGTGTTTAGCTTGCAAACCTGGCAATGGCTCACTGGAAGTCTCAACGGCAGAGGAGAAACTTAGAGAGGGAGGAGATATAAATTCAATGCCTTCATTAAGATCACACTGATGGGAAGAATTGAGCTCAGATTCCAGATCTCTTAGTTCCAAAGATTCTGGACCAAAAGAAAGATTATCGATAACTGAAGTGCATTGCGACCACGTATGAACAGGTAAATTATGAATGCCATCAATCAGCCCTGAATCCGGATAGTCTGAAATCAATTCATTCTGATTTTGATATGGATTCTCAAAGCCAGGATGGTTTTCTAGCAAATCACTCTTCATATTCTCCGATGTAGATAAAAGACCAAGCAAGGATGTGCTCACAACTCCATTCACATCATTTCTGGTCATGGGATCAGCATCAAAATCAAATCCATCTGCTTGAAATGCTCCAGTGTGAAGTTTATCTGTGCTCACATTTTCTTCATCGCTGAAACTATTTAAATTCTTGGGTGTGACTTCGGCGATGGTAGCAGTCTTGGCTACAATTGAAGTAGACGCAACCACACCATCCCCTTGAACCTCTGCAGACACATCACTACAGTCTACAGACTCAACCATCTCATCTGACCGAACCTTGTCAGTCACAACGTCACTACAGGTTACAGAATCAACCACCTTGTCTGCTTGAACCTTTTCAGCCATGACATCACTACAGTTAACAGAATCGACCACCTCATCAGCTAGAACCTTTTCAGCCACAATTTCACTACAGTTTACAGAATTGACCACCTCATCTGCTTGAACCTCTTCAGTCACGACGTCACTAAAGTTTACAGAATCAACAAACTCATCTGCTCGAACCTTTCCAGTTGCAAAATTACTATAACTTACGGAGTCCTCATGATCCAGATCACCTGATGAAATAATTACATCACGGGAGGAAACAGAAGTGCTAGGCAAAGTCACACCTTCTGGATTAACTGTTTCAACAAAGTCTCGTGAGCTTAAATGCATTTCATGAACTGTATCATTTGGATAACAAAGTTGCAGTTCTTCCGAGGTATCATCAGCATGGGTGAATGTGGTTACTTTTCCATCATCAGCTGGCCTTCTTATATCTACAATATTTGCATCCCTTTCAGAATATGTTACATCAATTTCTGTCATACCATCTTCAACTTGAACTGCTACATTTTCCACTTGATCCTTGAAATCATGCGTCTGCAAGCAATCGGCTGCAAGAGGTAAGTCGTCATATTTTGCTTCAGCTACTAAAATGTTGTCATCCTTCAAAGCCTGAGTCTGCGATAAATCTACTGCAAGAGGCAAATATTTTGCTTCAGCGGCCACAATGCTATCATCACCTTTCAGGGAAATTAAATTATATTTGTTATCTGAAGAATCATTTGTAGAAGCACGCGAAGTCTCAGCGGGAAATAAAGAACTAGGAGACGGGTCAATTTCTGGCAAGGCTTGCTTGTCAATAGTTCTATCATCTTGGTACTCTTTTTGCAGCATTGTATCCCCTACCTTTTCTACCGCTTCAATCTCAACAGCTTGCCCCAAGACATTTGAAAGATGCAATGAATTTTCAGATGTGGCATCTACATCCTCACCCTCCCTGTCTCTAATACGACAACTTTCAAATGGAATTGTGTGGTCAGCGCTACTAGTAGTCTTGGAGGGAACATCAACGTGAACATCTTTATGACAACCTGGGTCTGTCTCTGTACTTGATATCTTCGAACCAGAATTAATAAGGTTGGTAGATGATTTCTTATTCAACTTCGATTCGTCCTGTAAAGATAGAGATGGGAATGATTCTGTGTCTAACAGTGGTTGAGGAGAAATTGAATCCAAAAAACATGGACCTCCGGGTACTTCAGGTTTTGAGATTCTTTCTTCATCAACACTAGTATAATCAAGCACTCCATGTTCATCAGCATTGCTTTCATGAGAATGAGAGGTATAATCCGTATTACATGGCATGTTTTCAATATCTGCCATACATGCTTTAGGACTTGAAGGTAATACTTTAGCTGTTTCTTCAGAATCATATTGAATATTGTCAGGCAAACTACGTAATGTATCAGAGCACGAAAAACTTGATCTCTCTCTCTTGAATGAACTGTTACCATCATCTGATCCTGAGGAGTTTACGAAGGATTGTGAATCTGATAGTTGTGCTTGGGCTTCTATGTGTTCAGCATTTGCATCAGATTCACTTCTCTGTTTTCCAAGGTTAACATTTTTAGATCTAGGTTCATTATCTGTTTCTATTTCTGACTCCATGGTAGCAAGAGCATCCACATAATTGTCTACTTCACTGATGACCTCATCAGAACGATATCCATCTATACTGCTCCCTGTTTTCCCTTCTCCATATTCTAAGTGGTTTTCAACCACCACCATTTGAAGATTGGGAGTCGTCTCAATCTCATCATCTGCAGTTGATTCAGGCATCTTCAAAATCTCCTCACCAGAAACACCACCGTTGATTGGTCTTTTTAATTCTTCGTCTTCAGCTATACATGAAGAGCATGTACTTACTCTTCCAGGAGACTTGCTTGCAGGACTCACCATAGTGATATCAAGTATTCGAAGCCCCAGTTCATTGGTATTATCTGACATTGAACGCAAGGTTGGTTCAGCAACTGATGCTTCATAAACCATCTTATGCTCTGGAGAAGGAGTCTCCAAAAATTTCTCCATGTAGCTTTTTCCATTTTTGGAGTTAACACATCTATTGAATTGCCTTTTCTTCAATTTTACAAGCCGTGAAGGGTCATTAAAACAACTGTCAATGCGCTCCTCCAAGAACAATTGATGTAGTCTGCACAAATGGTTGGGTTGACGTGATCAATCAAGTATCTATAAGTGAACTTATGCAGTTGGACAAGTTAGAAATAAGGAATTAGACACCCTACTTGGCATGGGATGTTGGTCCAATTTCTGGTGTTCCTCCATTCCTCCTGCGTGGTCCTTTCTTCTGCTAGGAATCAAGACAGCCATATTTTAAAACTAAATAGGTCACAATCATGCACGGATAAGTTTCACTTGAGTAGTAAGAAGAGTGCGTGTATAGCATCCATAAATGACAGTCCTAGAACTGATGGGTAAAATGTGCCCAAATGAACATATTTTCTCTAAGAAATTAAGAAACCCATTATTGTAACGGGTAAATAAACTTGATTAACTTTTTAACTGATCTAACATATGCAAGTCGCACATGCAAAGGCAAAAATAAAGCACCCATATGCAAATTTAGATTTCAAATGCAAATATTTTGTAGGTAAATAATAAATATTCAACTAAAGTTATCTTTAGAGAAGCCAGAAAGATACAAGCTAATGACTCATGCACAATTGGACAGCCTTTCCATGTATCGCGTTGACAATACTAATCTGTTGAGTAAACGTTCATCCACCACATGGATAAACAAATAATTTAACTGAAAAAAAAAAGGTGCCCAAAAGCATATGCATCGTATGCATGAATATTTACATAAGAACAGTAGCCAATACATGAAGTAAAAGATACATGCATTGTAATTTTAAAAAAATAACAAAAATTAATTTTAAAAAAACTTAGAAATATGTTCACATAGAAGAAACTACAGAAAGAAAACTACCAAGTAATTCAAGATCCTTGGAAACTTCCCTCTCTAGAGTATTCATACTCAAGCCAATATTCACTAAGAAATTGTCTACCTCCATCCGTTCCCATCCCACTTGCTCTATTTATAACAAGTCCCCACTAACAAATTACCTGACTAATGACTAGTATACCCTTAATACTTTAATAATATTCACAAGTACTCTTAAAAGGCATTCCTAATCACATTGACCACTTCCCAGAATGGATGAAGTGAGTTTCATAGAACTTCTCAAAATGTTTAATCTCTGAAGGTCATATGAATCTACTGGAGCAATATGTGACTAGAACTAGTCATTTAATATCACGGGAAACAAAAGAAGCAGAAAGAAGGAAGACAACAAATGAACTAATTAACCAGTCAAATTTGTGAGAGGTAAAGAATCGAAGTGCTTTAAGAAATGGATAAGCAGTATTGAATTGACTACAATATTGAGCATACCTTCACTTTACGGTTTTTCTTCTCCCTTTGAGGCTCAATATTTGATCTCTCAGAAGCTTTGGATTCCACTTTAAATACTGAAGGGTCAGTGTATCGCTTCAAACATGCCCCAGCCCCGGCAACATCAAACCTATTCGAAGGCAGACAGTCAAAGGATTTCTTGTTAAATCCTATAAACACAATGTTTTTTCATTTATACAGAGTATAACATACTTGTCTAAAAGGAATAGACGTGGGGGACCCCTGCATTCTTCATAGGAATCCATGACAAATCGAGGTAAGTCTCCACGAGCAACAAGACCTTGCTCCGACTGCAAATTAGGATGCCAGTCAAGTCCTGCAATATAGCTCATGATTGTGATTTAAAAGTTTATCCTTCAGATGTTAGAACCCTCTAAATACAAACCTCATTTCATTTTAGATGAACTTGAGTCGTTTGAAACACACACAAAAAGTACAAAACAGATTTTTTGGGTGGTCTAATCTAATGTACTAGCCCTATATCTAAATGAAACAACAGCATTTGAGCCATTCCTACGATGCAGGATCAAAATGATTCAATATGAAAATGATTCGATAAGATAAATAATCACATACACCACATAAATAATTAAATGCCTAGAAGCATGCTACCTTCTATGTATAACAAGCCAACATTAAATACACAGGTTAATTAGATCTTGCAATATCCACTCCAACCTTCCTACCAAACTGTATTCTTTCATAATCAATATCTTATTTAAAGAAAATGGTTTGAATTATTCTATGAAACTTGAAAAATACATTTAATTTACTAGTCATGATCAGGATACATGCAGTTCTCAAGAAAAAAAAAAACAATATGTTAATCTGTACTTTTTTAACACCATAAACTAGTATTCCGATCAAATATGCACTTAAAAACCTAAATCAATAACAAGGTAGCAAGACTAGTTTAAAAAAAATGAACAAGACAATTATGTGCTGCATTTGCGTAATTTTCTAAGTCCTTACATCACATTCTGTAAAATTCTCAAAAAATAAAGAGGAAAATTACAACATTGAATCAGTTCATGATCCCAAATCAACTGTTCAAATCCATCAATAAAATCAAGGTGGTGGCCGTCATTTTTGGTATAAGTATAACAATATATACGGTAGACTAACCTGCACCAGTGAAGAAAGATGTATGGTTTGTTTGGGACAGAAATGCTTTCTCAATTGAAGGAACTTCTGCCTCAAGTTGCTGCACACGAATCATAAGAGTATGGCCTCTTGCAGCCGTTGAAATGACCTCTTCGTGTAAGTCGTGGAATACCTCAGCAGCAAACCTTTCAACAAATAAAAAGAAACAAAGATGAAGACAGATTTCTGGGAACAGCAAATCTTCTTTAAATATTATGAACTTAAAAAAGGGTCTTAGAGTAGTTAAATATCTAAAACAAGTCTTATCAAATTTTCACAATCTTTCCAAGTCCCCATTAAGATAACTGACGTATTACCAGATATTTATCAGACTCTCCAACAGAAATACTACAATCATATTTAAAAAAATACAACAAATGCATCAATGGAACCGAATCCGAATATGGTGTGGTGAAATATCATTCAGAAATTTAGAATCCTTGCATACGGTTAACTTTGTGCCTATTACCAGAACAGGAAAGAATATTAAGAAGCTCAGCTGCTGAAGTACCAAAATTACAAGTGGAAGTACACAAAACTTAAGAAAGTTAGGATTAGAATACAAACGGCGAATCCAAGATTTCCATAAACTCCTACCAATTGCTGAGTACTCAATCAGTTATGAACCAACTCGCGTAGGGTAACAACGCAAATCACAAGTCGTCAACAAGCAGTTTAAGAACGTAATTTAGAAAGCAAAGAAACTGAAAGAGCTAAAAGGATTGAGGAGCCACTAGAGAAGATGAATCTTCTAATTGAGAGGGAGAATTCAAGCCGATAATTCCATGAACTATTATAAATCCCTCGTTTCCAGCATTTCAGTCACCGCATTAACTTAAATCCAAAACCTAATGAAGGAAAGGTCAACTGATTACACAATCTACTCCAAAAACTCTGATTCAAACACAAACTTCTCAATTCAACGCTCATTCCAATCACTCAACTCAAAAACCATCCCCGGCAGCTCCCAACTCCAAGCTCAAACACTCATCCATTACTAAACATCCACAATTTAGATGAATCAGAACTAACCACTCCAAAAATATATATATATATACATCAGTAAAAGAAACNAAAAAAAAAAAAAAAAAAAAAAAAAAAAAAAAAAAAAAAAAAAAAAAAAAAAAAAAAACAAATAAAATCTCACTCAGCAAGGTCACCGAGCTGGCGCAAGACTCCGACAAGGCCAGCCATGGCAACGCCTTCAAGAAGAGCTTCAGGATCATCTTTATCAGCGGCCTTGTACAGCTCCGGATCCGCCAAGCCGTACTCGTTCCTAATTTGGTACCGAGTCAGCGGCATTTCTTCTTCTTCTTCTTCTTCCTCCTCAAGCTCGAAACTGCAATTCCACTGGTTCTCAAATTCACCGCCGTACTCCGATTGTCCTTCCTTCTACATTTCTCATCGGCCAATTTGTAATTTGCAGCATGAGTATCTTCAGTTGAAAATTTTTGGTTTGGGAAAAAGCTGAGTTAATTGAGAATCGATGAAAAGATGTGAACGGATGAATTAATATACGGTCGTCTGAGTCTCCGTTAGAAACGGTATATTTAATGTGACCTCAACTCTCTACTCAATTATACAATATTTTCACAAATATATATTTTTATTAATTATTATAATACTTATCATATCAACCTAGTCAAATCACTAAAATACTAATTATCCTGTTAGTTGACCTAAGCCACACGAGTGGGGCTCGGCCTCCTAACCTTCCATAAGACGAGTTTCTATATAATACAGCTCAAGTCGAACACCAAAAAAGTTTAGAAGATCAAAAACCTACCAGGTGTCAGTCGGAGCAGGGATAAGCTTGTGAATAAGCAAGCTTATCCCAAAAAAAACAATTCCTGTAGCTCCCGAGCGTAACTTAAAAGAAATAATAAGTATATTTTCTTATTTTATTAAAGTTAAATTACAAGTTTGATCTCGGGATATTTTAAGTTTTTGTTTTTGAACTTTCAATTTTTGTCTAACCGGCCTTCTAAGTTTCAACTTATTATCTAATAAGTCATTAAAAGAATTAAAAAAAATAAAATTTTAATTAATTTATTCTATATAATTTTACATTTTATGTCTAATTATACTATAAATTTTCAATTTTATAGGTAATATATCCTTAAATTTTAAAAGTTTGTAACTCAATAACTAAATTTATAATTTTATCCGTTTTAGTAATTTTATTTTTAAAATTTTTAAAATATGTATTTATTTTTTCAAGTTCGCATAATAATATAATACGAAAAAACATGACGAGGTGACTACATAGTAATAATATATGACTGTATTAAATTTGTGACTATAATTATCTCATATCACAAACTATATTACTTAGACATTATATGATATGACATAATATCTACTTCCAAATGATTGGTAACACAGTCGAATTTTTTTTTCTTTCTACTTTTAGTTAAACAACCTTGGAAGACTTTTTATATCCAGCAGATATTATTGTCTTTGAGTTTTTTCGCTCCGACTTCTCTTTAATGTTTTTAAAATGTGTTTACTGGGGAGAAATTTTCACTCTTATAAAAAATGTTTTGTGCTCCTCCTAACCGATGTGGGATCTTACAATGATTATGAGATCCCATATCAATTGGAGAGAGAAACGAGTGCGAGCAAGGACGATGGACCCCAAAGGGGATAGATTGTGACATCTTTAAAAGGGTGTGGAAATCTCTCCCTAATACACATGTTTTAAAAATTTTGAGAATAAGTCCTAAAAAAAAGTCTAAAGAAGACAATATCTACTAACTCTAGCCGTGGACTTAAAGAGAATACATAAATTAGTTGAGTTATAATGAAACGGGTAGTTTCCGTTTAAATAGACACCGTCATAAGAAATTGCAACATTTAATTTGGAATTTTTATTTATAAAAGAAAAAAAAAATCCAATTTAAAAAAATAATAATAAATAAATAAATAAATAACAAAAAGAAGTAGAGCATTAAGAAAGAAGGGAGGCGGAGCACATCATGGCGCTTATTTTGTGCTGGTTGTTGTATGTATCGGATCATGGTATTTATTATTTATTTATTTTTACGGTTAGTTATCCGCTGTTCCCGACCCCACCGTAATTTGCTGTTCCTATTTCATCACCACCGTCCGTTGCATTGACTTTTAATCATGTCAACTTTCCTTTTTCTTGCATTCTAAATTAAGAAAACAAATTGATTAAGGAGATTTTATTTAGAAAAAAAGGACAACCATTATGCTTAACAAGTAATTCTCTCTTAAAAAAAACAAATGTCTCAAATTCCATTTATACCCCCTCTCGTTTCCCCCATTTTATTAAAAAATAAATTATTTTAAGTCTTTTTTAGTCATCTTATCTTCATAATTACTTTCATCGGGACGTGTTTCATGGTTCATTCAGGTATTTTTCTTTTTTAAAGTTTTAATTTCGTATATATATTATATTAAAAAATTAGAAACAAACTTGAAGAAGAAAGAAGATTATAGTAATAGAGAGTTAGTTATAAAACAATAAAAGTAATTATGATTATTTATTTATTAAGCGAATGCCAATAAAGAATAATATTATTATTAATTATTATTATTTTGGGCCATCATACTGTTGTGCTCTCCCACACTCCCATGTAACAATTTATTATTCTATACCCATCTTTCTACACGTGGCGTTATTTGGTACGTACAACTACTCGAGGTCATAAATGTAATTTAGCTCCCTGTAGAACGGAAACCCGTGAACCATCACAAAAACCGCGTCTACTCTGGCGACGTGGACGGCCGTGGGCCCAAATTATTTTCCTTTCTATATTAAATTAAATAAAAATATCTTCCAATTTTACTGTTACTTTTAAAAAATAATTAAAAATTTTAAAAATTTCAATAATATCTTTAAAAAAATAGTTTTAATTATGTCAATAATTTATTTAAAAAATAATAAAAAACATTCAAAAACATTGAAAATCACTTTTAAATTTTTTTATAAAAATAATTAAAAAAAATCTTAACAAATATAAGCAACACATGAATATATATATATATATAACAATAAACTTTTAAAAATAATATTAATATTTTTAAACTAAGCTCTTTTAAAATTTTATAGGTATTTTTTTAAATATGGTATTTTCGACCCGAGTACTAATAAAACTTTTTAAAATTTAAGGTTATTTTTTAACACGAGATTGAAGGGCATTTTAGTAATAAAGTACTAACAATAAAAAAATATAGAGAAAAAAAAAAAGGAAAATGGTGAAAGGCATCATATAAACGTAGCTTTAAAGAGTTGGGTTAGAAAGGTTGGAAGAAAGGCATCAGCTTTTAAGATTTAGTTGTAGCAAATTCCAAACCCTTTCCACTTCCCCATTCTAGGGACTATACCCACCAAATAGCCCATGACTTTAAACGGAAAATTGCTTTATATTCATCTATCTCGTGACCCGAAAAGCTACTTTTGAGAGCGTATGTTCGTGGGGTGGGTTGAGATATTATTTTAGACTACCTGATTGTTCATATGGTAAATTTTTTCAACTCAAACAGCTTCATCCACGTAAAGAATTGAACGCTAGTAACATGAAACTTGTTGAACGCTCTCGAATACTGCAATCAAGATCGTAATGATGGTAAAGTAAACCTGAACATTCTGACATTTTACGTCTTTTAATAATGGTCTTTGTTTATAGGAAATGTCGTTTATGGTGGTCATCTCATAAGTCTAGTCAATCTATTACGTCATCACTTGATACCTAGTATAGATGTCACCAACATTAAGCCAAAATAGTTCACTTATTGATCGGTTAAGATGAGTAAATATTAGAAGCATATCTTATGAGTTGCACCACATTCTAACCGTTCCAATTCTTCCGCCACCGTAAATCCTAGTTAGATTCAGGCATGATACACGTTTTTCTTACTTACCTTGTTAGGTATGTATGTTATCGTACTTTGTGTTAGTTAGACGAGTTAGGTATACACAACCTACTTTACTTTAAAAACTAATTTTAATTAATGAATTAATTAATTAATATTGTTATTATAATAATGATTAAATTTGGGACAAAACTCAATCTTTGTGGGAGTGGACGTAGGTATAAGAAGAAGTCTCAAACAAAACATGACATGACGTATAACAACCTAAGTTCACCGCTAGCAGATATTGTATTCTTTAAGATTTTCCTTCTGGAGTTTCTTTCAAGGTTTTAAGATGCGCTAGACAAAGATTTCCACACTCTTCTAAACAAATGTTTCGTTCTCTTCTCCAACTGATGTGGGATCTCACAATCCACCCCCTTTGAGAACCAGCTTCCTCGCTGACATCGATGTGAGATCTCACAATTTACTCTCTTTAGAGCGAGCGTCGTTCCCTTCTCCAATCAACGTAGGATCTGACGTATAAATTAAACATAATTTGGACTTTGGACCATGAGATCTAAAAAGCCCATTCTTGAGTCAATAATTGGGCCAAAAGAAAGCTTACTATTGGGCCTAACCCACCGAAATTCAATATAAAAAAAAATAAAAAATAAGAAGTTAAATATTTTCATATAATTTTGGTCCACGTGTCCTTGTGTATGTCTTGTCACAAACATGAAGCAACTGAATTTCATAAAGATTTTATTTTATTATTAAATTTTTTGGAGGTCCTTAGACCAGTCAGCAGATGAGCTGGCTGACCAAATCATTCATTAATGATTTCTGTCTTCTGAACTTGAATGGATAGATACCCACCACCAAACACCCTCCCCTGGTCTTCACCTTCTCTCTCTCCTCTCTCTCCTCTCTCTTTCTCTCTCTAAACCATATCCATGCAAAAATTAGTTTTTTTCTTATTTCTAAAATATCTGTAATATCCACGTAGGAAATTAATCATTTTTAAAAAAAAAATTAATCTACATGGACATCTGGGTTACATATTTTATCAGATAAATGAACATATCGATGGTACAAAATAGGATTATATATACAATTATAGAAGCCATATATATATATATATATGATAATCAATTATGTTGTACTAAAAGTTTTCATTGGTTTAAATATTTTGATATGTATTAGAACGATTAGACGATTGAATTAAGTGATCATGTGAAAAAAAAATATATGTTACGAGTAAGTTTGAATCTAATGAATAAGTCTAAAAAGAAAAAAATTGAGGGTAAAACCAAGTCGGAATGAGTTAATGAAAATTGGGCTCGAGAACAATAGAAATTTAAGCTTCGAAAAATACCTTAGGACTAGATTGGACATGGGAAAAGACGTAATTGGGTGATTCCTCACCTCGGTGTCGACCTTGTGATGAATTCATTTCAAGCGGCATGCATGCTACCCCAATTAGCTCATTTCCCTTATCCATTCCAAATCCAGGAGGTGAAAGGAAAATATTAGGTCAATGCTCGTAAAAATACCTTATTTTCACTTCTTTCTCGTTCTCTAGTTTCTTTTTACAGTCTTAAAATTTTGGTNTTTTTTTTTTTTTTTTTTTTTTTTTTTTTTTTTTTTTTTTGTAAGTCATCGATTGTCTATCACCTCATTTCGGGTCACCTCGTCCAAGTTACTTCTTTTCATCACTATTTTTTCAAATTACAAATTTACCCTTTGTGTTTTAATGAAAATCTATTTCTATTATTATTCAATTATTGTACTTTGAAAATACTAAATTTACAAACTTGAAAAATAAATAAGATCAAATAATTTAGGCTTTTATATGAATAAATAATAATAATAATAAATATATGAAAAGGAAATAATAATGATTAAATAAGTAATAAAAGTCTGATGCACACGAGTGGGTTTCAGCTGGGCTGGATCCAACTGGTGCTCTTTAATTTCATGGTCCGTACATGTAGATCATTGTCCTATTAATTATTACATTGACGTCTTTATTATTATTATTATTTTCATTTTTTTTCTATATTATTAATAAAAATAATTTAATTTTGATCAAATTAAGTGGTGCATTTAGGTCGGAATTTTAGACAACATTATCTAATCGGTAATCGTCCCTAGCGTTGGTTAAACTCACGATTTTAAAACGCATCTACTAGGTGGAGGTTTCCACATCTTTTAAGAAATGTTTCGTTCCACTCTCCGACCAACGTAAGATCTCACAATCTCCTTGAGAGCCAACGTCCTTGTCAGCACATCGCCTGATGTCTGGCTCTGAAACCATTTGTAACAGCCCAAGCTCACCGCTAGCAAATATTGTTAACTTTGACTCGTTACGTATCGTTGTTAGCCTCACTGTTTTAAAACACATCTACTATGGAGAGGGGGTCTAGCCCTACTCTAATGAGTGTCTCACACCGTTTGGTGATTGACTCTGATACCATTATAGACTTTATGTCCATAGTAGATGCGTTTTAAAACCGTGAGTCTAATGACGATACATAAAAGGCCAAAGCGACAATATCTACAAACGATGGACTTGAGCTGTTACATAATCCATCTATACATTTATTTGTATTTTTTTTAAATGGATGTTTTCTTTCGATTTGTGATCCTTCCATCTATCTACGACGATTATTTCATTATTTATCCTACCTTTATCCTTTTGTTTGTTTCTCCTCGATCAACCTATGCTCGGGTTTTTGTAATCCAAAAGATAAAAGTCAACTGGGTTAGCTCAAAAAACTTGCCTTTTTTATTTTTTATTCTTTTAAAATTAATCTATTTTTTATTTTGTTAAAATGTGTACCATCGTAATAATAATAATAATAATAATTTCTTGAATCTCAACATAATTTAACTGGTTTAGATATATGGTCGAATTAAAAATTCAAATCTTTTCATCCATTAAAAAAAAAAGTCAACCATAATGATGGTCCACCTAAGCATAATTTAATTATTTTAGACATATATCTCTAACCAAAATAATAAACATACCAATTTGAGTATAACTTAACTAATTTAGCATATACTTAGACATAAAAAAATTTAATCTTTTCATCACAAATATTGATGAACTAAAAAAAACAGTTAACTAATAATATAAAAATGTCAAACGTGAGTATAGCTCAATTAATTTAGACACCTACTTCGATTAAGATATTAGAGGTCTAAATATTTTTCTGATTTTAAAATAATAATAAATAAATAAATAATCAACAAGTAGTTTTAATATATATATATATATAATTAATTAATTAATAATCCAATTAATTGGGAATGCTTTCTAAGATTACTAATTTATGTTTTATTAATATTATTAAAAGCTTAATTTCTTGTGTGAGGGAAGAAAGAGTTTGGTAATATTAATAATTGTTTTTATAAAATTAATAACCCAATTTATTAAACTAGAGTTATAGAACATTAATAGTGCTTTAAAATATTTATTAGGGGAGAGAAAGAAGAGTTTTTCTATAGAGGTCTACTTACCCTACGCTATTAGGGTCAATGAAGACACGTCTCGAATAGAGTAAAAAATCTGTATTAAATGAAAAATGAAGAGAGAATGAAGAGAGATTTCTCCCCCTTAGATAAACGAGGACGGGGACATAGATTATATTTCTCATCCCGTCTCTGTTTTTGTCTCCACCTAATTCGGTGCCCCATAATTTTCTACAAATGAGTTATTATTTTACCCTACGGTATTAGGGCTAGTGAAAAAATTTGTGTTAAATAGGAAATGGAGAGGGAGTGGGAGTGGGGAAAATTTTCTCTCCGTTAGATAAACGAGGATGGAAACAGGGATTGTATTTCTCATCCCGTCCCTATCCTCGTCTCTGCTCAATTCCCTGCCCCGCCCCACCCATCTCCTCCTTTTATTTTCATAGGAAACCCAATTCCTGTGTATTCTCTTTCAGAAATTTCCGTCCCAAATCTCTACAAAATTATAGGGATATTTCGCAAGGATAAAAAATGAGAACAAAGATGGAGAAAGCTTTCTCGGGTCAAGTAGACATCTTTATTTATAACATTAATTATTATTTTTGTAAAATTAATTACACCATTTATCCATAGAAAGAATATGAAAAAATTAGTTAACCTTCCTTTTTTATATTTTATATATATATATATATATATATATATATATAGTTGTATATTATTAAAATAAAATCAAAATAATATTTTTAAACCAGTAAAAAAAATTTAACTTTGTTATTTGATGACAGACGGCAGTCTCCTATAATATTATTTACGTATATACCATAATTTTTAATAGTTTAATTTAATGAAAATATTTAAAAATTTACCATTGGTGGGGTGAAAAGAAAAAATGAACACTAATTAGTAAAAAAAGAAAAAAAAAAACAAAAAAAGGGTTAAATGGTAAAAAGTAAAAAGGGTTAATGTGAAGGAAAGAGGTACAAGATGGGGTGAAAAAGAGTACATCAATATGATGAGGCTTTAAAAATATATTAATACAATTTTAAATATAGACTATTATTAATATTATATTAGAAATGAATTTTGAATTTAATATACATTTAAGTATGTTAGTTAATTAAAATTTGTATAATTAAAAAGGCGAAATTATTATTATTGTTTTTAAAAAGAATTTTTCTAAAATTAAGGAACTAAAAAGTCATTTTTTTTAAGTTTATATATAACTAAAAATATATTTTATCCTAATATTTATTAGTTTGGGCTTAAAATTAAAAAATTAAAAAATGTCTAATAAACTTGTATTTAAAAAATAATATATTTATTTTTAAGAAAATACATATGGGGTATTTTAAAATTAAATTAAATTAAATTATTAAATTAGGTAAGGAAAATTGTTTGGAGAGTCCAGGAACTGTGCATCTGCTCAAGGACAACTGGTAGCTTTTGAATGGTACATGCAGCCGAAAACGACGTCGTGTCCCTACCGCCGGTTGGCCAAAAAAACGACGTGGAGGATCAGTCAAACAGTCAACTCATCGTCCACGTCATCTTTTCTCCATTTGCCAATTCAACCTTTAGATTAAAATATTAAAAAATGCCCTTTAAATAATATATTAAATGTTTAAAAAATATTCATATTTCTTTTCAAAAATTAAAATATTAAATAAATAAATATTTGGGATTCATTTTTTTAAAAATAAATAATAATTAAAAAAAATCTTTTCCATTTATTTTGTATCTTTGTGGTACCCATTTATTTTTGTAGGTTCAGCTATCAACGTTTTCCCCATTAAAAAAAAAAATCATATAATTTCATTATCCGTCCTTAAATTCTCGAGTTATTTTAATTTAGCCTAAAATCTTATAATTTTTAACTTATTTTTCCAATTCTACCCTCAACGTTAACCCCCGATATAATTAAACCAACACTGTTAACCTAATAATAAAAAATTACGTGTATTATTATGCCAATAGAAAATGTAGCATGTATTGTTAGTTTGAGCGTATCTCACCTAGTTAAGATATATACGCTAAGATCTGAGATTAGAAATAGAGATACCCATGAGACAGAGTGGAGATGGGACGACTGTATTTCATTCTACATCCCGTAAAAATCTTCATTTATTTTTGTGGGATCAGGATAATATCTTTATTTATGTGGGTCGGGATGGAATCAGTTAGGTTCAAAGGTGAGGATAAGAAATATGATCTTCGTTCTTGTGTAGAGAGAAATCTCTCGGGCTCCCTCTACATTATTTGTTTAAACGGGGATTCCCCACCACAGTTGAGGTAGGTCCCTTACGACCTTAAATGGGTATGTTTAATTAGAAATTTGAATCTTCGATCCCGAACATGCTCGGCTATAAATAACACCCTTCCATGCACAAATCAATTCCACAGCTTTCAGCTCAAATTCCCTCTTCCAAAACACGACCCTTTTGCTCAAACAAACATGGATTCCACTTCCACGTCAACCCACATCCTTAAACACTCCGAAATCACCCACTCCACTGAGTCAGAGCATCAAAACAGAGCAACCGCCGATGCCCTCTATAAATCCCTCGCCGCCGGCCGGACCGACGCGGTGGCGAAGTTCCTTGCCACCGACCTCGAGTGGTGGTTCCATGGCCCACCTCATTGCCAGTACATGATGCGGGTCCTCACCGGTGAGTCCAGCCACGCCGAGTTTCGGTTCGAGCCGAGGAGCATAACAGAGATCGGCGACTCTGTTATTGTGGCGGAAGGCTGGGAAGGGGCTCAGGTCTATTGGGTTCATGTTTGGACGTTGAAAGATGGGGTGATTACGCAGTTTAGAGAGTATTTCAATACTTGGCTTGTTGTGGCGGATCTCCGGCAGCCGGCTTGGGAGGAGGTCCGTCATGATGGGCTGACGGTGTGGCAGAGCCACCCTCGGGATCTGTTTCACCGCTCGCTGCCCGCGATTATGTTGGCTCTGTAGTTTGTCAAAAGCGTTTGTAACGTGTGTTTCTAAAACTTAATTATCTGTGAAATAATGTCATCCAATTTGAACATAATTCATCTGATATAACTATCTTGTTAACTAAATCAAGTCGATATATTAAATTTGGTAAACTTTAACGTTTGACGAATCAATTGCCGACACATCTTCAAAAGGTTCTTTCAACTGGATCCTCGACCAAACATCAATCTCCTAAACTTTTAGATCAATGATTAGATTTTCAATTCAAATGCNTTTTTTTTTTTTTTTTTTTTTTTGGTCATCTTTCTTCCCTGACATCACACCTCTCGAGTTCTTTTTTTTGTTATTTCCTCGTCACATTCAAAATCCAACGCAAACCCAATTAATCTAAGCAAAATCCTATTAAAAATTGACGTATAGAAGAGAATATAACAACCCATAACAGATATTGTTCGTTATTCGACTCTGGAGTGGATTGTGAGATCCCACATCGATTGGAGGGAGAATGAAACATTCTTTATAAGGATATGGAAATGTCTCCCTAACAGACGTGTTTTAAAACCGTGAGGTTGACAACGATACGTAACAGTTTGAAACGGATAATATTTGCTAGCGGTGGGTTTAAAATCGTGGCTTTAGGAAATTTTTTTTCATAAGATTCATGTATGCACACGTCGCTTTCTTACGGGTCGCGACCACACGTGTGGGAGAGTGTTATCAATTTTATATGTGTAGTGTCCTTTCAAAATGATTGGTGGGAAGTGTGGGAGGTTGGCCTTAGATTCCTTTTCCAGTCTGCCACGATTGCAACGTGAAGTAATTAAGGCTATATCATATTCATAACCTTAAGAAATAGATGGAAAGCTTCCAATGCCTCTATTTTTCTTTATTTTGGGTACGTACCCAAAATCACACCCATATCGGGATTGTGCAATTGTGACACTCGAACAAAGGATGGGTAAATGAATGACCTAAGACCATATTCGGATGAGAGCGATCATTAAGAAAAATTTAAAAGAATTGAAAGTTACTATCTATACCAAGAATGTGCACCTTTCTTTTCAGTTCAGTGGCTTAATTCTAAGAACTCCAAAGTATTTGAAAGAACTCGTGTTGGTCTATTAGGATGAACATTCACTCTTAGAAGCGAGGAGTAAGTAAAATAACCATGTCGCGGGGTGCATGAAAGGGTCATCAGGTACTGAATCTAAATTCTGGGCATCGATCGTTATAGAAATATCATGTTATGCATGTGTTTTACTTTCTAGTTTTCGTATATAGCAGGAATGTGTATGCCATGTCGCAAGGGATGTAAGAGAATACCGAGACTATCAAGTGCTGAATCTAAATTCTGAATTTTGATCCGGATCTTGGACATGGGTCATCACAGAAATATCTTGTCATGCGTGTGCTTTGCTTTCTCGTTTTCGTATATAGCACGAACGGAGATACTTTTGATGGTCTTTTGCAACATATAAACAAGCGAAAATGAACATATATATCTATGAATTCACATAATAATACACACAAAACTATGTATTAGTTCAATTCAAACATGGCTAAAGTACGAGAAAACATCACAGAAGTTATAATCAAATTCCTCAGAGACTCAATGACCGTTCTCCTGCAAGATTTTTGGTCATTTTCAGCGCAAAATCATCTCTTTGCATTGATGATGGAGTAGGGGGCTTCAAAAGCTGGTTTACTCCATCAGTTTCATCTAAAAACCTGTTTGAATCCAGGTTTGATCTATCCTCATGAACTGTTCCACCTTCACGAGGTAATGGTGACAGGATTTCGTTCTTGTCTCTGCCGTTCGTTCGGTTTTTTCCGAGGTTGTCTTCCATTAATTCATAGTAATCAGCTGTCCTAACCTCCTGAGCAAGAGAGCAGCAGCAGCAGAACAACCATTGTGCACAGTCTACAACATTTGGTTTCCCCCAACACGACTCGTTCTTCGTTATATCGAACCGTTTCCTCATTTGAATCCTCCAGTATCCACCATAGAACAGCCCAAACACAGAAACAAGAATGCCAATTAAACTGAGAGCTACTTTAGCATACAAAGGTTCCACAATATTAGCTGCCAAACCAAACAAACAAAGCGGGGCAGTGCAAAAGATTACGAACGTCGCAGCATGAACGTACATGTTCCCGAATCCTAACCGTTCCATGTTCCATCCAAATAAGCAGAAGCTGCAGAAGAGGGAAAGGCAAGCTGTTCTAATGTCATCAAGGAAATGGAACAGTCCGCCTCTCCATTGAGGCTTGTCAACAATTCTTGACACACACAAATTGCCATCGTTGATCCGGTTTGGACTTTCCTCATTGTCGACATGGTCGTACTCCTTCCCAAGTGGACTGAAAATGGAGTATAAACTAGCAGCAGCAGCAGTCAAGAGTGCAACAGTAAGGCAGACCGAAACTCCGAAAACTGATCTTTGAGGCTTCTTATGGCTCAAATTAAGGACAGATAAAGCATATTGGGCAAAGCAGTTCATATGAAGCAACACAAGCAATACCATCATGTGTTTCCTTTCATGTGGCTTATAAGTTCCATTTTTGCAATATATTTCTCTAAGTATAAGGATATCACCTGGTTTCCACCTACATAAAAGTACCATATGATGAATCCTCCTAGGATGATGATACAAACACATCAGAGTGAAGAGAGCAGTCAAGATTTGGTTATTAACTTCAAACCAAATCTCTCTTTGTGATTTAGTTGGCAGGAGATTGTTCAACATTCCAGTCATTACAAGAAAGACGACCAATCCCGAAACCGTGACGCCGATCGTCCAGAAAAGAAGGGCAATGTTCAAAGGGTCTTTGATCCACTCTTTACAAAATCCTATGAACTTGATTTTCTGGAACTTAAAAGATGGGGAGGGCAAGTTTTCTGAGCCAATCTTTGAATCAGCACCCCTAAGTAGAATCCTTCGGGATATCGACATCGAACCGTGAAGCTCGTCGTCGTACTTGGCCTTGTGTTCACAATATGCAGCACTTATGAATTGAAGGTTGTCTTGAATCCATTCACAGGGCCTAGGATGCTCAACAAGCTGAGTCCCAAAAATTACTCCCAATATTAACTAGATCGATTCTAATCATCTTTCAACAATGGATTCTAATCACTGATATCACATATTTTATGAACAGATACTCAAAAGCATGAACAAACAAGCAATTATTGAGCTGAGCATTAACACAAACACCTAACAGTCACAAATAACAATGAACTTAATCTTTCAAATTTGATCAAAATGGCAGTATGAAACATGATAAAACACAAAATTACAGATACAAAACTCGATTTGGGGCAACAATTTCCTTCAAGAGAAACCCATATAGAAAAAACTCCATTGAAAGGGAAGTTAGAAATGTACCTGGGTTGAAGTTCCAGCGGCTCATCAAAGCAAAGAAAGTGCAAAAATCAGAAATGATTTACGTTTCTTTCCTAACGCACCTTTTTCCTTTTACCAGTAAGAGTCGATCGACCTTCAAAATGCCCTGCTATGGTGGGAAACTTTTTTAGAACTTTCCTCATTTTGAATCTTCCGTGTGGACTTCAATGAGGCCTTTGATGGGAATCTGTTGAGTTCATCATGGGCTAAGATGATGGATTCTTGATTTGGACTGGATTTTCCTTACAGTTCTTCAAGCCTGGCCCAGATCTTGAAAGAAATTCTCTGTTTAAAACAAGGGGGAAAAAGAAGAACCATTAAGCATTTCCCAAATGTAGCATTATCAAGTTCATGATTCAAATGAAGTAATAAATAATCATGATATTTGTTCATCAAAATCTTTGAATTTTAAAGAGGCTTTGAAAGGGTAGACAAGAAAAAGTGAGATCATAGACGATCTTTCCTACTTTATCTGCTTTGATTAGACATAAAAATTGGTTCTCATGTTTCCCACTCACCTAAATTTGTCCCAACTTTAATGAACTTGCTCACCTTAAATTTTATGTTTTTTCTTTCAAATTATTTTTTTTGCCATAAAGTCATTGGCTCGATTTGATTCGGACAATCGCCTTGAACTGTCGGTTTGGTTTGCTCACCTCACCTACAAGTCTAATCGAGTTCTACTTAACTCAAACAATCATAAATAACAATTTGATGTCAGATCATAAACATGTTGAGATTTATGTATCAAAGACCTGTAATTAATGATTTAATTGTAACAATAATTTTGATTGTTTTATTTGCAATTTAACGCTATTCATTGTGTGAGATCTCATGTTCGTTGGAGAGGAGAACAAAGTATTTTTTTATAAGGGTGTAGAAATCTCATGTTTTAAAAACCTTGATAGTAAGCACCGAAGGGAAAACCCAAATAGGTATGGAAACTCTTCCTATCATACGCGTTTTAAAAACCTTGAGTGAAAGCACTGAAAAGACCTAAAAATGATTATATTTGCTAGTAGTGGGTCCAAAGAAACAATATCTGTCAGCGGTGGGTTTGGACTGTCTTATCTTGACAACACAATTGGTACGACCCACTTTGTGATGGGTATTTTATGCAATGAGTTTGTATAAGATTTGATCGTAAAATATTTAATTTTATTTTTAGAAATATGTTAATTGAGAAGATTATATTATACACAACTCGATTTTACTCCCGAATAAGTTATGAACTTCAATCTGTGAGGGCTTGTCTTTTCAGTGAAATATATTTTCCTTAAGTGCTTATTTCAAGACTTTAACAATGGAGTCTCATCCTTTCACGGTTACGAGAAGAGCTTAATATAGAGCTAAATCATAAACAAATTGTTCATTAGAACATCATCGATAGTCGCAGAAAGAGTGGTTAGAATTGGTCGTCATTTTTGGTGGTTGAAGTGGAATTACAGGTCAATAGGCTTACATCCAAACAATATTGTCCAGCTAAAAAGTAAAAAAAAAAAAACAGGGTTGGGCCAAAAATGCTAAATAATAATATTCTTCCCTTTTTTATTTCTTATTTTTTTAATTTTTAATTTTTGAATTAAATGCATTTTTGTCAACCTTCCAAAATTACCTTTTATTGGATTCACATGTCAATAAATAATATTAAAAAAAAAAAAAAACAAAAGGGGAATGATTTATTTCATTTACCTCTTCTAAATATTTTCTTATTTTGCATTATGGCCCATTAATTAATTAATTAATTAATTTCATTCACATTTACACTTCCCTTAAAAATATTTATAAAAATTAAAAATTAAAATTAAAAAATGACAATTTGTAGAATGATGAAGGGCTTTTTTGCAAACCCCACATAAATAAATAAATAAATAAATAAATAAATAAATAAATAAATAAATAAATAAATAATATAATATAATATAATATAATATAATATAATATAATATAATATAAAAGGCACAACCACCATTCTTGTTTGTGCTCTGTTTGTGTTACCCCACAGCTTTCCATTTTGTGCCACAAATTTATGCCTCTATTTATTTTTTCCCCCACTTTTTATTTTCTAAATTCTCTTTTTATTTAGATTCCTTCTTTATTTTCTTCTAATATATATATATATATTATATATTTACCCATTTTATGAAAGTACATGTAAAATATAATTTTTTTTAAAAAAAATATAATTAATTAAACTCTGCCAGCTGTAATATTTGTCTATTTTCAAATTTTTCACTCGTTTATGTAATTATTATTATTTTTACTATATAATATATGAGATCTCACGTGAACTGGAAAAATAAAAGTAGTAACAGTTAGGTGGAAATTACTTTAATAATTTTGAACGGTCTCCGAGGAAAAGCCTTTCGTAATCCAACTTTTTTTATTTTTTATTTTATTATTATTATTATTATTATTATTTATCTTTTGGGTCTAATTTCCTTTGTCTTTTTTCTTTTTTCATTTTTCTTTTTTTCTTTTCATTTTTTTTTTAATTATACTTTATGTGCCCCACTATGCAACATAAGTCTATAGGAGAGGACCAAAATTAATTCCCATATTATTATTATTATTATTATTATTATTATTATTATAAAGTTGGTGTGACACCATCAAATCCCATTGCAAAAAGACAGAGAAAATATTTATAAAAAAAAAAAACAAAAATTGTCAAATTTAACCTTTTTTTTTTATATAGAAAGAGAGGGAGAAAAACAAAGCATAATTGATGCATTTATAGACTTTTTAGGTAAATAATGAAATTAATATAACGCCAAGACGAGAATTTTAAAGTTCAATTCAATATCTGATGATCTCGATATTTCTATAAATTTCATAATACAACACGAGTTCTTTAATTCTCACTCACAAATGCTCGGTAAGTCAATTAACATAAGATTACTCCAAATAAAACACGCTTAAATTTAAAAAGATAAACCTTATTTAATTCGGTCGAAAAAGTAGGTTATATGATATTTGTTTTTAATGTAAAGAAAATAGAATCGAGGTACACAAGATTTGAGACAGCAACATTTCATAGGATTAAGACATAAACAGGTGCATGTTTTGTGGTGTGAAACAGCCCATAAATCATGGGTAATGTTAGCAAAACCCCATCTAACCTTTGAAAATAACCCATCATATATAATATTACAATAATTTTTCCATATATTTTAGTATATAAAACAATAAAATATTAAATTTATAAATATTTATTTTAGTCCCTAAATTAAATATATATATATATATATATATTAGATTATTAAGGTGGGAAAATTATTGAAGTAAATTGTACATAAATATATAAATAATAATGGTGCTATAAATTAATTCAAGTGTGTGATAAGGTAGTTTGATAGGTGTTACATTTGAGGTCCCAACCCCAAGTAAGGCCTTTAATTTTTAGGGTGCCCACGAAATTTTATCCTCGACTTTTGATAAATGTTTCAAAACTACTGTTAGAGTAAGACTCAAGACGTAGAACAGTGTGATGGTAACCTTGAACGAAAGTTAGGATATAAACTATTGTTGCAGGTGATCGTCACACTTGTTCTAAATCCTTATTTTCATCCAAAATTTTAATGGGTTTTTTACTTTAATGATTGGTTTGAAAAAATTACGACAAAAATGACAAAATTTAGGCTTAATGACACATTTCTTATAAGGGTGTGAAAATCAAAACTAGGATATGAACGTGTGAGATCCCATATCGGTTGGAGGGAGGAATGTAACATTCCTTATAAGGGTATGAAAATCTCTTCCTAATAGACACGTTTTAAAACCGTAAGGCTGACGACGATATATAACGAGCTAAAGCGGACAATATCGGCTAGTGGTGAGCTTTGGCTTGAGTTGTTACAGGACCACTGTTCTAAGTCATAGTCACACTTGTTCCAAATCCTAATTTCCATCCAAAATTATAATAGTCAAAACCCACTAGTAGCAGATATTGTCCTCGGTTTTCCCTTTCGGGCTTTTCCTCAATATTTTTAAAACGTGTCAATGCTTCGTACATCTCTCCAACCGAGATGAGATCTCACAATCTAACTCCTCCGAGACCCAACATCTTCACTAGCACTAGTTCCTCTCTCAAATCGACGTGGGATCTCACAAAAATTGTAATGGGTAGGTCGGATAATTTAAGGTTAGAAATAAACACACCGAGTCGGAGTGTTGTTAGTATAAAGGGGAGGTAGAGACACCCAATTTTGTTATAAAGGAGGAAGGAAAGAAGAGATGAAATGTGAGAGAGAGAGAGAGAGAGAGAGAGAGAGAGAGAGAGAGAGAGAGAGAAGGTGCATGAAGAGCAAGATGGAGAAGCAGGGCACGTGCTGTGCTAACTCAATTCGGTTCAATTCAGATCTGTTGGGGTTTTTGAGTTAGTTCTTCATGTGCCCCTCTTCGCCATCGTGACCACTGCGCCTTAATTAATCAACCCTCTGCTGCTTCTGCTTCTTCATTGTTTTCAGGTCACNTTTTTTTTTTTTTTTTTTTTTTTTTTTGTTTTAATCATTGAATCTCTGAAAGTTCTAGGTAAACAAGATGAACCCTTTGGGTTTTTAAGCATACTCATGTATAGATTGTAAATATAAGCCATATTTGAGACACTATTTTTGACAATTGGGCGAATTTATGCCATGGTTTGATGGTTTTGTTTTGTAGAGAGCTACAAATGTGCAATGTGGGTTCAAAAAGGCAGCTGAAATTGAAGTTCCAACATCATCTCTATGTCGATTCTAGTTTCCTTGTCCTGTTTTTTTTTTTTTTTTTTAGGATATCGAGGCTCAACTCTCGTTTGGGAACTTGTTAATCAAAATGAATTTGCACCGACTTGAAATGATAAAAAGTCGAATTCTATTTGTCTATAGATTTGTGAAGTTTCTTTGTCTTTGAATTGAAGTGGTAGCTGAGCCAAGTTGAGGGGAGAAAGAAAAAGGGAAAATCAACCACAAGAACGTGAATCTACCCAAGGTACTCACTTGAAAAAGATCACTTCAATGATTTATAAGTGAAGTTTTTTAACGGAGTTAATAGGAAATAGCTTTGTCTCAACGTCAGAATCTCCTTTTTGCCTTCAAATCTGAATCGATAAGATGATCATTCTAAGCTATCGCGCACAAAGGAGACTAGAAAGATGTTTTATCTTGAACTTTGTCTGTTCATGTCCTATTTAAAAAGTTTAAGCTATGCAAAGGTAGAAATAGAGACATATTTGACATAGTTGGTTGTATTAACTAGGAATGAATTAACAATATCACAATGAATAAACATGTCTTTACCTAATTAGTTGAGATAGTATAACTTGGGCGATCTTCAATACCTCGTGTGGTTATGAAATCTTTCGTATTAATCTTTCGATCTTCAATAACTTTGGCAAATCCTATTAATCTTTCGTATCTCTTGTGGTTATGATAGAGTCGACCTTATTTACCTCGTGTCGAACAAATGCATTCATCATACTTTTTCAAATTGTGTCATGCCAATTGGGTCCGAGCCAATAACTTCACATAAACATTTTCTTCAATAGATCATCTAAATTCATGTCTCGTATAAAAGTGATACAAGCCACTGCAAAGACTTGTTTTTCTCTCCTAAGAAGTCGAAAATTCATCCAGAATTAAAAAAAAAAAANAAAAAAAAAAAAAAAAAAAAAAAAAAAAAAAAAAAAAAAAAAAAAAAAAAAAAAAAAGCTCATGCTTATAGATCTTAAGTCATCAAGCTTAAACTTTGGGATGACATTGAGCATGACTTGACAAATTCTCCAATCAGAAATATTATTGCTTATTCGTAATGAAATGGATGGCCCTCACACCTTGAATTGGTATTTTCAATACACGAGCATTGAATTTGTTGATGAAACTCACAGGGAAAATGACATAAAATCAAGCATTATATATTCACAAAATGAACAAGAAAATCAGGTCAAACTATGCGACATAATTACAAGTTACATAATGGTTAATGTGGGGGGGAAAAGTAAAACCAATAAAATTCAACACTGATAGGATATGGGCGCATCGAATCTCCAGAATTTCAGGAGAACCAAACACGCCCATATACACTGGCTTAGATGACGAACGNAAAAAAAAAAAAAAAAAAAAAAAAAAAAAAAAAAAAAAATGTTGATAGCCTTTTACAAATTGAACGATGAACACACAAGAAGAGAGGATGAACAATGGAAATATTTACAGCAACCTAAACTATACAACAGATTTATTTGCCAAAGCCCCAATAAATATGACGGATTTTTTTTTCTTCCTGATCAGCTGTGAACCCTGTACACCAGAGGCCAATAAATTTATAGCTTACACTGTTGATGACGAAGGGAGGTTTCGACGCAAAGAATAGGGCAGCTCAGCATATCATCGAATCGCACTTGGCGATAATAATCAATATGAGCACTGCACAGACAACTCGTTATAAAATCGATGCGCACACGCAACTTCGATGTCCAACCAGGAACTCAGGGAAATCAATCTCATCTTCCTCGAGAGTTGTCATCTGCATAAATAGATACACAAGCATCTACAGCTCCGGCAGCAAGCAGGCCCTCGTATGGGTGAAAGGTGAGGCAGCTTACAGAGCCAATCTTCTGGGGCATGAAGGTAGGGTGGTATCTAATGGTGCCCAGTTGATCGCCATCTAGGCTGAAAACCTTAATTAGCTGTTTAGCTGAGCCACTAGCTAAGATAGGAGCATGTCTATGAACGGCTAATGCTGTAAGTGAACCTCTGTGGGCATCGATGGTTAGATATCTATCTCTGAGATTTCTGATATCCAGAAACTGAATATCACCAGCCTGAGACGCACTGACAATCTGGAGTAGAGTACATGGTAAGAAGCATTAACAAATACACTTCATCGATAGGATACTGATATTGTAGTAGCAACAGCCAAGAAAATTTATCACCTTTGACGAATCAAGCCCAGGTTGAAAGCCAATCCCGACAACTTTTTCTACTTTTTGAACATGTGGGCGCATTGTGCAGACAGGCCTACGAATCGAGGAAAAAAAAAAGGTTGTAGAAGGCATGAACAAAGGCAAATATGCATTAAATATAAAACGAGAAAATAAAAATTTCAGGAACATTCTAAGTATATTTCTTGGGTTTCTGACAGAAACTTCACGATGAAACAATAAAGAGATACGAGAGAAAATGAAGGCAGCTTAAAGAAAGGGTGCTCCCTTGGACTTACAAAATAATACACAACGCTGGGTTCGGGGTTCAATGTAACGATTTCACAAGTACAGATCTTATTGTGACAACTTCACAGCATATTCAGTGAAACATCATAAACATAAACGATAAGGAAAATTAGGTTCACTACATTTAGAATAACGAATCATTCAATTTGTTTCGAACATCTATTTATTTCATGAGCTTTCTTATAATTTGTATTCCCGTTGCTCAGTGGATGGTAGAAAATCACAAAGCCCACTGAGTTCTTTATTTGACCCCTAAAGCACAACACTAAATAATGTTTCATGTATTGTTGGAGGAAATTAGGCTGCAAGCAGATCATGAGAAGCTTAACCAACATTGGCTTTATTCAAACAAAGGCATCAAGAAAAAATATGCATATGCTTACGTTTCAGAAGTGCGAACATCATAAAGCTTAACAGAACCATCTAAGAAACCAGCTGCAAGCTGACCCCCATGAACTTGAGAAGCAGACTGCGAAGACAAAGAGTTCTTTAAATATATATATATCTATATATAGGCCATCTCATTCTACCAATTGTTAGTTCATGGGACTAAGAATTCAAAACTAGAACTAACAATCTCAAAACCTAAAGCAAAATATATCAAGAGGCGGAGAAAATCACCCAGAAAAAAACTGAATTTATTTTATTTTTTAAATGTTTTGTGTTCGCATTAATAAGGTAAAGGCAACAATATCTAACACTTGCTCCAATCATTTTTCAGATGGGCACCTCAACTTGCCTCTGATAACATTATTAGGATACTAGAATAAACGCAAAAAATCCATACAATTGGGAATTCTTTTGAGACTGGCAACAACTCTCAAAAGAATTCCCAATCTATTTCTAAAACATATGGGATTGGGGCTTCAAACCTCTTGATCGATGATATTGGTTTAACTTGTTGAGTTATACTCAAGTTGGCCCAATCAATCACAAAGTGGTGCAGAAGAAATAGGATGATAAACTATGTTTATAAGCAGCTGACTCAAAATAGGAGTAACCTGCTACTTCCTATATTATTGGGAAGAGGTGAAACTCACCAATGCTGAGATGCTGCAATCTGATGATGAAGGAATAGATTTAACAAGCTGCTCCTTATCTAGGTCCCAAAGCATAATAGACGATACCTCACCAGAAGCATACTGCAAATCACGTAACAAAAGACAAAGACCTTCAGTATTATACAAGCAAGAAACAATAAATATTTTCTTCTCTTCTCGCTTCTCTGAGTTTTCAGGGAAGAGGGGGAGGATATAACCAGACTAAATACATACCAGATATCCAGACTGTTGTTGCCAGTCCACAACAGCATTTATACTACGAACCCCAGGTTTGTGCCCCTGGATTGCAGAGAATGCAGTTACAAGCTTCTGTTTGCCCTTCACAGTGTAATCTTTCCAAATACGAATACTTCCATCACCTAAAGGATAAGGGAAAAATTGAAGGCACACTAATGAGTGTTAAATGAACACGAACACCACAAAAATTAATAGAAAAAAATACAGTAAGAAGAAAACTTACATGATGCAGCCAAAAGCAAGCTGTCATCAAGCTCATTCACAAGACAGAGTTTCGAAATTCCTTTGTCAGGAAAATCATGGTTATCAAAACTGTTGAGAAGAGCAGGTTCTTCATAATTCCAGACCCTGGAGAGACAAGCCAAGAAAGTTACAGGGTAATAACCAATGGAACAAGGTTAGGGGAAAGCTTTGAACAACAAATGAACCATACTTGTTTCAATATGTGCACAGTAGTGTGACCAAAACTAACTTCCAAATCAACAATAGTCTCCAAAAACATAATCGTAACAACAGACGGATGCTAGAGCTAGACACTAAAGGTTTTACAACAACAGACTTGGAAATTTCCCATGAGTCGCAACACAATCTACTGGAAATATACAGCAAGAAATGAATACAAGAAAGCACCCATACCTAATTCGTTCATTCTCATCAGCAGCAACAACGATGGGAGAGAATGGTTGCAGCAATAATGTTTTTGTACCCATTTCGAACTTTGTATCCCAGCTAGCAATTGGATTATCGTTCAGCTTACTAACAGCTGATGAAAAAAAGGATAGCGAAGACAAAATAGAGATCTATCAAATTCAATGATGAGAAGACTAAATATCATGAATAAAAATAAAATTGAAGAGGTTTACGAGAATGTTGGCATTTGGCAATGCGTTCAAGGACAAATTTCTCCCTCTCCTCTCTTCTAGTAAATATTTCTTCTCCATTATCAGCAGGAGTGAGAAGAGGCTTTGAGAAATGCCCACAGCTCCAGTTATAGATTGTTGATTGTGGAAGAAAACTGCGTTCAGATGTTCCTGAAGTTCCGCCTGAGCCCCATAATGGATCTGCTAACCCCGAATCAGGAGAATTCATTAGCTGAGGCCGGAACTCTAACGAGCAAACTCTTCGCATGCCCGTCAAGTAACTTGGTCTGGGAGGGCTGACTGGAGGAGTTCGGAAAGTTAAAGGCAAATGACCTGACATAGAAGAAAATGGAGACAAAGTTACGATATAAGCACCATGCACTAAGCTCAGTAGAGAGAGAGCAGCAACACAGGAGAAATAATGAACATTCAAAGTAATCAAAGCACTGATGACAGAGTTTCTGAAAATTGCACTGCAATGGTAATAATGCACAACCAAAAATAATAAACATACCTCCATTCATATCAAACCATGAAGATGAACGAGCTAGTCCAGCAAAACTAGGTGGCTGAGATGCTGCTGTCCCATCAGTAGGTTTGATACTGCTACTACTGGGCTTTACAGGTTTTGTTACCACTTGTTCAATACCAATAATAGACAACACCCGCCTACCAAGGCTCGCAATGCGAGGAGATGGGTCATTGGCTAAAGTACACATAGTCAAAACACATTGTGAATACAATGCATTATTTAGAGGTTTGGGCCTCGAATGATTAACGGCTCCATTGCTCACTGTATCTTCATGTAAAACTCCTGAATCTGAATGCTGTGATGAATCATCTGAAAGTGGTGATCCATGCATCATTCCGGTGTTAGCAAGAGGACTACTGGTGGAAACCCTTCCTTCTCTAACTAAAGTGGAGTTCTCATTTCCAAATCTCAACAATGGACCAATTTGAGAGGAAACAATGCTTGCATGAGGCATGTGCTGATTTGAATTGGTATAGGTAGTGCCCGAACTTCTTATATGAGCCAAAGAGGGTAGAGAACTTAATAAAGAATTACAATGGGGCTTCCAATATGCTGCAGCAATGGACTTAAGGTGCTTGTTGTGGCCAAAAGCAAAGCGAGCAAGCGCTATAAAAACATAACATTTAATCAGGAGAAAGAAAACCTATGGTGAAAGAATAAAACAAAGAGACGCAGCCTTAATCCCACAATTTGGACGTTGCAGTGTGTGTACTCTAATACAGTATACATTCTCAATTAAAGTTCAAACCAGAAACCCATAGGTTAGAGCATACAATATATGCCCACTAAATACATACAGTAAAGATGTAAGCATCAAAGTCAGTTTGTAATCTATATCATAAATAAGCTAAACTAATCGTATCTGACTCGCACCAAAAGAAAAAGAAAGATATATATATATATATATATATATATATATATATTACACACCAATCATTCAACAAGTGCAAACTACAAAGGTACAAAAATCTATAACGGGTAGTGGCTGATTCCTACAATTGGTTCAACCCAATTCTCTTAATTTTAAATAAGAAATAAAATTCATTCATGATACATTTACAAAACAGAAGGGAAAAAAATCAGTGTCTTCCAAAATTTTCAACCTAATTCTCATGCGAACAGCACTAGCAATAGAATTCCAATTAACCACCCAGAGGCAGCAAAAGTATACGCAGAAAATAAGGGGAATTAACTCATACCAACAGCAACCTCAGCCCTAACAAGTGGGCTTCCATCTGAAACAACACTCAAGAGACTTCCAACAATACTGGTTTCAGCCCTAGACTTTTCATCATCATCAACAACACCATCTCTAGACGAGTCACTCCCTACATCAAGTAGAGTACCAAGTGCAAAAACTGCTGAAGCCCTAACCTGAAACGGAAATCTACATTGAGATATACACTTATAGCCGAAGTGTACATATTACACATCCAAGATTATGCATAGAGTGAAGAAGGTAAATTATGAACCTCTGGTTGGGGCTCGGTTAATAAAGAATTAAAGACAGCAGGGGCATCAGCCTGTAATCCTATGATTTGAGCATCTATATAGTCTTCCCACAGTTTTCCAAGACAAAGACAAAGCCATTGAAGAAATAGCGGCTCAGTTTGTCCATCATTTGGTGTTGAACTCCGAAGATGCTTCAAACAGACGTGGATTAAATTAGCTTCTAAATTAGCTTCGATGCATGCTTCCTGGCCTCGCCTGTGTCCATCAACAATTACAGCTAAAACAAAAGCAGCCATTGCACGCTGTTCTGGGTAAGCTTCCAAGCTATCAAGAAAGCGGATGAAATACGTATGGCCACCATCCTTTACTAAATCAACCTGGCAAGACTGCCATTCCAGAAGAGTCATAGTTACCACACAAAGGTAAAACATTTGCCCACAAGAAAGGTGGAGAACAATTAAAAAAAAGAAAATCTAGAGAGAGATTCGAGGGGAGAAAACAGCATGAAAGAACTTTCTGAATGAAGTAACAGCTAAAAGTCACCAATAGACCAACTTCTCACTAAATAACAGAGATAGTCAGAAAAGCAATACTTACATAAGCTTCAAAGAAAGATCAAGGCTAAGAGTATTAAGAAACTAAAAATCAACAACCTGAACAACGTATACTTATATCAAGAACTACCATATATGCCCTCTAAAAAGACTTGAACTTCAAAAGAGCCATGTCGTATGTTGTTGTTTCAAAAGTACCCCTGTTGATTGTGATCTTTGAAACCATAATGACTATTCCATAAATAACTTTAGTCATAAATGTTTTGAAACTCCTATTACTCCAATCTTTATGCTTAACTGTTTGGTATTTGTCAACAACTATGATGATGAAAATTAGGCAAGTGTTGGACTTTTGACATATTTATGAGTAGCTTTGAAAGTTTTACAAGGGAGGATATGGTTGGGTGGGTTTGACTATGAAGAAAACCGCAATCAAATGGGTCTACAAACTAAGATGTTGATAACGAATCTTCAAAGACAATTTCAAAAGAAAAGAAACTCTATACATCAGCATTAACCAAGACACATTGGCATTGTGATTACAGTAAGAACAAGAAAAAAATAAAAAGAACGGATATTTAGATATTAGTAATTCTACCCAGAAACAAAAACATTAGACAGGAGAACTAATAAGATAAAAAAGAAAGTAAAGATACCATTGACACGAAACAAAACTCCCATCACAACATTACAGGAAAGAGAAAGTGAAAAACATGGATATGCACAAGAAATGCATTATGACATACATGCATGCATGCATACGTACATACAGACATAATTGATAGGCCAATTTTTTTTTGTATCTTATGTTTCCGAAACTATTTAAGTGAAACAAAATCAATATTAGTAACCATAGATTATATACAAAATCACAAGGGGAAGATAATATTAGGGTACCCTCCCAAGAAAGAAAACAACAATTGCATATATGCATGTGGTATATGAAAATATTATCGGTAATAAAATATGCAATTGATCACTACTTAAGTAAGAAAGAAAATATTATCAGTAAAGAAAGATTATATATAAAATCACATGGCAAATATACCTCCCAAGAAAAAACAACAAGAATTGCACATACGCATGCAGTATGCCACCAAAAAAGAGAACAATTACAAAACTCCGTAAGGAGCTCCAAGACAAAGCAATAAAAGAAACAACCTTGAATGATAAAGAGATCCTAGTTAGCCCATCAAAAGCCAGCCATCTTTCAAGCCACAGTTGCAAAAGAATGACTTAACTATATTATATACCTTATCTAGGGCCAGAATCTTTGTCCATATAAAAACCAGAATTTGTCGCAGCTCGGGTGTTGTTGTCTGCAGAAGCTTTAGAACATATGGGAATATTCCAACGGACAAGGCCTAGAGAATGAATTTATCCTATTAGCAACCAACAACAATTGCCCCTGAGAGGGGAAGTATGAAAAAGGAGAAGACACAAATGACGCAGTAATGATAGACAAAGTCTCGAGTAAGGCTACCAGATCAACAGCCCAAGGCCCCATATCAAGGAATCTACCAAGAAGAACCAGCGCCCTGAATCGATGTCCTTGGCTGAGTAAAACCTATGACAAAGGTCACTCTGCTGTAATTAATTATACACAATTAAAAAGAAAGAAAAAATGCTCTCTATGGAAGACGAGGTTACTCAATGGAGATAGATGAAATCGAAAGCTACTGCATACATTGAAAAGGGGATCTAATTAAGGAAAGCAAGTGAACAATGAAAAAGAAATTGGTCAGGGAAAAACATTGCATTGGTTCCACACAATATTGATGGCAGCATTAACACAGCAGAAAAAGCTTAACATAAGAAGGAACAGATTTAGATATGGATGAATCATTAAACATGAAGCATTACTTTGGCAATCACTCTCTTGTGCTAAAATCAAGTACTCAACATAGGCAGTCAAAATAAAGCATGGAAAAGTACGGTGAGACAACATTTTCGGTACAAGTGCAAACAAGATCAGAGCAAGAGAAGGAAACTTTAAGGCACTGTTCAAATACAAGCTCCAAGACAGTATCCATTCACATTGACAGGTTGTATCACTGTTCATCAACCCACTCCCAACTATGCGGTCGAGAAAGACAGATGCGTTACAGTGATGGAATAGAGAACAGGACAATGTACAGCAGCTATCCAGACAAAATGCTAACATTCAGAAGTAAAGGCAGCTCAGAAACTAAAAGAAAGCATGCAAATAATAAAAAAGTACAGCAAAATTCACAATCATAATCAATAAAAGATAAGTATCCAAAAGAGAAAGAGGGGCTTTTTGTACCTGAAGGACAATGGGCAGCTGTTCTGGAGGTTTCTTATTTTCAGATCCATGATCAAGCCATACCTCAAAAGCTGTCAACTGTTCGGTGAAAAATGGACTTGGCTGGAACATTACACAGAAGAAATTTTTAATTCAATATCTAATAGATATTTTTTTAACCATAAAATTTTGAAATGAATAAAAGAATTAAAAACATGTACGAATAGTTTTAAATAATATCCCTTCAGCGTTGAAAACACAGGACCTATTTTGGGTCCATTTCCCAACTATTTCAAAAAATGTAGCTCAGTGAATTGGATTGTCCAAACTTGATTGAAAGTAAGTGGAGGGGACATTTGGTCGATGAGGTTGTAGCTTTTAAGTTGATGGGTTTAATGACTTATTTAATATTAAGGCTGCTAGAAGATAAACATAGCGGACTAAGAAAGGCTAAGAGGAATGAGGATATGGAACTTGCATCCGTTGTGATACTCTCGAGCCTTCACCCAAAACCAAACAAAGGTTGGGAGAAGCTTAGCAGAAAGAACTTAGCAAATAAATTTGGAAGCAAAAGTGCACCCGGAAAATATTAAATTTTCATTCGGCCAGCTCGCCTTCGTGAACTAATTACAACATAAAAGTCACAGAATAGATGCCCCAAGTTGACCTTGAATCCTTCTCGTTGCTCCCATTATTTGTTGGAATGGGCCATCTTTTGGAAGAAAACTGGAAGCTCACTATGGGAAATTTTCAACTCTTATGGGTTACTTTTTACTTTAGTTGCTATATGGCCACCCTTTTAAGGTAATATCTAAGGAGCTTAGAATGATTGCTATCAACGATACTTTGGATAAGGAGATTAGAATGATTGCTCTCAAATCGATACTATGGAACATGTAGAAAGAAATTTAAAAAAAAAAAAACATTATTTCCATAGGAAGTAAGAAGATCGGAGAGGTGTATGAATCAGAAAAATTTTATGTTTCCCTTTGAATTTGTACTATGTAGCAATATAGGTATATAATTTAGCATCTACACGCCCTCCCATTATGATTAACTAAAATTGGGGTAGAATTTTGTGAGTTCCATTGAAGAGCTTGATCTTGTTTGTAATTTACTGTAAATTAGTTCTTACCGAGTAACTTTCAGGGGTAAATAAAAATAGGTTTCTTGCTTTAAGACAAACATTTTTGTGTTACAAGGAACCGTTAATATAATAAAAACACCTGTCAAGAAAAACTAACCTGAAACTCCAAGTTAGGGTCTTCAACCAATGCTGGAAGTTGAGAAAGACAAATCTCGGCAGCCATGTCCCACGCATCCCTGAAAGAAGCAGGCACATCCACAATAGAGTCAATAAACCAATTGAACACTGAAAGACCTAACTATCAAGGTTGCTCGAACTCTACCACATATGATGCTGATGGGTTGAAGGTAACATTGGATGTGAAATTGGTGAACAATTTGCAGACCGCATAATCCGCTCAGCAAGCAAAAAATTTCTAAATAGACTGGCAACTAACAAATCCTGTCTGAACAACCTTTGAAATAGATCTGCACCAAAATAACATAGAAGCAATGACAAGAAAGAAAAAGGACAGCATTGGTAAAGTAAATCTGAAAGCTACCATGTGGAAGAACATTCCAGGCAATTGTATCAGTGACAGCTGTGAAAATCCAATTCAATTCCCCAAGAAGTGTCTTTCGATCAGTTTGCCGGCCAGGTATTTTATCTATCAGTGAATCATCAAGAGACTCACGAAGCAATGAACGTTTGCAAAACCTAAGGGATAAGATCCCATGATAAGAGAATGTTCAGAAAACAGAAAAATATAGAAAATTGATTAAAAACAGAAAATAATTTTTTTATGCAGGGGAGGGATAGAGTTTAAGCCCAAAAAAAAAAGGAAGAAGTCCCACTATAGCAAGGGACTTCAATCAAGTACAACGAGACCTGACGTATAATTACAAAAAGATTTTTTTTGTCAACGCTTTAAGAGAAACATAGAACCTAATGAGGACCAAACACACCAAGGACCCGACTCCAAAGCTCTAACGTTTTATTGTTTCTTTCCCCCCAAAGACCAAATAATAAAGCACAAACTCCAACTTACCTAAGAAACCTCCCTTAATCATAAAAAGGAGAGTGACAGAGGAACTCCTCATCATCACTCTGTCATCTCTGTGTCTAGCAAGTTGGACATCAAACGGAGCACAAAAGTAATTCTAAAAACCCCGAGTAAATTTGCAACTCCAACGGATATGATCCATGTCTTCCTTCGCTTTCCAACAAAGGATACAACAAAACGGTCCTATCCAGGAGGACAACATCCTCAAAAGCCTATCAAGAATAAAAACTTTTCCTTGGATAGCATGTCCAGTAAAAACCTAACCTTTCTTTGGAATTTTCACCTTCCAACGAGAAGGAAAAAAGCTCACTACATGGAGAAGGGTTCAGCAAGAAATGATAAAAAGAGCTACAAGAAAATTTACTAGAATGGCCAAGACTCCAAAGACGAAACTCCCTTCTCCACAATCTAAACTCAGCCTCTCCAATAAAAGAAAAGAGTCATGATCTCCATTATTTCTCTATCGAACAAATAATGAAAAAAAACCCAAGTGATAATGAGTGAGAGCTTTCAAGATGAAAAACTTCAGCCACTAAACGGTTTTTCACAGAACTCAGGTGGCACGAACATAATAGAATATAGAAACATAGATGAAAAACCATCCAATCCTTAATATCCTTCAACTTCTATACATTTGAATTTGAACTCAAACTTCTTATGTACCTTTTATCTTTAGCTATTTTCCATTGTAATATATCAGATTCTAGAACACCCAACTGGTCGAGATAGGTCATGTAGTTGAATCAGAACCTAATAATTCTCAAATTTGTGAATTTTAAACCTAATCTTCAACAATTAAGTCATAAAGAACTTTTTCTGAGTTTCATAAACAAAGTGACAGAAACCAGTCTACAGCTAAAATTCAAAGACACTTGTGTATATAAAGGTGCATTGGTCAAGATAAATGAATGAGAATAAGTTCACCATCTCAAGGCCATCTTGATTGGTGTTGTAAGGCAAGAGGTAAAAACATCGGCAGGAAATTCAGCTCTTTGCGGAAGAGTTTCATGCGATTCACATGCTGCAAGCAAAATGCAATCCCTTGTTGATCCAGAGGGATCGTGAAGCTATAAAAAAAAAAACGATACTTATGTAATTAAGAGTATGAACATCATTTATCTTATAAAAAAAATTGAAAATAGTGCTCCTGATGATGAAATATTAGTACCGACAAAATAAATAAAAATGAAAACATAGTTGACAGTAAGTACCTCAGTGAAGGCATTGACTATCATCCCAGCAGCAGAACAGTCAAACACGTAAATGGAAGGTGTCTTCAACCACGAGTCCAGATCACTAATAGGTAAGGGGATATACTGGGTATAACTCTGCACCACAAAAAACTGTGAGAATAAGACAATAACAGGCATTAACAGACGAGTATAATATTCATTACAGACCTTGTTGAAAAGCCATATTTCACCACTAGCAGTTGGCTTTGGAACACCATGTCCATTATAATGAAATAGAACCCTTTCAGTTTTTGCATACTTGCGACATGTACTACAGAGCTTTTTTACCTCTTCTACAGTGGGATCCAGCTGAACTTTATAGCGAGCCTACACACACATCATCAAGTAAGGATATAGACCAAAAATACAACAAATCATACAAAGTTCTGGGCATAATGGTCTTCACCCTTGGTTGCCACCTCTCATACTGTACACTCAATGTTTTTCCAATAGATTCAAGTGCTTTTTGGGGTGCCATAGAAAATGGATCTGCAACAAGATAAAACATTTTAACAGACCTAAAAGATAACTTTAAAGATGATAAAGAGCATAAGTTTAACTGGAACCAGAACTGAAATGTGAATCCCAATTCCCATCACAAAAAATTTATATCCTCTCCTTTCTAAGTAATCAAATGCATTGATATGGAACTAACACATCAACAGCAGTCAGAAAGATGGTGCAAAGTCAGACCTAAGAGCGTTAGTAAAAATGAGACATAAAAGAGCTGAGTTGAAATTGGGGAAGACAATTGCACATGGAGACGCCATGCCTAATAATGAGGCAAGGTCCACCCACTGAAGGTCTGATTTCAGGAAACAGTGTTAGTTTTAAACTCCAAAGTATTTACCATCTCCATCACAAGCTCTAGTATTGGATTATGCAGATTTCAAACAAAACTGCCATCAACATTTACTACTTCAGTGAAAATAAATTTAAGAGAAAACCAAAATATAACAAATATCAAATAGACAAAAGAAATTGAATTTGCAGTTATATGAAGATATGATGCAATATTACATGGTGTAATGCAATAAGAGTACAGAATAAATAAATAAATATGTATCTATGTTTGTATGGTTTATATACGCCAATATTCAGCTTCAACAATACAAATTTATATTTGGTACCATACTATTGTCACAATAAAAGGATATTTCTGCATCTTCATCGTGTTCATATTCAACATTTCATGCATACAAGATAAACCTCATAAATTCCAGAGAAAAAATGTGCAACAAAAACAATTAATGAACATTTATAACATCCTTGGGAGCCTGGAAAACATTATAACCCGATTGGACTTATTTATTGGTAAGATCCACGTCTTTGACAGAACTTCTGAGCATAACAACTGGAAAGATATATGTAATTGGTTGGTTAAACAAAATTATCATTAAAATGAAGTAAAATATGAGAATCACAGGAAACTCAAACAGAAGAACTAGTCCAAGAGAAACAGTAATGATGTAAAATACACACCTATCCAGCACTCCATTCGGGCGCAAGGAGATATCTTAATAACATCAGGTGGATCAACACTAATGTTTAAACATAATACTAGAGCTACACATCCCGTCTTCATCTGCACAAAAAGGTATCAGTTAAAATATCTAGATAATTTCATAATTGTACAAGTACTTCAAAGGATAAAAAGGAAAATAAAAATAAAGGAACTAGTAAACATGTACTGCAAAGAGTCGAGCAATACTTCCAAGTTCCTAAAGAGCTAAACGCTTCGATGTTACAATTGTTGATGATGGTTTCAAACTAAATTGCTGGAACAGAAAGACCAGAAAGAAACTAGCCTATAAACCTACATTGTCCAGCATCAACGTGGAGAAAAAAAAAAGCCACCTCAAAGACGTTGCTCCATACATCAAAAGATGCAAGAAAAAAAGACGCACCAATAAAATCTAATTCCACTACATGGTTGCCGGTCAGATACTTCTGGTTCATAAATCCAGATAAAATCTATATTTCCTGTGTACTACATCCAAAAAGATCCATCTATACGTCCATACCATACTAATAAACATTTAGTACATATTCAACTATGTCCACGTATCTTTCTTCAAGAGGTTATCCCAAAAATGTAAAACAGAGTATCGCTCTCTTTTCTTTTATACTTCTTTGTTGAATCAGCACTGCCTACCTGGCAATTAAGTAATGTGTTACCTTCCAAATTAATTTGATCAAGCTTTTAAATATTGAACTTCCAAATTTTGGTTTCATCCTATTAATAAACAATCAAATCTTTGCAGACAGTGTTATAAAGCTTTATGTTTTGGACCAAGGTTAAAAATAAGAATTAACAGACCCCTGAAGCAGAAGTAAGGACGTGTCATGTGCATAAACTCCATTTCACAAAGACTTCACTGTCCAAAAGCTCAAAATGTGTGTGGGGCAAGTGAATGTGTGCGTGTGTGGTGGTGGTGGTGGACTGTTCCACCTCAGTTCTCCAAGAGAATTTGACTCAATTCTGGACTAATAAGGTATAGAGGATTCAGTTGACACTCTAGCGCTTAAAAGAATCATGATCATTCTGGAGTCTCTGTGGTAATAATGAAATAAAAACTATATTGGAATTTTCGTACAAAAAACCCACTTCACAGCAAAAAAAATTTAAAAATTTTAAAAAGTTATATTTCTATGAGGATTGGTGTTGTATCAGAGATGATAATCTTCATTTCATGTGAGTTATACTAACCGTATCCATATGCATTATCTACCCACTGTGCATAACTCGATCAAGCTCATATTCCGATTATACCTAGATAAATCCCCTTTTCCCTGACACGTAATTGGGTGCAAGGATATATAGGGATTTCCGTAAGAAATTTAGATAGCTCTATAGACCGCAACAATCGTATCTACGAAAGGTAGCAGAAGTGAACAATGGAGCACGAATTCTAACATAATAAGCTAGTGACATCCCGATAAAGAAAATGGAAACGGTCGACCGTGCATCCAGTCATTACAGACAATAAAATGCTCAGAAAACGGGAAGAGCAAAAATGTTTCATGATACGGAAACAATAAATGGCTTACTCGGTCTTTAGGTCTCCATTTAGAGACCAATCCGCTATCAGATGGGCCGGCAGGCAGACAAGCCTCAAACGCATCGTGTCGAAGCTCACAAAACACTATAGTCTGCGGCAAGTAAACCATGGTTGTGGCAGTACTGATAGCAGCATTGCCATAACTACTACTCGCAGCATCGGAATCTCTTCTGAGCGAAACTAAATCCCCATCGTCATCGTGGTTGGAAGTACAGTCATCCACGTGATTAGAGGAGACCACGGCCAACGAAGATTGCGAAATCCGAGAGGCCATCAAATCCCCCAATGCCATCCAAATCCAAAACCCTCGAAACACGAAAACCAATCTGGAAACGCCCAATCAATCAACGTTGCCCTAATCGTACTACGACCACACCCCGTCCTCCTCCCAAACGGATAACGAAAACCATAAGGTTGCTGAAGACGCCTTTTCTGGATCGGCTGAAAATCAGCAAGAGAGCGAGAGAGAGAGAGAGATAGAGAGAACACACGGGAATCTGAAACTAATCGACGAAGCCGCTTAACCAGCGGCGCGTGGGGATTCGGCGGAGAAATGAGAGAGAATCCAGCTCGTAAAACCCTAGGAAACCCAGAGATGAGGCCTGTGGTAGTTCTGGTTTTTGATAACCCTAGGTGGTGAAGAAGAGAAGAGGATGGAGGCGCATAAAACAGTGGCGGCACCAACGGAAATAAAAAAAAAAAAAACTCACCTCTTTTGCATTACGATTTTGTCAAACTCAAGTGAGAGAAACAGAAACAAAGAGGGAGTCTTTTTCTGCTTAGTTTGTTTTTTTTTTNTTTTTTTTTTTTTTTTTTTTTTTTTTTTTTTTTTTACCCCACAAAAATAATTTTAAATATGGAAATATAATAAAATATAATAAAATAGAAGTAGGTTCAATGTTTTCTCCTTGATTAATTTCTTTAAGGATGTATTAAATATTTAATATATAGTAACTTATGACCATAATTATTCTAGTTTTTTAAATAATTAGGTTAAAATGTGGTAACAAGCGCGACGTGACCCGATCTGCATGCCCTAAAAACCCCAACAGTCGCTCCAAGCCCACACATAAGACTAGCCGTCTAGATCTCCGCCATTAATGTGTGTCATAGCTCAAGATTGACCATTTGAACCCTCATCATCTACATGCCCTCGAGCCTAACCCCTTGGGCCAAAGCTCATTCATGTCTAAGCCTTAACTGATATCCAACTGAATCACTTCTACTCTTGGTTCATGTGTGCCTCGACTTTACTCACGCTTAATTCGTATGATTTGGTCCTACCTCTGATATTGAGTTAGTCCATTTTCAATCGATTCAATTGCTTTTTTGATTGGTTAAGCCACTTCTCCAACCAGTTACGTCATTTCTAGTCGGTTCAGTTCATATTTCGATCAATTGCTTGCCATTTCCACTTATGTTTCGGCTGGTTTAGGTTAGTTTCTCTTGAAATTATATTGTTTTGAATAATATTCCAATGATTTATGGCATATTAAGCCTATCTACATAGGACCTACTAGTGATAGACATTTATGTGTATTGTGTAAGCTATTCTGACATTGAAAATTCAAACAGCTTCTAAAGCATTTTTATCTAATTTGCTTTGAATAGTTGAAAGTAAACTGACAGTTGGATGTTATGTGATACGTCAGACAATTTGTATGTATTTTAGTGTGTAGCTAATGTATACAAAAGACATACTATTTACGTACAAAAGTGGTGCATACCTGACGAGGCCTAAGAATTGTGAAAGTAGTACGAGCCTAATAGATCACATGTGTATGAAAGTGATACATATCCCGAACATGAAAAGCATAAAGTCCGAGACCATGGTTTTAGGTCCCATTAAGAAGAAATATCACATTTTATCTTGCATGTGATTGCATTTTTCAACCTTAGTAATTTATAAATACTCATTCTTTTTTCCTAACGTTTTTCTTACGATAAGAACACGAAGTCTCTCCCTTTCTCATTCCCTCGACCTTGATCTAATATACACTACAACGACATCCTACATTTCTTCGGAAATCCCGAACCCAGACCAAGATATACCTTTCTCTCCAAACTCATAAGCTTGTAAAGCATCGCAAGTAGTTCTTTAAGCACCAGTTAACCACCTCGGTTCGGATGGAAAGCAAGTCAAAGTCAATAGTGGGGCATCTAGTCAAATACCCACGTTCCGATTTGAGAAATAATATCTTCCACGAAGATAGTCATAATCAAGGATATCGAATCAGGTAAGTTAGTATATATATAGTAATAGATAATTGAAGTAAGTTGATAAATTTATAGATTATTGATTTATTTGGGCATTTTCAAACATAGGTAGGTTAGGATTTGGGCAGAACTAGAAGTTTCGTGTCAGCTTTGGAAAGCTGTATTTATTTGTTTTATTACTCCCATTTATATAATTTGGACTCTTTTATCAGTCTTCTTATATTTGTACCTATTTTCTTTAATTTATTAATTTAAAAAATGCCACTAATTTCAATTGGGGTACTTTTAATTCAACATTAGTTGTTATCGTACGCATTTTTAACTAAATCACTTATTATTTAAAAAGAAAAAAAAAAACATAGACAAACAGTGACACAGTATGTCTGGTATGTTAAGTCTAGGGCTTTGATATCAACTGTAATACCCCTAATCTTATTGTCTAAATTAGAGACGTTACTACATACATGTCTTAAATAACTTTATATATAAATTTAAAATAAGACGTTTTCCAATGAAGATATGAAATTACACATTTAATTTAAAACAATAAATTAATAATAGCATAGTCTTTGTACAAAAAAAAAAAAAAATATATATATATATATAATACTCACCAATCAACAACTAAACTACTGCCTTATCTTGTAACAGCTAAAATCCATCATTAGTAGATATTGTTAGCTTTGACCTTTAGTTATCATTATTAGCTTGTCGATTTTAAATTTGGTCGGTTGGAAGGAGGTTTCTATATCCTTATAAGGAATGTTTCGTTCTCCTCTCCAACCAATATGCATGTTTTATAGTTTAAAATGACGTGAGCATACATATTGATAACAAATACGAGCCGGTTTTGGTGGGTAAATATAATGGTGGGATTGTGGGTCACAAAGTCATCCAGTTTGGGTTAGAAAAATGAGGTCAGTTTTGGTGCGTAAGCATTAGCCAATGAGAATTTAAATAAAAGGTGGGATTATAATAGCCACGTGGGTCTATAAAAAGGAATCAACGAAACAAAAGCAGTTTCTTTTGGAATCAAAACCCTATTTATGTCACTCACTCAAATTCCCTCTCATTTCAACTTTATTATATAATATAAAACAATATAAACCCCTCAATTTAAATGTGTTTATTTCCACCATATTCAAATGCTCCATANTATATATATATATATATATATATATATATATATATATATATATATATATATATATATATATATGTCCACGTCCAAGATCGACACCTAAGGTATGTTCTCGAAGTTCTTCTGCATCTCCTGCGATGTTCGTCGTCAGCTTTACAATTTTAAAACGCGTCTATTAGAGAGAGATTTTCATACTCTTATAATAAATGTTTTGTTATTCTCTTCGACTAGTGTGGGATCTCACAATCCACTTGATTGGAGGCTCAGTGTTCTTGTTGGCACACTGTCTGGTGTCTGACTATGATACCATTTGTAACGGTCTAAGCCACTCTCACTAGCAGATATTATCCGTTTTGACCTATTATGTATCGTCGTCAGCTTCGTGATTTTAAAACGCCTCTACTAGAGACAAGTTTTCACACTTTTATAAGTAATTGTTCGTTTCTCTTTTCAACTAATATAAGATTTGATAATGCTCGGTCACTAGCTTTTTGGACGAGTGTTCGTGTTTCCTTGGGCGTGAGATTGAAGCTAAGGCTGCCATTTTGAGTGCTTTTGGCAAGCAACCTCACAAGCCTTTAAACTAGAAACGTTCATGGGACGAGACAGGAATGAAAATTTCTCATTTATTTTTCGAGAATCGGGAATTCCTACGACTATTTTTATTATTTAGAAAAAATAGTTACTTTATAATTTTCATTTTTCAATATAATTATTATTAAAAATTATAAAAAAATAATCCTAATAAATCAATATATTTCCTAATATATACAACCTAATTTTATAAATTAAAATTTTAATATTATAATCTAATTTTTATAATTAAATACTAGGATTAAATTTTTAAAATTAATTAATTAATCTCTTTAATATAGTTAAAGTGTATGATATGCATTGAAAATATATTTATATTAAGCATGGCTGAGACGGAGGATATAATCCCGTTCGGGGTGAGCCCCCACAGAGTTCCAACTCCACGAGTAAAACAAAATTTCTATTGATAAATAGTTTTAAAAATATAATTGAAAAAAGTGAAAAAATAATTAAAAGAATAAAAGCATATTGAGCATGAAAATAAAAGATAGGAAGAGTGATGGTGAATGTTTTTTAATTGTATAGTTAATTATTGTTTCTTAAAATAATTAATAAAAAAATCAGTCAATTCAAAGCCTTAATTTAGAAACTAAAATTGATGGTAAATTCGCTGTGGAGCTGTGTGTGTGGGTAGACATGCACGTGACGCAATTCCATAGGTCACGAGGGAAAGGTAATATTCGAGTGCTTTCAATATTACAGCTAACGCTGACTAATCACACCTTATGATTTGATTGGTATCCTATGATCTTTCGACTCTCATCTTTGACTTTCTTTTCCCCCAAAATTTATATATTTATTTCAATATTAAGTCTTTTCTTGTTTTGTTTTGTTCTTTTTTTTTTTTTTTTTTTTTTTTNAGAGTAATCAATTGTCAAGAAGATCCCTATTTAGTTGTATTGGTTAATTAAGAGGAAGATCATGAGTATATATATGAGATCTCATATCGGTTGTTGAAATAAACGAATGTCAGCGAAAACGTTGGGCCTCGAAAAGGTGGATTGTGAGATCTCACATTGGTTGAAGAGGAGAACGAAACATTCCTTATAAGGGTATAGAAATTTCTCACTGGCGGACGCGTAAGGAAAAGTCTAAAAAATACAATATCTGCTAGTGGTGAGCTTTGACCGTTACAGTTGGTACCAAAGTCATACACCGGGTAGCACATCAGTGAGGACGTTGGGTTCTAAAAGGGGTGGATTGTGAGATCTTATATTGATTTGAGAGAGATGAATGCCAGTGAGGACGTTAACCCTGAAGGGGGAGGTGGATTGTTAGATTCCAAATTGATATGCGAGGATAATGAAACATTGTTTATAAGGGTGTACAAACTTCTCGGTTGTTATAGGCCATTCGTAATTAGAACAATTATGATGGGCCGAAATAAATAACATTCCAGCCCATACTGACAACGGGCTTGGCCGACACGTCGGCGAGATCAAACAGTTGGGGTTGGTTATTGGTGGATCACTAACCACTGTACATCATTTGATGGGTCCCCATCTCATTTCGTCAGCCAATTTCCAGGTCATTAATGCTTCTTTCTAATTAAAAAAAAAAAGAAAAAAGAAAAGAAAAAAAAGAAAGTCCGTGCGAGGCTGTGAGCAAGAGCTCCAGAAATCACGTGGATTTATGCGTGACAGCCAACCAATAGCTGTCGATGGGGGTCGGTGTATTGGGAACGTGAAGCTTAATGATTGGTCTGTCTTCTTTACTCATGCTGGCATGGAGGGATTTTAATGGGCCAGTGATATTTCTAATAAACTAAATGGGCCTCATGGGCCGATAAATGATTAATATGGGCCACTCTTGCCGGCCTTGTCCAAACGGAATGTCTTAGTAGTACCCAACGAACTCCGCCCGGAAGAAAAAACCCGAAATGGGAAAAGACCGCTGAACCGGAAGACCGAGTCTGTCCGGTTGGTTTAAGCCATGCTTGATTTTGGGTTTTTTGGTAGTCGATTGGATCGGTTTGGTTTTAGAAGAGTTTGGGTTTTTTTTGGGTACTTTATCCTTTCATGACACGTGCATTAATCTTCCCATAATACTTATAATTATTTATTTAATTTTTAATAGCTACTTTAATTATTTTTATTTATAATAATTATTGTAAGAAAAAATCAAGATTATTAATGTAATTTTGAATAATATGTGATTGTTATACCGGGAGGAGTGTCTATAATATATGAATAAGTTTGAGTGTTTTATCTTGATAATTGTTACAAATGATTTGATCCAAATAATTCATGTAAAAACATGTGAGCTAATGTATCATATACGATAAATTTATATAAGACTAAACTATATATTATTTAATATCTACATATAAATCTGCACGACACACATTGAGAGTCAACTTGAAAGCGCAACATGCTAGATGACAACGTGGGTCGACACGAACAAGCTAGGACTGCAAGCTGAGATCAGGAGAGACTTGGGTCATGCGGTAAGGAGTTGGGTTGAACAGGCTCGTTTGGTACTCTAGAAAATAGGCTCAAAATTCATTATTGATCGACGGAAAAAAATCCGATCGAAAGAATTGGGCGATACAAAGGTGGGTGATTAGGATTGCGTGAATCCCGACATTCCAACAACTTGTCGGAATTCACAAGTTTTCTAACGACTACAGATTTTATAAAACTATTACACACTCAAACCAACTCTCACCCTTCTGAACGTCAAGTGTCACGTATGCATCCAAATCATACGACTCTTCACCTTCATCAACTTTGCTTTAAGATTGTATCATAATTATTTTGAGATCGGATATTCAAATTTCCGTGTGACGTTGAATCAATTTAAATCCTGGATAAATTTTATTTAAGAAAAAACATATAATAATGGAGAAGGGTAGCGTAGTAATTAAACAATGGTTCAGTTTCTTGTGATAGACGCGGAGTAGAGTGAAAAATTCAAAAAGTAAAAAACAAGTGAGAGAAACAGAGAAGAGAGGAGAGAGAGAGAGAGAGAAGAACGTGCATAGGGTTGCGTTGCAGAGAAGGAATGTCGTCCTCCAGATTTGGGGATTCCATCACGATATTGATGTGCGTTGCTCTCAGAAAAACCTCGCTAATCTTCCGTCACGTTTCGATCTTAATCACCGATCTCATCGCCGTCGCCGCCTCCGCCATCAGATTCTCCCGCTGGTTTCTCCGCCCAACCGTACAGCTTTCCGAAAGGTACTCTACAATGTCGTTGATGATTATTCGCAACGATCGTTGACTCTTGATATCATCGTCGCTCCTCCTGCTTCATTTTCTTTTCTTGCTGCTCACTTTGATTTGATTTTCAACAAATTTCAATAGGATTCTCGTTTTTTGTTTCTGCTAACTCTTTCGTGCTTGTTTGATTTTCTCTTGGAATTTGTGTAATCTGATGGAATCGATTTAGGAAGACGAAGTAATTTCACTATTTATTTATTTTTATTTTAAAAATAAAAATTAAATAATTAGTCAACCAAACTTTGAATTATGCTCTAAACGAATCTATATCCTTTTTGAAAATTAAAATTTCAAAGTGATGGTTGAAATTATTGTTATAATCAGATTTTATATATAAGTTGTCACGTCAATTTATATATGATGAAAGTGTAAATTATATCACTTATTATAGCTTCTAATTAATTTAATTTTGTCATTTTTGATGATGGGAGAAGCATATAATAAGATTGGAAGGTCAAAAATTGATGAGATTTTTTGTTTGGTGTTTGGAGATTTGGGGTTTAGGGTTTAGGGTTTGTGAGGTTTTTTTTTTCTCCCTTCTTTAAATATGGTGGGGACTGTGGGGGTTCTGTGTTTATTTTATTTATTTATTATTATTTAATATTGGTAGATGAAACTTGTATTTTTATTTAAGTATTAAGATAATATTTAAATATAATTCAATTAAATTGAAATAAAAAAGTGTTTTTGAAATTGACTTTAAAAAATAAAAAAATATTGTTAACGTACATTAGTTGGGTTAGGTTGAGTCGGTCAAATATTATTAATATCCTTTACGGAAAGATATAATAGGTAAAATATTTGTAAATATGAATAAAATTATAAGTATATTTTGGTAGTCAACGATATTTTTGAACTTAAAAGTAGAATATTAAAATTAGATTAAATGAATTTAATAGTCATTTTGATTGTATTTAAAATCTGATAAAAAAAAAATGTAAAAGAGTTTTAGAAAAATGTAAGAAAAATCAAACTTAAAATCATTTAACCCCTCAATAAATACCAAATCATGGGACAAAATATAAGAGAGAGAGGGAGAGAGAGAGAGGGAGAGAGAGGGAGGGAGGCATGCATTTAAAGCGAAGAGACAACGAGGCGTTGACTCATATAATGCCAAGACAACCAACCAACAAGTAGAAATCTCTACACAAACTTATATATTAATGCTTCCTATAACACACAGCCTTCACTTCATGCAAACAAACACAGATACACTTACCAGTTTAGCTGCCTGCTTGCTTATTCATGATCACATGCCTGCTTATTCATGCTTTCTTCCCAACTTTCACATCTTACACATTGCGTAATCCATTGCATCCACCACGAAATCTGTAACAAAAAAAAAGTTTTGAATCACTCGCTTTTCGTCTAGTTTAAAATGAAAACACTTAAAAAGTCATTTCAAATAGGTTTAGAAAACAAAATACCTGCATCTTCTTTGGTGAAGCAGAGTGGAGGAGTAATTCTAAACACGTTTCCATAGGATCCACCCTTCCCAATCAGCACTCCCAAGTCTATATTCCAGAGCAAAACGTCGATAATAAGCAGAGAGCTAGTAAATAAATATATCATCTTGTTATGATTTGTAGTTGTTGAGGATTGTTGGAAGAGTAGTCCACATTGGCTAATTAAGGGGTGGAACATGGGTTATAAGGAATACATCTTCATTGGTATGAGGCATTTTGGGAACATCAAAAGCAAAGTCATGAGAGCCCATGCTCAAAGTGTACAATATCATATACCATTGTGGAGGTTCGTAATTTCTAACATGGTATTAAGTCATTCCCTTAACATACCCATGTCAATAGAATCCTCGTATATCAAACAAATAAGTTGGGATCCGAAAGTGTAGTCAAAAGTGACTCAAGTGTCGAATAAGTAGTGTACTTTGTTCGAGGGCTCTAGATAAGGAGTCGAGCCTCGATTAAGGGGATGTTGTTCGAGGGCTCCATAGGCCTCAGGGAAGGCTCTATGGTGTATTTTGTTCGAGAAGAGGATGATTGAAGATTGTTGGAAGAGGAGTCACACATCGGCTAATTAAGGGGTTAATTATGGGATTTATAAGTAAGGAATATATCTCTAATGGTATGAAGCATTTTAAAGAAGTCCAAGACAAAACCATCGAAACTTTAAGGAGGGTAAATGTTCGTAATTTATAAGAGTAATCTATATTGTTTAGTGAGGCTAACCTTTCATATGGTCCATCACATGCAAAGTTTCAGCTTTGGCAGGCGTTTTCAGCTCTCGATCAGTCACAAGTTCAACACCTAGCATTAGTCCTCTTCCCCTCACGTCTCCAATAACTGCACGGATTCAAAATAGGAAATGTAATCTTCAACAACCAACCAACCAAAAACCATTTTCTTTCAACATTTCAAATAGGCAAGTAACCATTTTCTTACTATCATATTTGTCCTTCAAAGCAATGAGCCTATCTTTCAGATAAGTGCCAACGACATGGGCGTTCTCCTGAAGCTTTTCCTTTTCAATCACTCTCAAAACAGCCAGTCCAGCAGCAGTACAGACAGGGTTTCCACCAAAAGTATTGAAATAGCTCCTACGGGTCAAGACCTCTGCTATCTCAGGAGTGGTTACTACAGCCCCAAGGGGAATGCCATTGCCAATGCCCTATGTAGAAAAAACACAAAGGAAATAATTAGAGATTAGCTCATGCCATGCATCCACGCAGCTAATTCTAACTCAAATGGAAGAGAAATTTAACCTTTGCCATGGTCACTATGTCAGGAACAACACCTTGGGACTCGAATCCCCAGAAGAAGCTCCCAGTGCGGGCTAATCCTGACTGAACCTCATCGGCAATACAGAGTCCTCCTGCTTTCTTTATGGACTTATACACTGCAGGCAAGTAACCAGGGGCTAATTCAACGATACCCCCAACCCCCTGTGTCGTAGCAATGGTAAATTTTTAATTGAGAACCAGAACCAGTCATTTGAATGTACTTGAGAGAGAAAGAAATGTTACCTGTATTGCTTCAGATATAAAAGCAGCAACTTGACCGGTAGTTCCAAATTCAATCAAGTCTTCCACATCTTTTGCATACTTCTCGCCGTCGGCACCAAATATACCTCTGTATGGATCTGGGTTTAAAGCATGATGAACTCCACTCTGTTTCCATGATTAGTAATGTTGTCAAACAATCATCCTTATGATAATTAGGTATATGATGTGTTTTATTGCTAGATAAATTCATGGAAGTTCATCCCCTTGGATTAAAAGAACAAGGATGATGAACAGTGACCCATACCTTATCAAGTTATCTTAAACTTACAGATAAGGTGGGCACAGACGAAAATTGCACGGATTTCTCAATTTTTTTAGTACAACAAAACTGGGACGATGATAACGACGAAATTGATAATGTAAACAAAAATATTTTATAGAGTTCTTACAACTTTTTGTAGAGAACCACGTCTTCGTTTCTTTAAGGGATAAAAATAGCGGTCGTAATCATCGCCACATCATATTAAGATATAGAACTAGAAGTCGCCATCTCAATACACTTATTTAGTATTGGGGAACGACAATAATTTTCCCAAAGGTAAAGCATAAGCAACTTAAAAACAAGCGGCAAGAAAAGCAGTAAAGCACAATCAGAAGCACTTTGGCCTAAATAAATACCCAATTTGTATTCATCAAAATATGACAAATGAAAAGACAGAGGTGACTTAAACCTGTATGACATTGAACTTCCAGATGCTCTGTGCGGTGGCCCCCATGGTCCCGGCTGCATTTCCATGATAAGCATTCCTTAGCGATATTATGTCGTGGCATCCAGTGTAAAGTCTAGCCATCATCATTGCAAGCTCGTTGGCTTCCGTCCCAGAATTGGTGAAGAAGACCACCTAACCAAATCGGAAGCTCCAAATGTTACTAAATACTCAACTTCTTAGCTATAGTGGATCATCATCATTATTATAAACACGAGTTATAGATCGAGGACTTGTGTTTGATATCATTGATAGCGAGGAAAAAAAAGGGTAACAATTACCCAGTAAGTGCAATTCTAGTTATATTCATTTGATTCTTCTAGCTAAAATCCAAGTGGTTCATTTACCTAAATGCATGATTATTTACAGAACCAAACCACATGGCTCTTGTCTCATCAAGCCAATAATTGCAACATTAAAAAAGAACATATAAGACAAGACAAGCTAGCTAAGTAAAAAAGAAACATGTTCATCTTTCCTTTAAATACTGCTGATTCATATCGCTGGTGATGTAAAGTGCCAGAATACATCGAGATTCCATCATACATTATATATATCTTATAGCTTAATTTATAATACGTATATGAATGTCATACGACTCTGCTTTTAACACTATAATTCATTGAACTACAACTGTAAATACGACAACCAAAGAGCTTGTCTGTATCTTATATGGCCTAAAATTAATGTTGGCCGATGGCTTCCACTATAAATTATGTGATTTCTATTGATGACTAATAGTTAAAAACAAGCAACAGTGACAGCGTTAATATCATTCTTCTTTCCATGTATTACTAATTTTTCTGGGCGAGGAATAAGAAAGCACTTGCGAACCTTAAGATTTCCCGGTAACTTCGAAGCCAGAGCTTCAGCAAAATCAGAGACGGCTTGGTTGAGATAGAGAACAGTGGAGTGCTGCAAGCGCTTGGTTTGATTGACGATCGCGTTCACAATATCCGGATGACAGTGTCCACAGTTAACCGTCGCGATCCCGCCGAAAGCGTCCAGATATCTGCGCCCTTTGTCGTCGAATAAGTATTGCATCTTTCCATCTACCACAAGCAACTATAGAAATAGACAGTCCAAAAGAATTAGTCCTCCCAAATAAACACGCAGATAGATGAAGCAACGTGATAGAAAGAAACAGAAATCAAATCAGATCGATTTCTCTCTCAATCAAATTTCTTACGGAAAACAAGCAAAAATGGAGAAGGAAATCAGAACAAATACGAGTGTACGTAATTACAAAACCTAAATGGAGGCAAAACGGAAGCATAGATCCTCCAAACGATCAGTAGGAGATAAACTAACCATTCAAAATCCGAAAAACTCAATAAAAAGTTCGAAATCGTAATTCGAAAAACAGAATTAGACAGAAACACAAAATGGACGATCCTATCCTATCATCGACACACACACACACACACACACAAACATACATATAAACATGTTAAAAAAAAAACAATAAAACATAATATAATCGAGGATTCTCACCGGCTTCTGGTAGTAGTTACACACTGACGGGCTAAGGAACTCCTTCCGCTTGGCGAGGATCTCATCGGCGGAAGGGCCGTTGTAGGGCGGAGGGGAGTAATCGAAGGGCGGAATTGAAGGAACAGCGACGTCATTGTGAAGAGTAGCCTCCTTATGAGCGGACTGAGAGAAGCAACGGAGGCGGGAAAGGGATTTGAATCCTGAAAATCTCTTGAGAACGAAGCTCTGCATTGAAGCGATTGTCGGGTTCTTCTGTCTTCTCAAAAATTCAAGAAATGTGCCTGAATTACAGCCAGAGAGAGAGAGAGAGAGAGACAGAGAGACAGAGAAAACGAGCAGTGAACTGCGATGGCCAAACCACGGAACGTTTATATAGGGAAGGCGGTGGAGGGAAGGCAGCGTGCTGAGTCAGAAATTACTTATTTTATCATTTAAATTTAATTAAATATATTAAACAACCAACTCTTCTTTATTTTAGTTTTCGTAATTTTAAATCTACCAATTTAATTTTTCCTATAAATTTTAGAAACGTATTAATATTTTACTTTTCCAAATATAAAAATTATTATTATTATTATTTTATAATTTAACTAAAAAATTACCATTAAAATTTTAAACACTATATTTGACCTTTGAAATTACACAAACTAAACTGTAATTAATTTTTAAACATATAAAGTAAAATAGTAACACTTATAAAAAATAATTTGAACTATAGGCCTAAAATATAATATAAGTTAAATTATAAATTTGATTAAATTTTTTTAATTATATTTATTTAGTTTTTTTTTTATTAAATAGATTCACGTCTTTAAATACTAAATTATCATGATCTACGATAAATATCTTTTAGACATAAAATTTAAAGTATATTAACGAGTTAAATGAATAAAACCATTATAGACGGAGAATATATTAAATAATTAATAATCGTGAAAAGAAAATTCAAACTCATAGCGTAGAATATATTAAATAATTAATAATCGGAAAAGAAAATTCAAACCCAATTTATACCTTATGTCTTGGATACTTAATTTGGTTAACTATCTTTTAAAGGATATTTTTTAGTATTAAAGATAACTAATTAATTGTATCAAAGTAAACTTAATATTTATTTTTATTTCATAAATTGTCATAAAGAGCTCTTTTATGATTCGTATTTATTCAAAAAAAAAAAAAAAAAAATCTAAAATTTGTGTGTGCGATCTCACATCTGTGGTTGGAAAGAAGAACAAAACTTCTTAGTAGACGTGTTTTAAAATGGTAAGATTGACAACAGTACGTAATAGCTTAAAGTGGACAATATTTATTAGCGGTGAGTTTGAACTGTTATTATTTTTTATTTATGTATACAAGTGGTAAATTTTTTTTTTTTATATATATAGATTATATATTTTAAAGATATTTATTATTTGGAAAAATGTTGTAAGGTCAAATCTTATTAAATATAATTATTTATTTTTTAAATTAAAAAAATTTGCTTTTAGGAATATTTTAAAATAAAATACTAATAATTTCTATCTATATTTTTTCTTATAATTTTATTTAAAAAATAAAATTAATTCAATTTTAAATAATTTGTAAGTAATTTAGAGTCATTTTCACTCAATTTCATTTATAACTAACTCAAAATTACTTAATCGAGAATATGATAAATTTGGGTTACTCTAAAAAAAATTCGTATTAAATAAAAGTAATTGAAAAATAGATTAAAACCTTTATATATATATATATATATATATATAAAAAGAAATGGGTATAAAACAAAAACCAAGGGGATGAATAATAGGTGTAAATTTATTAATTTATTACTTAATCGACATCACTTGGCTGTCACGTATTTCCGTGAAAGTCCAGAAAATACAATGCTTTGATTGGAGGGTCACAATCAGACATGTCACCTTCAGGCACCTTGTGGAATTAAGAAATAAAAATAAAAATTAAAAAAAGGTAAACGGCCACATCAGGCCTTTGATGAGATCGACAGCTTTGAGATGTCGATCAGAGAGTGGTTGGATGGGAATATGCCCCAAATCATCGTATCCTTTTTGACACGTGGGATGTTTGTTATGAATTTATAGAAATATGCTAATATTATCCCATTTTACAAATTAAAATAAATTATATAAAAAACTTTTACCTTTTAAAAAATTACCAAAAAATTGTAATATTATTTTAATTTACTAATGAGTTGAGATATATACCTTCAATAAAAAAATTAGAGGTTAAATATAACGGCCACAACAGATATTGCTTTCCTTTTCGGGCTTCTCCTCAAAGCTTTAAAACGCGTCATCACAGCCCACTCTCTTTAGGGCCCACTGTCCTCCCAGGCACTCTTTCCTTCCTCCAATCGACGTGGGACCGCCCCCAAATCCACCCCTTTGGCGTCAGCGTCCTTACTGGCACACCGCCTCGTGTCTACCCCCCTTCGGGGAACAGCGAGAAGGCTAGCACATAGTCCGTGTCTGCCCAGCGTCCTCACTGACACTCTTTCCTTCCTCCAATTGATGTGGGACTGCCCCCAAATCTACCCCTTTAGGGGTTTCCACACCATTCTCTTCCCCAACTAATGTGGGACATCACAATCCACCCCCTTCAGGGCATAGTGTCCTCGCTGACACTCTTTCCTTCCTCTAATCGATGTGGGACCGCCTCCCAAATCCACCCCTTTGGGGCCAACGTCCTTACTGGCACACCGCCTCGTGTCTACCCCACTTCGGGGAACAGCGAGAAGGCTAGCACATAGTCCGGTGTCTGCCCAGCGTCCTCACTAGCACTCTTTCCTTCCTCCAATCGATGTGGGACCGCGCCCCCAAATCCACCCCTTTGGGGCCCAACGTCCTTACTGGCACACCGCCTCATGTCTGGCTCTGATACCATTTGTAAGGTCCTAGATCCACCGCTAGCAGATATTGTCCTCTTTGGGATTCCCCTCAAGACTTTAAAACCGGAAGATTTTCACCCTTGTAAATGGTGATCACACCCTTATAAATGGTGGTTTATTCTCCTCCCAACCAATGTGGGACATCCCATTAAAAACTTTTCAAGGACACCATCCACATGCATTGAACTATGCATCTCACTAACACTTTCTAATTCAGTCTCGTACTCACAAGAAGAAACTTTTGAAAAAATGTGGTTTTCATTTTCTTGTCCCGACCCTAGGAAGGGAAAGCTCTTCATTACCATTGCTACGGTGGTTGCGAGAGCTCTAAGTGAATCCGAAACAGGCCTGCTCTTTTTTCTCATATCGCACGCGCATCTTCAAGAGAGGGACTAAGTACATAGACGAAGCGGGGTCTCGAGAATGAAAGTCCATTCTCTCGTGCTTGAAGAAAAAAAGTTCAATCTTGTAAAACGACAACGTAGACGAAACTTGACAGTGTACCAGGATTTTGAGAAAACCATAATGATTCAAATATTTGGCCACCTAAATATGCCACTTTAAATAATTAAATCTTGTAGATATTAGTGGATTTCATGTGTGGCTAACTACGATTCTAGTGATATATATACGTGTCATAAAAAAATAGAAAATCCAGCTATTATCTATTATATAAACATTAATTTGATAAAATATCCACATCATTCTCATATAGCATAACAAATTTATTACCATGGTAAGTAATATTGGAAATATTTTCCATTTTAAGAATGAGAAAAAATATGCGTAAATGGGACGGGTTAGTCGATATCGAGCTACTGAAAATAAATTTCGACGGTTATATCTGTAACTCTTTACCAGGTTCGTAGAAAAATTTGGCGTGTTCTACAATAAAATTCGATAAGCGAAATTTCGAATAAGTGTTTAATAAACAATTTTGTTCGGTATAATCTTAGTCGAGAAGTTAGCTGGAACGTAGTTTAATAATTATAAGTCAACTATCTTCCACTACGAGACAAGAAATAAAAATTTAAAATATTGAGTTTGAAAATTAGTGGACTAAGTGCAACTAAACCCGAGAAATATGATTTAAAATTTATATTTAAGTCAAGACTACCGAGAAAAAATGATTAACAACGCCACCATTAATTCTTAGTTATTTGTTTTTCAGTTGAGCTACTCCATTAATTCTTACCTATTTTGTTTTTAAAATCTAAGTAAAATTTTGAAAAAGTCTTTATTTTTTAAATTGATTATGAATTCAAGTGTTTTTTTTTTTAATCTTAAGAGGGGTAAACTCGAAATACTAAATATGATCTCAAAATAACAAGGGTGAAGGTCGGGCAGTGAGACGATGGGGGATAAGCTTCATCATCGAGAGAAAAACATTTCGGATTACCAGCTAAGACCCCTAAATAACCGTTCAGTGATAAAGGAGGTAAATAGGAGGTTTGCCTAGAAGTAGCCACCCTTGAAAGAGTGCGTAATAGCTCAATGATCGAGCGTTCTTAGACTGAAGATGAACGGGGCTAAGCGATGTGTCGAAGCTGTGGGATGTAAAAATGCATTGATAGGAGAACGTTTCGCTTTAGAGGGAAGCACCCGCGCGAGCAATGGTAGACGAAGCGGAAGCGAGAACGTCGGCTTGAATAATGCAAATATCGGTGAAAATTCAATGCTCCAGGAACCAAAAAATAAAATAAAAAATAAACATAATTAAAAAAAAAATCAAGTTTATTTTAGTTTAGTTTGCCACATCATCATCTATTCATCACAATATCAAGTTTAGCTTAATTTGCCACATCATCATCTAGTAGTGGCTAGATCAAGTTTAGCTTAGTTTGCCACATCATCATCTATTCATCACAATATCAAGTTTAGTTTTTCATTCTCATTAATTGAAATATTTAAAAAAAAAATCACGATTCTCCGTAAACATATGATTTTGAAGACTAAACTTATAATTTAACTTTCGGTTATCACAGCTGCCCATTACTCTTTGAAAGCAAAATCTACCAATCTTCTACAAATTTATCGTGCAATTCTCGAAAACATTCACACTGTTTATTACAAGACAGTCTGTAGAATACTACTACACTTTTCTTTATTTGAGCATGTATCTTGAGATGAAAACTATAACTCAAATCTATCGCTAGCAAATCCGCTTTCGCTCGTTACATATTATTTTTAGCCTCATGGTTTTAAAACGCGCTTGTTAGAGAGGTTTCCACGTCCTTATAAAAAAAATGTTTTGTTTCCCTCTCCAACGACGTGAGATCTCACAATCCACCCCCTTCGAAAGGGGAATGAAACATAAAAGGTGTAAAAACCTCTCACTAGTAGACGCGTTTTAAAATCTTGAGGGAATATTTACTACAAATAGTTTTATTATAAAGAAAACTAAATAATTTATTCTTAAAATACCTAAATTCTTTTTAAAATAATTAGGTATTTTATTTCTCAAAAAATCTAAATGGTTTTATTATAAATTGGTCCATATAATTATTGGGCTTTAAACTCTATTGGGCTCATTCAAATAATAATAATATAAGAAATTAAAATGATAAAAGGATTAATATGGGCTCACCGTTAGCAGATATTTATTTTTTTGGGCTTTCTCTTTCGAGTATTCTCTTAAGAGTTTTAAAAAGTCTCGACTGGGGAGAGGTTTTCACATCCTTATAAAGAATATTTCATTCCCCTAAATTGAATATATATGGATCTATTAGACACTTTTGAAAGTTTAGGAACAAAATAGACACAAATCTCAAAGTTCAGACACTAAACTTATAATATAACCAAAAATTTATCACGTGAATTAAAAAAAAAGGCTTACCAATCAGGAACTAAACTTATAATATAACCAAAAATTTATCACGTGAATTAAAAAAAAGGCTTACCAATCAGGTTGAGATGAAATTAGCCTTACACGGTGTTAGATTAACACGACTATTCACAATGGTATGATATTGTCTACTTTGAGCATAAGTTCTCATGACTTTGCTTTAGAATTCCCCAAAATGCCTCGTACCAATGGAGTTAGTATTCATTACTTATAAACCCATGATCATTCCCTAAATTAGCCGATGTGGGACTTTCATCATCCAACACATGGCACTTTGATTCATTTAAATTTTTGGGGTGAAGTTGTAACAAGGTAGAAACCTGTGGTCCGATTGAATCCTTTGCCCGCTTTAATTTTAGGAAGAAAATAATAATTGGGTAAAATAATAGAAAATTTCCCATGAAAAAAAGAAAAAAAGGGTTTTATTTATTTATTTATTTATCTATTTTTGAATAAATAATAAAAAATAGCCCGTGAACCCTTTCATATTATTAGCCAGCTGTCACATCAGACAACCGAGAGGACTCAACGACTCGAAGTCCCCTCAACTGCAAGGGCCCCACTAGTTCAAAAAAATCAATGATTTTGATTGATTTTATAAATNTTTGTTTTAATTTAAAAATATTAATATTATATATATAAATGACTTTGGATCACAATCAACTAATCCAATCCATAACACGTGTGATGCACGTGATTTTATCATTTTATTTTACTACACAGGAAAAAGTTTTATGAAATAGACTTTGACCTCTCGGTTAGATCGTAGTGTTTCATGTCTATGGTCTAGTCACTTCGACTCGAATAGTTGTAATAGGGCAAAAGATATGATTGTCTTTTTTTAATGTAGTTCTACTGTTAGATCGTGATGTTTCATATGCATGATCCAAATCTCACCCATACACACCGGAAGATGAAATTATTAATGGAGAAACCTGGTTAAAAGGGTTGTAGGGAATATTTCCATAAATCGATTACATTTCCAAATATATATGGCAGACATTATTATCGGATTTCAAAGACAGATGGAGTCAATCTTATTACCCTCATCAGATCAATTCAGGTTGGCACACGACGCCCTCAGAGAAAGAATCTTTCTAGAGATTTTCAAAACTAACGAAGAACTGAAGCCCACGGATCAAGATGCAAAAGCATAATGCAAGAGAGAATCAGTGGTCAACTCAATGTGTAAACCTCTTTTGATCGAGCAAAAGTGGATAAGACTAAAGAATAGCCGTTGATCTCCAAGCTGGAACTCTTTTTTGAGTTTTCCAATATCAGTCGTGCCTAAAATCAAACATCTTTTATTCATTACACGAAAAAGAAAGAAAAGTTCTATATGTTAAAAAAAAAAAAAAAAAAAAATCACACCTACCACACACTAAGTCGATAGTCCAAGCTGAGTTTATTGATTTTTAAGAGTTCGACTAATATACAAGTTCAGTCATGTTGCCCTACAAAGATATGTATATAAGCCTATGAGAGCTCACTGCTAGCAGATATTGTCTTTCTTGGGGTTTCGTTTTCCCTCTCCAACAAATGTGGGATCTCAGAATCCACATTTTTTAAGGGTCAGCGTTCTCACTTGCGCACCACTTGGCGTCTGACTCTAATACTATTTGTAACATCCGAAGCCCACCGTTAGTAGGTATTGTCACTTTGACCCATTACGTATTGTCGTCAGTCTCACAGTTTAAAAACGTGTCTACAAGGGAGAGGTTTCCACACCCTTATAAAGAATATTTCGTTACCTTCTCCAACTAATGTAAGATCTCACAATCCATCCCGACCCAACATCCTTATTAGCTGGACCGTTCAATCTCTAACCAAGAGGTTGAGACACAAATTTGTAGCTATTATTAATGAATATTAATACTCATATGAATGTAGAGGATATCACGAGGGACATTTCCAAATAAAAATACTATTTGCATTAATTTCATATTTGTTTTTTATTTTCTTTTTTCTACTTGATTTGACAACGAATCAACCACTTTAAATATATTTATTTATATTTTTTAAAATCAGCCACCTTTAATTGCTAGTTTATAACAAAACATTCTCTAATTATGTCGTTTAACTCCAAAGGAATTATATAATATATAATTAATTAAGCTTTCTCATAATAAACAAATATTAATTATTTAAATATTTATAATATTAAAAAAATCGTTTTTTTAATGCGTTTATAATGGTTGTCGGTTGCCTGTGGAAAGTTAAAATTTTAATATATAGTATAAAAATAAAATAGTTGTATCGGGATATCAATTGCATCTATCGAGCTCAATAGACGTTCAATAAAAAAAAGGGCAAAATAGTAATTTACTAAATGATGAAAGAGAACAAACCGAAAAAAAAAAAGAAGTTAAATTGTTGTCTGGTTTGGCTAGTTATGTATCGTCCCCCTCTCACAACAACCCATCCTTTTTGGGAGTCAACGTTCTCAATTGCACTATTGTGGCAGCGGAATAGCGATTGTACGACATTTGTTCTAACCTAACAAACAAGTCAGTCGTGAGAAATTCGGACGTCGTGGACAACGTTGGCGTATGTTCGGGGCTCGAGTCACGTTTGGGATAAATGTTTTAGAAAACGTGAGCGATAAAATACATTTGAAAACGATTTGAAATAATTGAAGAAAAAAGCAACGTTATATGACTATAAGCAGATAAAGGAACATCACAACTCATGATAGAAAGAAGTGACAACTAGTCATATCCTTCATAGTATATTTTAGGGCTAAACGGGGCATTTTAGCCACGGGGTGTAAACATGATTTTGGTGAGCGGTCATACACTTATATTGATATAACATGAAATAGTAAAAACATATCTACGATGAAAGCATGTAAAAAGGGGTTTGGAACGAGCATGCAATCATGGACAACACGTCATGGACAAACATGATTGGGACATCGGACATCGGACATGCGGCCATAGACAACATGTCTTGGACAAGCATGACTGTGACAGCTGGCACACCGCCCGATGTCTAATTCTCATACCATTTGTAACAGCTCAAACCCACCACTAACAGATATTATCAGTTTTGGCCCGTTACGTATCATTGTCAGCTTCACCGTTTGAAAACACGTCTACTAGGAGAGAGATTTTCACACTTGAAAAAGAAGTCACGAGCCAAGTAAAACAAAAGTGGAACATATCGTACCTAAGGACCTAGAAATCACTGAAAAACATAAAGTAGCATCACGAACACGAGAATTACACTCGAGCCAAGATTAATATTGATGACATAGTTCCTAAGGTTTCACCGACTCCATTCGTCTCTCAAAATTCATCAATTAAATCACATATTTTCGGTTTAAGTAATGATTAAAGAAGAAAATTAACAAATTTTTTTTTAAATTTAATTAGCTTAGTGGAGTTTAAGAGAATGAGTTGGACGTGAGATGAATAATCAATCTTTTTCCTAAAATAATAATAAAATTAAATAAAAATTATACACAAATTAATCAAATCAATTAATCTCTATAATTGCCATCTTGTTCTTATTGTAAAATTCAAAATCCCTATTGGGCCCTTCTCAACACAATGTTATATCCACCCAAATTAATTCATTTTTATTTAATTCCATAACGTTTACACTATTTTTTTCTCTCCCATTTCTCGGGTAACAATTCAAATCTATCGTTAGCAGATATTATCCTCGATGGGCTTTCTCTTAAGGTTTAAAAAACGCGTATGCTAGGGAGAGGTTTCCGCATCTTCAAGCCGATGTGGGATCTCACAATTCAACCCTACAGGGTTTAGTGTCCTCACTGACCTTCGTTCTTCTTTCGGGTTTCCCCTCAAGATTTTTAAAACGCGTCTACTACGGAGAGGTTTCCACATCCATATAAAACTGTTTCGTTCCCCTACCCAACCGATGTGATGTCTCCATGTCTCGTGTTTGATATACTTTGAAATGGGTAAAAGATAAAAAATAAAACGAAGGAGAAACGAGCAGTAAGTCAAGACGACAAATCTAATCAAACTGTATTAAATAGTTCGTGAATATGAATTGTTTGGATATGATTTGATTAGCTCGATGTTTTTTTTTATTTTTATGTATGGATTTTGTAAGGGGAAAAAAGGAAATAGGTTGGAAGGAAGTCAATTTTTGGGGTTGTGATGGAAATTGTTTGGTTGTGATGATTAATTGGTACGCACGTGAGTAGGTGGGTACGCATGCGGCACTCAAGATAATATTTAATTAATAATAAAATATTATATGAAATTAAATAAAAATATTAAATATTTTAATTATTTATTTTAGAATTAAAAACTAAAATAAAATATTTAAAAAAGAATTTTATGGGTGAAAATAATATTTATTTTTTTAAGAATGAGGGGCAGGGAAAATGGTGGTCAACCTCTTTGTATGGGAAGGGAAGGTCCAAGAAGACTGGGGCAGGGTGAAAAGGTCAGGCGGCACGTGCATGAAAAGAGGTGGAAGTGAAGCCAAAGGTGTTCAGTGGAGGAATCTGCACGTGACGAGNTTTCGGTTTAAGTAATGATTAAAGAAGAAAATTAACAAATTTTTTTTTAAATTTAATTAGCTTAGTGGAGTTTAAGAGAATGAGTTGGACGTGAGATGAATAATCAATCTTTTTCCTAAAATAATAATAAAATTAAATAAAAATTATACACAAATTAATCAAATCAATTAATCTCTATAATTGCCATCTTGTTCTTATTGTAAAATTCAAAATCCCTATTGGGCCCTTCTCAACACAATGTTATNTCCAATTCTCTCTCACGGGGCACCGTCCTCCTCCTGCCCAAACTGACCCAAAAAAAAAAAAAACTCCTATTTTCTCTCTCTTCATATATTTTTCCCAAATTGCCCTCGTAGTTTTAAAATTTTTAGGTTAAATTATGAATTTTTTCTATTATATAATATTCGATCATACCCGGGACTCTTCCATTATCCATGGACAAATATTCTTATCTGTCGATCTATTCAATACTGGAATCAGACGTGCCGTGGGTATTTCGTCTCCAGAGTAGGATCTGCAGGTCAAATTAAAGCCATGAAACAAATAGAGTCAAATCTTGTCGAATTAGAAGCACAATTCGCTTCTGATCTCGATAAACCTACTCAGGATCAATTGGCAAGAGGACAACGATTACTTGAGTTGCTCAAACAATCTCAATCAGCCCCTCTCACGGTAGAAGAACAGATAATGACTATTTATACCGGAACGAATTGTTATCTTGATCCATTAGAAATTGAACAAGTAAGAAAATTTCTCATTGAGTTACGTAGTTACGTAAAAACGAATAAACCTCAGTTTCAAGAAATAATATCTTCCACCAAGACATTCACCCCTGAACCGGAAGCCCTTTTGAAAGAAGCTATTCAGTAACAAATGTATAAAGACCTATTAAATTAAATGTATTTGTTGGCGGGCTAAATAACGAATTTTGTCGTATGATTTATGTGACACTCGAGTAAATTACTGATACGTGAATAAACCGAGATTACGTATAAATAAGTGTGATTCTGCTTTAAAAGAACACGTAAATATTTTCAAATAAGGACAAAATTTAAATGAAAAAAAAAATTAAAAATTAAAAATAAAAATTGTTTAATATAAATGAAGAGGAACTGGTGGTCTACTTTCTTTTAAGATCCCAGGAAGAGAAACCAAACGCCTCTGGTGGCGCGTGGGCAGCGAGTGGAGGAGACGCGGCGGCCAGTGAAGAGTGGACGGCGGCGGTGGTGGCTGGGAAATGGGTTCTCGAGAGAGAAAGAAAGCAGCAGCTTCGTCTCTGAATCATCACAAGTCTAAAGAATTTCGTGCCTCCACAAGCTCTAGTGCTGTACTTCCTTTATAACCTTACAAATTTCATGCTTTTCATTTGAAAATTTACTAAATTTTGTTTCTCGATTGAATCGAGTCGGTTTAGTCCATTTAAAATCACGAACGAACACCGTGTTTGCTTCGAAATTCCTCTCGATCTATCAAATTTTCACATCAGTTTCGATTCGATTGATTTATATCTAAAGTCGAGCAACTTCACCTCTTTCCTTTACACATATCTAAAATCAAATTTTTTTTTTTAATTTTTTGAGACGGGATTTGATCATGTGCAGGTGGTGAATGTGGAGAATTTAGAGAGAGGATTTCTAATAAACGTGTTTTCAGAAAGGAATTCACCGGGATTATTGGTTCAGATTCTAGAAGCCTTTGAAAAACTAGGACTTGAAGTTCTCGATGCAGACGTGTCTTGTTCCGATTATTTCCAACTTCAAGCTATTGGAGAAGAGGTCGGTTTAGTCTCTCTAATATCACGGGTTAAAATATAAATTTTTGAAATCAAAATTGTCGTTTTTTGACGTACGAAAGATCGATATGCATAATATTTTGGATGGTTTTTGGCAGAATGAAGGCACCAAAATCATAAAGGCTCAAGTGGTGAAAAATGCAGTGAAGCAAGCAATCATGGAATGGAGTGAAAGTAATGGGCAAGCATAAATTATATATATATATATATATTACCATTTTTTATTTTCCCTATTTTTATTTTATTTTATTTTTCTCTCTTTTTTTTTCCAACATTATATAAAAAAAATTCAATAAAAAAATCATTTAAATTACTCGACTCGAATCAATTTTTACATAAATAAAAATTTAATTTTGATATAACGAATCAAATTTTATCAAATTCGGACTCTTAATTTAATTAAGTGTTACAATTTTAATATAAAACAATATAAAAATCTTCGTAAACTCGCTAATTTCATTAATAAAAAAAATAGTTTTAATATTATTTCTCTCTCTAATTTTATCAATAATTATTGAATATATAAGAGATTTTCTTATTTCCATTTAAAAAAAAATTAAAAAACTATATAATTTAATATTGAAAAATAAGAAACTCAAGTGAATACCTTTTAATAATATATAGGTCACTCTACTGTAAATCTAGACTAATACTCATATATTGTAGAATAAATTGTGTCTATGAATATAACCATTATAGGTAAGTTTATCCTTAACGAACGGTTCATAATTACAGTTGGGTTAAAAACCCATTTTATCCGTCTTAGATTTTAAGTACTACTAATTATCTAATGAACAATTTGTTTATGATTCAATCGAAAAATAGTAAATTTTGAAATTATTTTGAAACTATCTGTTTCGTTAAATACCCAAAATGGTAAACTTGTTGATTCAACTACAAAAGTTATTTTTCCTTAAGATAAATCAAATAACAAGTGTTTATAGGGAGTATTATTACTCACTTGAGATTAAAATCGAGTCACATATGACCATCGCGTAAAATATTAATCTTCTTAAAACTACAAGATTTCATGTGCGTGTTTTTTTATTTGTGCTCTAGAACGGAGTCACAGTGACTCAAAACAAAAATTGGGTCTCGAGCACGGTCAGATTGCTCTAGGTCATTACCACACCCGTCTGGTAATATACCATATACTTTTAATCAATCTATTAGATATAAATTTAAATTTAATTTAATTTTGTTAGGTCTAATAAATCTCCATTTTTAATTTTTAATTTTTAATTTAATAAGGAAAAATATGAAAAGAAAAAACAAAGGATGGGGGCAAAATAGGAATGCAATGGGGAAAAAATACAAATGGGCCAATAGAACCGGTCCAGTAATCTATCTATTTGAGATAGGCCCATATATTGATATCTGTACCCAATCCAAATGGGCCTGGTCCAACATTATAAATAGTTAATTGGGCTTTGTTTACACTTTGGGCCGTCTCACCAATTGACTTGTTGAGTGCTCCCCCGGTTTTCTGATACAGGCGGAGGAAATCCAAGCATTTCCGTTGGCTGCCGGCAAACAAGAAACAGCGGTGGTTTTTTTCTTCTTCGTCAACAAAGAATCAAGGGAGAGGATCCGTCTCAGTTTTTTTTTTTTTTATAAAGGAGAAGCTTCATTAATCATGGATGCTACACAAAACTTCTGTGTTCTGTTTCAAACGATTTGGTTGAGAGGCTGTTGTTTGACCATCAGGGAGAAGAATTCGAGAGAGATAACGAACGATTGTAATGTGGAGGAGTTTCGTACTGACGAGAAGATGCATTTCAACTTCTGCTTCGAAGGCTCCCAGTCTCGGATGGTTCGATCATGTGAAACCGGCTCCGAAGGATCCAATCATCGGTGTTACGGAGGCTTTCTTGGCTGATTCGAGCCCTAACAAGATCAACCTTGGAGTGGTAATGAACTAACTCTGTTTCTCAATTTCTTTGATCGCGGTGTTTATTTGGAGTTCATGGAAGATTTTCGTGTTTTCATTCTTGAAGGGAGCTTATCGGGACGATGAGGGGAAACCGGTTGTGCTTCAATGTGTTAGGGATGCTGAATCGAAAATTTCCGGGAGCGAGTTTTTGTAAGTTCAAATGCTTTGTTTAGATGGAAAAACTAGCGAGGTTTAGTTTTCTGGTTTGCTGAGTCTTGCATTTATTCTCTTTACAATTTTAGAGAGTCAATTTCTGCTGCGGTGAGTTCAACATTTGTGGAGGAGAGTGTTAAGTTGATTTATGGAAAGGATTCAGATGTTATCAAGAAACAGAGATTTGCTGGACTTCAGGCACTTTCTGGAACTGGAGCATGCCGACTGTTTGCTGAATTTCAGAGGCATTTCCATCCCGATGTTCCAATTTTCTTGCCTGAACCAACTTGGTCTAAGTAAGTCCCTGTTTATGGTCCAATTTTCTCAATATTTCTCTTTCACTCTCTCTCAAATTTACTACTGACCTGCAGCCACCACAACATTTGGCGAGATGCTCAAGTGCCAGTGAGATCCTACCGCTACTATCATCCGGATTCTAAGGGTTTAAATTTTGGAGCATTCATGGATGATATCAAGGTATGATCGAAAATTTTCTAAGATTTCTATTTAAATCCCCAGTATTCATTTGAGTGTTCGTTGTTAGTTTGTCAATGATTATTTAACATAATTTTGAATTCATCTTAAATTCAAATCTGACCTGCTTCAAGTATTTGTGTGGATTTATACTCAGAGTTTAATATTTGTTATATGTCTGTTACGTTCTTATTTGATGTAGAATGCCCCAGAAGGTTCCTTCTTCCTGCTCCATCCTTGTGCTCACAACCCAACTGGTGTCGACCCAACGGATGAACAATGGCGCGAAATTTCAAATCAGTTGATGGTAGTTGCTAAGAATTTGATGGTCCAATTCAACCATTGCATGATTATTGTAGAGAATGATATGACTTAATTCTAACTTTGTCTGCCAGGTGAAACATCACTTTCCCTTCTTTGACATGGCGTATCAAGGTTTTGCCAGTGGAGATCTTGAAGAGGATGCCAAAGCTATACGGCTATTTCTTGGAGATGGACATTTAGTTGGATGTGCTCAATCCTTTGCCAAGAATATGGGTTTATATGGACACCGGGTTGGTTGTCTAAGGTTAGTTTATATATTGCCTGAACTTTAGATTGTTATCAATAAGAAGAGGATATTGGGTAGTGTAAAGTAATTGTCTTGTGCTATTAATGGAAGTACTCATAAAATGACAAGAATTTTATAACATAGATATTCTCAATTACATTTAAGAAGAGAGAGAAATGATTGATCACTTGGTCCAAGCAACATGGTGTGTTTGAACATTTCTTAATGATTGCATTTTGGTCCATATTATAGATCGTTTATTTATGGTCTTTTTTTTCTCTGTTAAGTTTAAACACATGAAGATTGTAAATTTGAACTTTTGGCCTGTTGGTCGATAACATATGTTGAACTTTTGGCCTCATATGTTGAGTATGTCCAAGTTAATTAACTTTTAATAGTGGTTTAGCCATCGTGTAAATACATGATAATTGAGTCCTTGATTTTTGTTGGCAGTGAGGCATATAAATAGACAAATAATTGATTTCTTATTTTGTTTTTTCTTGCAATTGGGCTTAATTTTCCAATCAAAATATTAATTAAAAACTTAACTCAAAGGCTTAATTTTATATTTTAAAATATGAAAAAAACTAAATTGGGTTACAAAAATCAAATACTGAGGTAAAGTGTATTGAAGCTCGTTCCATTTGAAGGAATTATCCCTTTGGCATGGCCATAATTCTGGTAAAATTGGGTTTATAAGCTATTAGATAGGATAGGAGTTAGCATGGTCTTAACTCTTGGGGCCTTTTATCTTATTTTGTGAATGGGTTGCATCAAATTTAGATCTTGACCTCTGCCTCTTGCCTGTTAGAATTCTTACATTACATCTTTTAACTCAAATTTCCCCCAATTTCAAGTGTTCTTGGCAAAGATCAACAGCAAGCGATGATAGTAAGATCTCAGCTTCAGCGACTGGCCAGAGCAATGTATAGCAGCCCTCCCATTCATGGTGTGTTATTAGTCTCAACAATCTTGAGCGATCCACTTCTGAAAGCTGAATGGATTGAAGAACTGAAGGTAATGGATGAATAATTTTGTACCTTCTTGATTGATTCCTTGGAGGATACTGATTCTGATGTGCTTTTGATCCTCCTGCATTTTTAAGGTCATGGCTGATCGCATTCGATCTATGAGAGCTAGTTTATTTGATAACCTTGAGAAATTGAATTCTCCTCTCAATTGGGACCACGTAGTCAAGCAGGTCAGTTATGAGTTTGATATTACAATCTTGGCTAAGTTGCATTTCTATTCCTCAATATCCATGTTTTTAGAACTCTTATTATCATTGCATTCTAAAGTATGATCTCGTTGACCCATATGCCATTACATTAAAATAAGATAATATCATAAAAATTCATCTGTCACATTCTGGGTTTTTTCATTACAATGATGGTAGTGTTAGAAGAACATGACTCTCCTCAATGGTATGATATTGTCCACTTTGAGCATAAGCTCTCATGATTTTGAGTTGGGCTTCCCAAAAGGCCTCACACCAATGGAGAGAGTATTTTTTGTTTATAAACCCATGATCATTCCCTAAATTAGCCGATGTGGGACTTTAATCATCCAACAGGTAGTATTGGGAGATTTGAACCCTCGACCTCAACGAAAAGTGTGAGAATCCCACATTGGTTGGGGAGGTGAACAAACACTCTTTATAAGGGTGGAAACCTTTCCCTAGCAAACGTGTGTTAAAGCCTTGAGGGGAAGCCCGAAAGGGAAAGCCCAAAGAGGACAATATTTGCTAGTGGTGAGCTTGGGCTTGCGCCGTTACAAATGACATTTGAGTCAGATACGGAGGCTGTTTCCCGAAGGGGGCTAGACATGAGACGGTGTGCCAATAAGGATGTTGGCCCCGAAGGAGGGTGAATTTGGTGGGAGTCCCACATCAATTGGAGAAATAAACGAGTGCCAACGATGACGCTGGCCCCGAAGGGAGGTGGATTGTGAGAATCCCACGTTAGTTGGAGAGAAGAACGAAACACCCTTTATAAGGATGTGGAAACCTTTCACTAGCAGACGCTTTTTAAAGCCTTGAAGGGAAGCTCGAAAGGGAAAGCCCCAAAGAGGACAATATCTGCTAGCGGTAGGCTTAGGCTTTTACAAAAAAGAGTTCGTGCTAACTGAGTTACGCTAATCTTGGTGTCATATTCTGGATTTTTGTTTCATTGGTTTACAAGAATGACATCTTGTAAATTATATTGATGAAACTTTATAAGATATTGAGAGATCATATGAGCATATTGGTCAAAACTATTGAAACATGATTCTGTTCAAGATGTTTAATATTTATGTATTGACATTATTGTAACATGATGTAGGTTGGAATGTTTTGCTATTCTGGATTGAACTGCGAGCAGATTGATCAGCTGGCGACGGATTTTCATATATACATGACTCGGGATGGACGTATGAGGTACCTCTAACAACATTACTAAACTAAAAAAAAACATCATTTTCGTCCTTATACTTTGAATTTTATTCAATTTTAATCGGTATCTTATATTTTTTTTAAAAGTTAATAGGGACTAAATTAGACCTTTGAAAGTATAGAGAATTAAGATAGAAAAGTTTCAAATACATGGATCAAATATTTTAACAAAAGAAAAACAATTATTCACTTATGATTGTGGTTTTTGGGGCAGCATGGCAGGTGTGACGACGAGAAACGTAAGCTATATAGCGAGTGCAATGCATCAAGTGAGTAATTACGATCCAGAGTCTTTAAATGTCTCCAATGTTAGTTTCTAGTGGCTTCAACGTAAGAATAGTTCAATTGATTAGGTTTAGCGTCTTACTATTCAAATCTTCCTATTCTCGATTGTATAGCTCAGCCAATCAAACAATCACACGTCTTCAATCATATTTATTTATAAAAAATCAATTTAAAAAAATAAAAACAAAACATATAAAAGATATTCATATAATTTAACCTAGAATTAAATTTACATGATAATTTTTAATAAAAAAAAACGTAAAATTGGAATGTAATAAAATTAATGAAGAGGTTGATGTAGTTAAAGTGTGTGGGACCAAAATAAAGTTAAGAGATGGAAGGAATATATGATATTATGGGTATAAATGAATGTCTGATAAGACGTGCGGTGGGTCCTGCCTCCTCAAATTTATCAACCATACCAACTAATTTAATTTACCAAATTCAAAAATTCATTCTTATAATATATTACCCACTAAATATTAGGTTTAGTATAATTAATTATTATTAATTCAATTATGAATGTCCCGTGGAAATCAACCCAAAGAAAAGTATGGAACAAATTACTTGATAATCAAGATCAACAGTAAAAACAACTCGTTTCTAAACTCATGATTCGAATCACTTCACAAGAGGCTTGATCAATACTATTGGAATGATTTTTTCTAAACTCATGATTCGAATCACTTCACAAGAGGCTTGATCAATAATGATTGGAATGATTTTAGTATGCAAGTAACAACTCGTTTTTGAACTCATGATTCGAATCACTTCACAAAATCATGATTCGAATCACTTCACAAAAGGCTTGATCAATACTATTGGAATGATTTAGTATGAAGTTTTAAACAAAGAATTTGCAAAGAAAATCTTATCTAAAAAATAGAAATTCTATTCTCTTTATTACCCGATATGATGTCTCTAATTAAAGAAAAGATGGGTTTATATTTATAATCTTAACCTATCTAACACATAACTTCTATAATTAAATAGTGCAATTAATGAAATATGCTTATTAGTCATTGGACTAATTTCATAAATTTATCTGAGTTCATTGAATGCGACATAAAGTGCATTTAATGCATCTCTTTGTTGAAGCTCAACTTTGCACAACATATAAGAGAGGTCTCTATCGTTTTCTAAAATTTTCTTTGATGAGCTTACCATGGCTTGAATATCACTGTACAAGATTTGTTGTAGCTTCTTGATTCTCGTCCTCGTAATTGGACCTTGAGGTATGGAAATTCTTTGGTCGTGGTTCATATCAGAACGTGTTTAGTAAAAAATCGTGTATAATTATTATTATACCATTTATAATATAATATATTATATTATATGTAAATCAACAAGAAGTACTATATTTTAAAGCATAAATATACCTTTTAAATTTAAAATGTGGTTTTCCGTTTACCATCTTAAAGTCATTTTTGGATAATCCACCTTGGATGTTTTTTTTAAAAAAAAAAAATTAATTAGAACTTATTAAATATACTTTTTTTTTTATTTTTTTTTTTACCGTTTCTTATTTATTAGAATTTAAGGTTAAAATATTAATTTGATTATATTCTAGTACAAATTTAGTAAATAATAATAATTAATTTGATTAAAATGAGTAAATAATAATAATTTTCAAATAAAAAAGAACAATTGTGAACCTAATAAGCGCCTGTAATGCTGTCATTTGCAAAGCTAGAAGTTCTTCTAGAATCCTTGCAAAACGTTCATAGAGAAAGCTAACTTAACAGATTGATTCCAACCAAGAGCTAGTTAGAAGATGAATGACTCTTAGATCGAACTTGGAATCTATGATGGTCACTCTTAGATACCAAGACAATTCACTCCAGAATTAGCTTGATCAAAACTAATTCAATGAATCGGTTTAAACATCAAACCTAAAGCAAGGTTTGAGAAAGAATAACACCAAAAGGGTATCAAGAAAACACAAAGGTTTTGTCTTTATTCAACAATTCATCCAAACATAAATATTACATGCCTTTAAATAGGCCCAAAACATAACACTAACATAATAAAGTTCAGGCCACCAACTACAAATCACTAATAAATACTATTAAACACAAAATGAAGAAAATGAGGCATTCATACACACTATTAATAAATGCTATTAAATATAAATTGAAGAAAATAAGTCATTCATAAATTGTAGTTCAACTACAAATGGCAAGTCTTCTAATCACTTTCCAATATCAGCCAGATTCATACTATGCTATTATTTAAAAAAATAAATATTTGTAGAAATTATTTTAAAATATATTGAAAGTACACCAATTAAAATTTTAAATTTGAAATCACATGGAGTCTAAAATCAGTTTGTAAGCTTTAAGTTATTAATTTTTTTCCAAATATGTTGGAGTACGAAAATTAAAATTTTTTACCATATTCACATAAATAGTATTTAATTGAAATATTGAATATTGAAAATTTAGAAAGGATCAATTTGTAATTAAATATGTTGATGGCAACATATACCTATTTTCTTGGATTTACATCAAAATTGTAGGAAGAATCTTTGTATGAATCTAAAAATCGAAAATTTAAATCTTAAATATTCGACATGTGGGTCCTGTGTTGGTTGAAGAGGGAAACGAACATATTTGATAAGAATATGAAAATTTCTCTCCAGTATATGTGTTTTCAAAATATGAGGCTGACGACAATATATAACGGATCAAATGAGATAATATACTTCGCTATTACACAACAACTATGATTTGAGTGAAAGAAGTCGTACGTCAATATGAATATTATTTTAATTTATTGTCGAGAAAATATTGAATAAAATAAATAGTTAGTGGTTTGAGTAGCTTTGGTGCCACTTTTTTGTTCTTGGGTTTTTATTTTCTTATTTATTTATTTTACTTATTTTTAGTTTGCTTTTGTTTTGCTTCACTCAAATTCTAAGCTTTCGCCTTTCCTTATTTTATAATTTTTCTATCATATTATTTTAAGAATATATATAACTTTTTTTGTTATTAAATTGTAATTTTTATCGTTAAAATGAATATAATTCAACGATCATGCTTGTCCAAATCATGTTGTTTATGGGCGCATGACAGATGTTCTAGTCTTGGTTGTTTGGGTCGGTTGACATGGACGTCAACCAATTGAGTGGGGGAGGATGTCATAGTCATGCATGTCCAAGGCGTGTTGTCAATAGCCGCATGATAGATATCATGGTCTTACTTGTCCACGACGTGTTGTCCATGGTTCCATGCCCGTTCCAAACCCTTTTTACATGCTTTCATCCTAGATAGGTCTTTACCATTCCATATTGTGTCAGTATGAGGGTGTATTACCGTTCACCAAAATCGTGTCTACACTTGCAAGGGCTAAAATGCCCTAAAATGTACTATAGGAGAATATGATTAGTTGTCAACTTCTTCCTACCCGAGAGTTATATGCAGTAAGTTGTTATTGTTACCATTTTGCTTACATCTCAATATAACACCGTTTCCAATTTCTCAAATCTTGCTTTCAAAACTCTCTTTCGAAATCTCTTTGCCTCCGTTTTCTAAAACTTTATTCTTGAATCAGGGCCAGAGGCTCGAGCATACGTCGATTGGCCGTAGGCGACGCAAGAACAATTGATATATTAAATAAAAAAATGTAGAGTGAAAAGAATTTAGAATTTAGATTATATTAATGATAATTATTTTTTACAACTTTTTATTCGAGGTTAAAAATATTAATGTAGAAAAATATATATTTTTATTTTTATTTTTTTAAATATTAATGAAAATTTAAAGTTTAAAGAATATTTTTTAAAAAAAACTTCTAATTATTTCCATATTAATAGTATTTTTAAAAAATTAAGTCAATTTTTTAAAATTGATATTTTTTAAACTGTTTAATGATATTTTTTAAACTGTTTAATGATATTTTATATAATTTAGTTTTTTTTTCACTCGGAAAGAATCTCCCACTCACAGGTAAGTTTTATCCATGGTAAAATTAAATTTCTAGAAAAATGGTAAAAGTAAAAGTAAAAAAGATTTACGAGGGAAAAAAAATTTCTAATAAAAAATAATTAGTCTTAAAAAAGATGATCAGATAAAACTTTATTATTATTATTATTATTATTTTACAAATTTTCAACCAATCCCTTTGGTCTTATCGATACCATACACCAAATGAACATAACAATTATTCTAAAGATTTACTCCGATTAAGATTCCGATTCCGATTCCGATTCAGATTCAGAATTAATGAAGATGGTCAATCTCGCCGCCGCTCATCTACCGATTCCGAAACAAAGCACTGAGCCGGAGGCCGCCGCATCCTCTCCCTCCTTCGAACGCGAGACTCCAAGCGCAAACCGCCGCGCCGAACGGCGTCCGGCGAACTTCGCACCGACGGCCGAATCGAACGTCGATCCGGAAGACGGCAATGACGCCGATTTGGAAACCGGCGGCGTCAACAGATCGAGTTTCCTCTTGTGATTGAAGAAGATATGGAAAAGAGAGAGCGATTTGGAGCGGTTTTTTGGCGGTTTTTGAAGAGAATGAGAAAAGTAAGAAGGAGGAGGAGTGAGAGGAGGAGTTAGATCATCGGAAAATCGGTGAAGAGGCGTACCTGGCTGAGACTCCCAAACGAAAGGAACAGCACCGGCCAATCCGCCATAGTAGATTCTAGAAGAGTGATTGGCTCTGGAACTTTCTCTGGTGAGAAGCTTGGAGAAGAATTTGTCGTTGTTCTTGAATTGAAGCGATTTTGGAGGATAATCGGAGGTTTCACAGAGCATAATTGTAAGTTTTCTGAAACGGAATCTCTGAATTTGCGATCTGATCTCTGCGTGTTCTGTTGAGGGAGGCCATTGTTTAGGGTCCCCTCAACTCTGTATATATGTGCCTCTCTACACCCCCTGTGGTCCCCACCTACAAAAAGCCCCTTTTTCTTTCTTCTTTTTTATTTATATAAATAATTCAAATTACAAAAAATTAAAACACTTTTTTATTATTATTATTATTATTTCATTTTATATATCTAAAATGATCAAATTCATTAATTAACATTTGGAAAATAAATTAAATTAAAAATATAAATTTCAAATTTTAAATAATAATAATAATAATAAATAAATAAATAAATTATTAATGTTTTCAAAGTGCTTATAAAATATAGCGTTATTCGAAAGTTTTTTTTAGTTTGAAGGCGTTTTATTATTATTTTGTTATTATAGTAAAAAATAGAAAATATTTATTCCGATACAAAAATTAATTTATCACATTTTCATAAATTTGAGTAATTTTTTTTATCGTCTCTATTTATTATTATCGACTTATTTAGTAAGAATTATCTAAATTAATCCAAAACCATAATTTATAATTATATTCATATAATTAATCTTATAATTGAATTTAGATCACGATTACACAGCTAAATAAATAAATAATATAATTCAATAATTATATGGAATTATCAGAATTTAAAATAATAATTTATATTTCATGAGTGACTTAATAATTTTTTAATTGATTGACCAAGATCAATAATAATATTTGAAATATGGTGACATTTTTAGTTTTGTAGTTGAAAAGTAGGTAAAGAATATATATAATTTTTATATGAATTAGTTGAAGGATTAAAAAACTCTACCAACTTTAAAATTATTATCGATATTAAACAATATCATATCTATTTCAACGCTTAAATTTGATTTTTATTTAAATAATTCATAACTAATTCATAACCGTGCAAAATCTGACCGAAAACAATATATCTACGTTCAATAGTTCTCGTAGTTAGAATAATCTAGACGAACTCCGTATAGCGCTTCATTATTAAAATATTAACACGATTATATTACCTATTAGCACGTTCAAGTTGTTACTTCATTATTAAAACATCTATTTACCTTACAAATAGTTAAAAATTATTTATAAGAGTTTTGACATAAAACAAATAATAAAAAATAATTAATAATAATAAAGAAAAATTATTATTATTACTATTTGGTTTATTAGTTATATTTAACTTTTAAAAATAATATTTAACTGATAATTTATTGTGACCAAATAATTTGTTGATGATATTCGTAACGGTCGCATTATGAATTATGGGAATGTTTGAAATTTTGAAGAAAAAACCCGACAAGATCTTTGGGAATCAACCTTATCTTTTTAAATTGGGCCGACACGTTTTATTAACTAAAGGCCCACTAACTTCCATTTCAATGCTTGCTTTGTATTGGGCCAGCCCAAATTCTATGTAGATTGCAACTCTTTTGGGCTCTGATTGCGTCATTATGGCCATTAATGTATATTTAATAAATTTTTTAATTTTTAATTCTATGGTAAATAGGCTCCTCATAAACAATTATTTGATTTATCGGATATAAATTTTAAATTTATGTATGTGAATTAAAAAAAATGAAAATTTAGAGAGTAAATATGTAATTAACAAAAATAAATAAATGAATCGATACAAGGGGAATAAGATTCGAATTACCTTGTTGATCGAATATCTCAAGGCAAGAACATTGTTTGAGATTCGAATCACTCCACAAGCAAGATCGATCATGTCTAGCTTGAATGATTCTTGTTGATCAAATATCTCAACGCAAGAACACTTGCTTGAGATTCGAATCACTCCACAATCCACAAGCAAGATTGATTATGTCGAGCTTGAATGATTCTACATTCAACCTAAATTACATAGAATTGCAAAGAAACTTAGCCATTGCCCAAAGAAAAGCACAAATGCTTCTAGTCTACTTACAAATACAACATACATGGCTTTACGTAGCCTAAAAAATGAAACTATTAAAGGCATTCCAAGAGTTGTAATATTCATACTTTATGGCATTAATCAACCATTATGTAAATGTAATCTAAAGTAAATAAAAAGTCTTAAAATACAATAACTCTAAATTACTATAAATTGTAACCCACCCAAAATTTATAACAATCAAACTTCATTATTCCTCAATGTGGCATGATTTGAAACATCTTTTGATAATTTTGACAACCTTTTCTTCACATCTTCATTGAAGTATATTTCATTGAAGTATATTGTATGATTGATGTCTCTTGGTTCATATCAAATATATATATATAAATAAACTTATGGTGATTGTTGAGTAATTTATTTGTTTTTTAGTTGAAAATTATACTTATTAACAAAACATAAAGGTGTGTAAATCTCTTCTTAATAAACGTGTTTAAAAAATCGTGAGACTTGAGATGTTAGAAATGGTATAAAGTCCGGTCACTAGATGTTGGGCTCTCTAACAAATGGTATTAAGTCCAGTCACCAGACAGTGCGAGACACTAATCAGAGTAGAAGCGGGACCTTCTCTGCTAGATCAAATTACTAGATGTTGAGCTGTTACATACGATACCAGGTCCAGTTACCAGACAGTGCGAGTCACTAGTTGGAATAGAGCAGTACTTGCTCCAATATTAGGTACAGTCACCATATGCCATAGTTGTTACAAGTGATATGAAGTACATTCACAAGCCGGGGGGCATTTTTCTGTATTAGGTCCAGTTACATGATGTTGAGTTGTTACAAATGATATCACGTCCAGTCACCGGACAGGGTAAGACATTGATCAAAGTAGGGAGAGACCTTCAACGTATCAGGTCCAGACACTTCAACAAAATGATATTTGGTCCATTTACTAGACCGTGCGAGGCACCAATGGGAATAAGGCGGGACCTTCTCCAGTATCAGGTTTAGTCACGAGACGCTAGACTGTTACAAATAATATCAGATCCAACCATCGAACGGTGGTAGTCGGTAGATTTTCAATCACGTGAGAATGGAACTAATTGGAAAAAGGAAAAGAAAAACAGCAAAATTGTAAAGAAAAGAAGGGTGAGAGAGAGAGAGAGAGGTCGACCATTTCGTTTTCCGTCTCTCTCGTCTCGCTCTGCAAAAGGACTGTACACACTGCACCGTACTTTCTTCTCTGTACCTGCTTCGTATGCTTTTCTCTCTGCCTTCCCTCTTCTTCAAGAATCAAACCAGACGCCATTCCTTCTTCCTTCCCTCCATTTATTCCTCTTCATTTCACCATAAACCAAGAGTTTGGAGCTCTGCTTTCAATGCTGCATCATCTTGCCTTCCCAAGGTATTCTCCGTTTCTAGAATGTAGGTAGTTTTGTAGCAGTAGCAGCAGAAAAACTCTATTCAGAGTTTCATCCCGGGGTGCAGATTTGAGAGCAGTGAGATTCTTGTGTTCGGGAAGCGGAATGGGGAAAACCGGTAGCGGCGGCGATATGGAGAATGACGGCGGGGTTAGGGCGGAGATTGATACTTCGGCGCCGTTCGAATCGGTGAAAGAGGCGGTCAGTAGGTTTGGTGGAAGCGGCTTTTGGAAACCCTCTCACAGTCAAGGTCACAGTCACAGCCACAGTCACAGCCAGCCATCCGAACATGAGGTTTCTTCCTTCCACCTCTGAATTTAGATTTTGTTTAGGGAAAATGATGTCGTTTATTTTGGGATTCTATGAACTCTTGTTAAATAGACAATTTCGATCAAGAGCTCGTGTTAGAAATATCTCTGCAAATTTTGGCATTGTTATGTATAGTGACTTTTCTTGTTTTTTTGTTGTTGGTTTATTTTTGTTGTGTCCTGTAGGTATTGATTCGAGCTATTTATATGTTTTTTGGCCTGTTTGTAGATAGGATGAAACTAGAGGCCTCATTTCAAGTTTTTGTTTCCAATTTCAATTTCAGCTATGAAACTAGAGGGTTCAGAATTGGTTGATTGGGTTTAGCTTTAAAAGATGAACTCATGTTTGTTCCTCGGGTTTGTCAAGCTTGGAGTCTATTGGATAAATCGATGAGTTTCAATACTTTCTCACCCCCAAATTCACCTCTGACATGGTTTTCTTAAGCCTATGCTGCCTCAACTTAGACTCAAAGCATAGGTTTCATCACACTAAGTTTTCAGAACCCTCCAAGTGTTAACATTTTCAAGCCTAAGATGCCAAACAGACACTCTTATGGGTGTTTGAGCTGAGAGTTTGGGCTTGGTTGAGTTTCATATTGGCTTAAGAAACCCAACCCATGTTTGTCTCGGGCATTTGTCGAGCCTTGAGTTAGTTGAACAAACCTATAAGTTTCTGCACTTCCTAAATCTACTCCCTTACATGATTTTCCTTAGGATTCCCTAAACTAGGTTTGAAAACCTAGGCTTCTTAATCCCTCTATTGTTTCTCTTAAGTTTATGTTGCCGGATGTCATGGTGATACTTGTCTAAGGCGTGTTGCCCATGATCGCATGCCCATTGCATGCCAAAACCCTTGCCTTGTATCACTTTATTTCTTTCCTTCACTGCTTTCATGATGTATTTTCTAAATTTTTGATGTTTCGGCAAAATCATGTCTACGACAGGTAGATATGAAATACCCCAGAATGTAATATAGGGGGATGTGACCAGTCGTCAACTCCTCCTACCTAGATTTTGTATGACGATTTGACGATATCACACCTAGGCCTGCCAGACCTGAATTGCCTCAAAATGTACTATAGGGGGATGCGTCTAGTTTTCAAATTCTCCTTACCCTGAAAGTTATATGCTATTCAAGCCATTGTGTTGCCCTTTTGCTTGTAGTTATATAATGTTGCTTTCAATCTTTCTTTCAACCTTGTTTTCAAACTCCCCTTTCGAAAATTTCTCTACCCCGTTTTCTAAAACCTTCTCCTCCAAAAGGGGCCTCTCCCCTTTTGCAAATTTCTCTGCCCCGTTTTCTAAAACCTTCTTCTCAAAAAGGGGTTAGAGGCTTGAGCATATGTTGCCCTTCTGTAGGCGACACGATCCCAAATTGGCTTGACTAACTCAGTATTGGGAGTGAGTGACGCACAATCGTAAAAGTTCGCAGCTAAGAAAAGTACGATTGTGACACTAGGGTTGATTCTTACTAATTTAGAATTAACTGTACCATGACTTGTTTGCTAATCAATCTGGTATGTCTTTTTTCTTCTTCATCATTAGCATGATAAGGACGAGGTCGACATTGACATTACAATACTGGAGAAGCAGGCAAAGAACATGGAGAGTGAATTGATTGTCAAGGAAAGGGAGACCCTGGAAGTCTTAAAAGAACTCGAAGCGACCAAGAAGATTGTGGAAGATTTGAAACAGAAGCTGCAGAAAGAAGCATTTGAAGTTAGTGCGACTCGGGAAGCGACGAGAGGTGATATGAATGTAACTGCTGCTAAAGAAGCAGTTAACGAAAACGTCGGGCCCGACGGTCAAGGTCAGAATGTGCAAATATCCCCTCCAGCACCTGGTTTAATTCTTATGGAACTAGAACAGGCCAAGCTAAATCTTACTAGGACGACTGGTGAAATTGCTGATATTCGAGCTTCTGTTGAATATTTTAACAAGAAATTAGAGAAAGAAAGAACTGGACTCGAGAAAACTCGAGAGAGGTTAGCTCAGAATTCGTCTAATATATCTGCCCTTGAGGAAGAGCTAAACCAAACAAAACTGAAGTTACAAGTGCTAAAAGATGCTGAGGCAAAAGGGTTTCCAGATAACCCTCTAGAGAATTCAAAGGAGCTGCAAGAATTATGTTCCGAGGCCGAAAAGTTTAAGAAAATGAGGGAAGTAGCCACACTAGAAGTTTCAAGAACAGAATTTGAGATTGAACAGAACAAGGCCATGCTAAAAACAGCTCAAGTCAAGTTGGTTGCAGCCAGGAAAATGAAGGAAGCTGCTAGAGCAGCAGAAGCTGTTGCTCTCTCTGATATCATAATCTTGACAAAGCACGGAAATCCATCGAGTGATTTTTCACTAACTCGTGGAGACGAAAGCGTAACTCTTTCGTCGGAGGAATATTCTACTCTTACTCTTAAAGCTTGTGAAGCTAAGGAACAATGCAGAAAGAGAGTTACAGACATGATGCAACTAGTTGAAGCTGCTAACACATCAAAAATGGACGTCTTGAATCAGGCAGAGAAAGCTTCTGAAGAACTCGAAACGAGTAAAAGGGTATTGGAAGCCGCTATGAGCAGGGTGGATGATGCAAATCAGGGAAAGCTAGCAGTCGAAGAAGCGCTTCGCAAATGGAGGTCAGAGCACGGTCAGAAACGGCGTACGGTTCAAAGCTCTACCAAGTTTAAGAATGCTTGTCCTTCTCACTTTAAAAGAGATTCTAGGATACTTGATGTGAATGAAGTGAGCATGGTCAGTGATGAACCAACGCCTGTCTTGAAGCCAACTCTTTCGATAGGACAGATACTAAGCAGGAAGCTACTACCTCCCGACGAATTCGAAACGCCAACTCTCCCTGAGAAAAGCTCAGTTAAGAGAAAGATGTCACTTGGTCAGATGCTCAGCAAACAAAGTGGTGATGTTTCCTCCTTAAAGAAGGCTGAAAATAGCCAGAAGCAGACATTTGGAAAACGAAAGAAGTCGGGATTCGCTCGGTTTACTCTGCTGTTGGCGAAACGGAGTAAAAGGAAGAAGAAAGCTGCAGTTGTTAAGAAGTAACCAGCTAGTTTAGTCTAAGTTTGATCAAAAGATCATCATCCATAGCTGGTCTCTGAGTACTTTCTCTTGTATCTTCTCTCCCCTTGTTAGGTCTTACTTTAGGATGTTGTTTATATTTTGGATAGTTTGTAGATGGCTGTGCCTTATATATTTTGTATGTGTTGTTATATCTTGTACTTGATCCTTAAGGATTGTTATTACCTCAGTGCAAAGATCACAGCTGAAATGCAGTTTTTAGAGTTCTTGCCATTTCAGCTTTAGAGTTCTTGCCATTTCAGCTTTGTTGAAGGGATACATATTTGTCCAATTCATGTGAGATCCTATATTGGTTGAAGAGAAGAATGAAACATTTATTATCAAGGTGTGGAAGTCTTTTCTTAACATATGCATTTTAAAATTTTGAGCGGAAGTTCAGAAGAGAAAGCCGAAAAATGACAATATCTGTTAGTAGTGGGCTTGGGCTGTTACAAATGGTATCAGAGCCAGACATTGGGCTGTGTGCCAGGACGCTGAGTTCCGAAGGGGGGGAGTGTATTGTGACATCCCATATCGATTGGAGAGAAGAACGAGTACCAGATAGTACGCTAGGCCCTGAAGGAGGGTGAATTGTGAGATCCTACATCGGTTAAAGGAGGGTGAATTATGAGATCCTACAACGGTTGAAGAAGGAAACGAAACATTGGTTATAATAGTGTGGAAACCTCTCCCTATCAAATGCATTTTAAAACTTTGAGGGGAAGCTCGAAAGAGCCGACATCAATTGGAGAGGGATACGAAACGTTCATTGTAAGGGTGTGGAAACCTCTTTTAGAGAGGGAAATGCATTTTAAAACCTTGAGGGGAAGCTCGGAAGAGCCGACATCAATTGGAGAGGGATACGAAACGTTCATTATAAGGGTGTGGAAACCTCTCTTAAAATCTTGAAGTGGAAACCTCTCTTAAAATCTTGAAGGAAAGCTCCTGAGAAAAAGCCAAAAAAACAACACAACAACAACGTTAAATAATTTTCATAGTTAAAATTATTTGTAATATAATATTCTTCTTCAAAAAAAAAAAAAAGATGGATGACTTTTAGATTCTAAAAACTGGATACAATCTGAAACTATAAATTAGGAATTGCAAAGAGCCATATTGAATAGAATGCTCCGAGCTTCAACCCAACATTAGAGGAATCAATTCTATCGTCTCTTTCGGGCGCCTCTGAACAGGGAAGCAGAGCCTGGCTGTCTAAGCGAGGTATGTATTTCTCTGCAATCTGATTTATATTCTATTGGTAATCGACAATTCTTTATCCTGCGCGCTGAGAAATCGTGTGCAGAAGAAGATTTTACGATCATCGGTGGTTCAAATTTCAGAGAATCGATATCTTTTTCTTCGTTTTCTTGGGGGTTTTTTTCTTCTCCCCGCCCTTTCACTGCTTCTCTTAATTTTAGCCCCTGCATATGATCGGCGCATGGCTTTTATAACCCTCTGTCGCTTGTTCTATTTGTAATTTGTCCTTATTTCATTGGCGTCTGTATGCAATGTCTTTTAATTTCATTGTCACTGTTCGACAGTAGATTCAATGTTTTGTTGGATTGAAATCCTTAAATGAATTAAGAAACGTTGACCGTAAAATCACCATCGGTTCATTTTTTTCGTTTTCTTTACAGGAATTAGGCGCTATGGATTTGAGGTTTGGAATTGTTTTCCTTCTTGTGGTGGGTGCTGCTTGGGATTGTGATGCTAGAAACCTCGAATCATTTGGTAATTCCTTTTTGCTTACTTTTTCACTACCAGATGGCAATTTGATCAATGTTTCTGGTTGTTGCTTAGAATTGGCAAAGGACATGTTTCAATTTCGGCTCTGATCTTATTGCAACCTCGATTTCATCGTGTCAAGTCCTCATCGTCCCTGATGAAAATTGTTGTGTTATATGGAAAATTAAGGATATTTTGCCATGAAGTTTAATGGATTGAAAATTTATGTAACAACAAGAAGTCATTTCTGGGTGGGGAGAGTTACTTACTATGGGTCAAATCACAAGAAGTGAGTAAGCTTTTGTTTAATTTGGTGGATCTGTCTATTTCATCAATTTAAATTTAAGAAATGGAGAATTTCCAACTCAATGAACAAAATCTATTTTATGCTATATCATTTTCTCCATAAATTTTAATGTGATGGCAAATCTGTGATTGAAAAAACTAATATATAAAGGATGAAGTTGAAACTTCTAAAAGCTTTGGAACAGAATTATAAGATAGTCTAAACTCTAGAGACTAAATGATGTATAATTCAATGGTTCTGGTTATGTATCCTGATTTCCAGTCCTTTTACGAGTACTCGTCTTTTAGAATTCCAACAAATATAAGCATCGTGTGAAGATGATTTTCATTTTGAAAACGCATTCAATATGCTGTTTCGAATGATATTTTATCGCCAGAGTAGTTACCATTTCTGCCTTTTCAGATTCTGAGTTAAGCTACCTGAAGCAAGGGAAGGACGTTGAGGCTTTATCTGAAGCTTCCAGCAAGCCGAAGGTATGTGAACTTTGTGAGAGCTTGGTCAGTCAGGCAGTTGAGTATCTTGCAGAAAACCAGACCCAGAGTGAGATTATTCGTATTCTCCGACAAACCTGTGCTGTGGTGGGTTTGTTCAAGGAGGGGGTATGACTGCACGTTACTCATACAGCTTTTCATTACATGAATCTGCATAAGTGTGTTTTTGAAAATGAAGAAAACCTTTATCGATTTCTAGCCAATTCTATTAGTATCTATTAGGGACAGAACGAATATAATTTGCTGTTATTAATATTATGTTATCCTTGAATCAACTTTCAGTGCGTCAGTCTGGTAGACAGCTATGTTCCTCTCTTCTTCTCAGAGGCTTCCTCAATTGAACCTGCTAGCATCTGCCAGTCCGATTCTGTGAGCAAGTTACAGTAATCTCCTCGCAGATTCAGGAACATAGCTGTGAATTCTGTCATCAGACCATTTCAAAAATATTGGATAAGTTGAAAGATCCTGACACACAGGTTTGATATTACACATTCTGCTAGATATGCTTGTTAGATGAACACGACTCTGTACAATGGTATGATATTGTCCACTTTGAGCATAAGCTCTCGTGGCTTTGCTTTGGGCTTCCCCAAAAAGGCCTCACCCCAATGGAGATAGTATTCCTTGATTATAAACCCATGATCATTCCCTAAATTAGCCGATGTGGGACTTTCATCCAACACCTTCCCTCGAACAAAGTACATTTCCCCTTAATCGACTCCTTTTTCTTTTGAAGTCTTAGTCATTTTTTACTATGCATTCGAGGCTCACAATACTTTTGTTTGATATTTGAGGATTCTATTGGCAGGTCTAAGTTTAGGACATGACTCTGATACCATATTAGATGAACGCAACTCTCCACAATGGTATGATATTGTCCACTTTGAGCATAAGCTCTCATGGCTTTGCTTTGGGCTTCCCCGAAAGGCCTCACCCCAATGGAGATAGTATTCCTTGATTATAAACCTATGATAATTCCCTAAATTAGCCGACGTGGGACTTTCATCCAACAATGCTTACAATGGAAGTCTATTATGGTGTTTGAAAAAACATAGATGGAGACAATCTGCAACTTGAAAATAGTGATTGGTAATATGCACAAGGGTAATTGAATTACATATATGTATTCATGGTAGTGTCAAAACTTACCAAAAGTTCTATAGTTGTTAATAAACACATGTATATATACATACATACATACATATATATATATATATATATATATATATATATATCTCTGGAGGATGGTAGTTTCTTAGAATTTTTTTTTTGTTTGTGAACGTGTTGCATTCTCTTGGCTATGAACTAGGGGGATATGTCTTGTGTACTGAATCTTCGAAACATACTGCTTTGCTTTCTGTGTAACAGGTAGAGATACTCCAGGCGCTTTTGAATATATGCGACTCTTTGGGGAAACGTGCAAAAGAGGTATGGAGAAATTTTGAAGTCAATGCTTACAGTATTTTATGGTTGTTCTGTTTGAGAATAGTAAAAAGCAAATATGGTTCATGTCTCTATGTCTATTCCCCATCTTTATCAATTTCAAGTTCCGAAGTCATTCTGTCTTTCTTTTACATTTATGTATCCTATGTATTGTTGTCAGCCTCATGGTTTTAAAATGCGTCTACTAGGAAGAGGTTTCCACACCCTAATAAGAAATGCTTCTTTTCCCTTTTCAACTGATGTGGGATCTCACAATATTAGTTAGAGAAAAGAGGATTATTGGAAAAGGGCGCTAAAGCATGTGCCTTAGTGAAGGCGTCTTGCTTCTTTGAAGTGAGGCTCGGTAGGTGGGCTTTGCCCAAACATGCTTTTTAATTGCTCAGGTACGATCTATTAGACACAAAATTAATAGTTTAATATTTTATTATACACAAAAATCAAATTTGTGTAATAGATTCATTAATTAAAAGATCATACATTGTTCAATAACATTTTTAACAGCTTTAAATTTCATGTAAAATTGAAAGTTCCTAATCTATTAGTTACTTTCAAAGTCTAGAGAACCATTAGACCATATTAAGCCTTCCACGAGGAAGGCTTGAACATAGGACTCCTGATATTATTTCTAAATATCCCCAAATCTTTACCTTCAGCTTTCCATTATTATATATATATATATATATGTATGTATGTATGTATGTATATATTTGGTTATTGTTAGTAGAAACTAGCTTTATCACTGTGATTCTCTCTTCCAATCATGCTTACAATTTCTCACACAAACTATCACCCAAAGAACCATATCATTTAACCCATCAATAATTGACATGAGACAATCGACTCCGACTGCATGTCAATCAATGATCAATATGTTACTCTAACATTGCGACATTTTCCATCGTTGAGCAGTGCAAGAAACTGGTATTTGAATATGGGCCTCTGATCCTAGCCAACTCGGAGAAAATTCTAGAACAAACAGATATTTGCAAAGCAATTCATGCTTGTCCGGGCATAGCTGGTGGTGACAAGGCCATATCATCTGTTGGAACTGTGTCTTCGCTTGCCGACGCTTGAACTCGCACACCAAACACAACGGGGGGATCTACATGTCATGTCAGAACGAAAACGGGTAAGGAAGTTACTTTTTCTTTGCCCCTCTCTGTCTTCTTGTGAATCTAATATGATACAATCTTTTCCCATGGATGGTCTGTGTTATCATGTACATTGATATGTGGATATGTATGATTGGCTGTTGGCTGTTGCAATATTGAGTAAAGAATCATTCTACTTTGTTTGTGGCTGTTCAGTTCGAATTGTTGATTGAATGAGTAAGTGTATTGAAACTTCCAAAGTCTTGTCTAAGCCCTGGAATTTTGATGCTTTGCTTGAATTGGAAGTTGATGTTCTCTTGCTTTTTAACCCTTGTGGTTTGCTGTCATTTAGCCGTTTGAACTTTGGATTATGGGAATAAATAATAACGTGAGATGATGAGAAAAAGGCAATAATTAAAGACGTGTTGTTGGTCGCTCGGGCTCCGCATTTCAAGTTCGTTATCCTAACCGTCTCCTCTGCTCCACTGGGAGCCTGACCCTTTCTTTGATCCTATATACAGCTTAGCTCCTCAACTCTCTATATCTTTAGCCGCTCGGTGTAATAGCTTGCTTCTCGGGTGACTCGCACCTCGGGTGGTGCGACTGAGCCGGATGGATTGATAAAAAGTACGTGTTAGGTTAAAATGATGTAAAAATTTTATTTTTAGTTGATGAATTTAATTTTAAAGTTGAATAGATTAAATTTATGGCTCAATTTATATTTACATAAATAAATAATTTAATCAACCTCTATAAGCCACGCAATTCTTAGAAAACTTGCCGTGGAGGGTATTGAAGTAAAGTGACCATTCTAAAGACGCCACCAGTAAACAACTAAAAAAGTGACGCGTGTGGCTGGAACTGGGGCGGCGGCTGTTACCGAATGCGACGGCGATGCGGTGGGCAGTCCGACTTGGAGCTTGGATGCATCACTGTCCTACTTGTCGTTCCGTGATTGGTGCGGGTCAGGGAGTTAGGTCACAGCCAATCAAGTACGTACCCCACAGTCTCGTATCTTCTTTGCCAAGTATTTTGTCTCTCATTTTAAGCTCTAATTTTTGTTATTAATTAATATTTAATGTTGTTAAACCCATATAATTTTTCAATTATTATAACAATAAATTAAAATATTACTCAATAAATTATAAATTTAATCTTAAAAAAAAAAAAAAACTTACTAGCTTCATTAATTGAATTATGTTTAAATTGATAATTTTTGTTTCTATTTTAATAATATTTAATTAATCTTATATATTAAATTATTTTCACAATTTGATAATTATGTTAGCTGTTAAATAAAAAGTACTTATATCTTATATTTTTCAAAATTATTTAAAAAAATAAATTTGTATGGCTGTACAAAAATGATTTTATGAATTATAAATATATAACTTTTATTTATTATCACAAATTTTGAGAATTTTCAATTCTTTATTAAGATTTTTTAGAAAGAATTTGAATTCTCTAGACATACTTTAAATTATTATTTTTAAATGTAAAAATAAAATTTGATTAATTAGTATTTGTTTCTATAATTATTTCAGACAAAATAATAATTTTTCTTAATTTTTCCGTTGGAAGTACAGAAATATGTATTAATTATTTCCATGTAAAGATTTAAACGTCATCACCGCCACAGAATTCAAATAATGAAGGAAATGGCAGAATCTGTAATTTGGTGAACATTAGAGGGCCTTTCAGTAAATTTGATAAGATATTCGACGGTTTTGGTATCTTCCGGAGGACCACCGTTCTTAAAATGGAGAGAGAGCGAGCGGCCAAATCCAATTTGTGGTTGCGTTCAGGGTTCGGGTTTTCGAGATTTCGCTGAAGCTCCATTGCGTACATTCTCAATCTTCTAGCTGTTTTGCAGCTAATTTCATCAGATTCTTCTCGATTCCTCTTCGATTTCTTGGTAAGCGAATGGAATTCTTGTTCATTTTTTTACGCTGTAATTAGATTTATTTTGGTGTCGATTTTCTCTTTGTTCATTTAGTTATTAGGCACTGAGCTCTGATTTTCGATTTGTGATGATGAGGTTGTGAATCAAAGCTTCTGTTTCTTTTTTATGTTCGATTCTGTTTGGTTTCGGAGAATGAGAGGATATGAATTTCGTGATTTGTTCAAGTCACTGTGTATTGACCATTACGGCTTTGATATTATATTCGATAGAGAAATTCTTCCGTTTCACTCGGATTTGTGGTATGTGATGGTGAAGATATGAATCGACTCGTTTTTTCTTGTTCTTGTATGTCTTGTATGTCTTTCCTCTTTTCTGTTGTCGAATTTCATTCCACCGCTTGTTTGTTCTCTCGATTTGTGCGCATCACTGATGGTACGTGCTAATTTGGGTTTAAATTTATTTATCTGTCCAATATTTTCCATCATTAATTGGAGGAAGAAATATGTGACTGTGTAACCTTGTTCTTGCAAGACGAGAATTCTCTAGGTTAATATTTTCCTCTGCTTGCATCCAATGACTAAATTTTGTGCTGGATCGTGTTGCGATTGCTAGTTGGCTTCGCTGTTTGATTTGTATTTCAGACCGCGAGATTTATAAATGACTCTTATGAGTTAGAATAGAAACCTTTTATCTGACATTTATTCAAACCTGGGAAGCTGTTATCTATTCTTCAGATGTATTGACTGTATTTTATGGAATTGGATGATTCATATATTCATATTCCATGTTTTCTATATGATTACCTTGGGCTTTTATTCAGTTATATCAATGTCAAATAGGTATTTAAATATAATTCATAAGAATGTTAGATAAACGTCTGTGATTCTCAATTTTAATTTCAGCCTTAAAGAGGAATTCTATCTGACTTGCTTCATTTTCAGCAGTTTGATTAAAGTCACCTGGGAATGCTGAAACATGTGTATGCAAGTCGAGGCTTTCTTCTCTGAGGTTGATGAGGTTATTCAACCATCGTGGATGCCTTGTTACGTGCTTCATGAAATTGGTTATTTAATTCGTCAACCTTACAGCTTGGGATGCCAAATGGCCACGGCAGCTTTCAATGCAAGAGAACCTGTAATCAAGCACAGGGATGATAAAGATGGTTGAGTTTATGTTTAAATATTACTTGACTGATTATTCTGTCCAGTGGCAGTAGCTGTTACTATTTTTTTTTAGTTAAGTACGTTTGTCATGGAGAACAAAGGGGCTATCTTGATGCAACGTTATGAATTAGGAAGGCTTCTGGGGCAGGGAACCTTTGCCAAGGTTTACCATGCTAGGGACATTAAAACTGGTGTGAGTGTGGCTATTAAAGTTATCGACAAGGAGAAGATCTTGAAGGTTGGGATGATCGATCAGATCAAGAGGGAGATCTCTGTCATGAGATTAGTTAAGCATCCCAACGTAGTTGAGCTATATGAGGTTATGGCAACCAAAACTAAAATTTACTTTGTCATGGAATATGTCAAAGGGGGTGAGCTATTCAACAAGGTATCCAAAGGAAAGCTTAAAGAAGCTGTTGCACGGAAATATTTTTGGCAGCTGATCAGTGCTGTCGATTATTGCCACAGTAGAGGAATATGCCATCGAGATTTGAAACCGGAAAACTTACTGTTGGATGAACATGGTAACTTGAAGGTTTCTGATTTTGGGTTGAGTGCTCTTGCCGAATCTAAACGCCAAGATGGATTGCTCCATACTACCTGTGGAACCCCTGCTTATGTTGCTCCAGAAGTCATTAACAGGAGAGGTTATGATGGATGCAAAGCTGATATTTGGTCATGTGGAGTGATTTTATTCGTTCTATTGGCTGGTTATCTCCCATTCCATGATTCTAATCTAATGGAGATGTATAAGAAGATTGGGAAAGGAGAATTTAAATTCCCCAACTGGTTTGCTCCAGAGGTGCGCAAGCTGTTGTCAAAGATTTTGGATCCTAACCCAAATACCAGGATTACTATTGCCAAAATAATGGGAAGTTCTTGGTTAAGGAGGGAGAGTGTGAAACCAAAAATTAATACCGAAGACGTGAAAGAAGTTGCTCCTTTGGATGTCGATACAATTTTCGTGTCTATGACCGAGGGCAGGGATTCTGTCAGAGAGCTGAAGCAAGAAGTGGGAAAGCCATTGAATATGAACGCGTTCGACATAATCTCCTTGTCATCAGGTTTCGATTTGTCAGGATTGTTCGAGGAGACTAATCAAAAGAAAGAAGTAAGATTCACATCGAACAAGTCGGCTTCCACCATCATCTCTAAACTGCAAGACATTGCAAAGTGCCTGAAATTGAAAATCAAGAAGAAAGACAAAGGCGTACTGAAGATCGAAGGGTGCAAGGAAGGTCGAAAAGGAGCTGTATGTATTGATGCAGAGATTTTCGAGGTCACCCCATCATTCCATATTGTCGAAATGAAGAAGTCAAACGGAGATACTCTGGAATATCATAAGTTAATGAAAGACGATATAAGACCCGCCCTGAAGGACATTGTCTGGACCTGGCAAGGCGAGCAGCAACATAGACAGCTACCACAAGCAGAACAACAATGTCGAGAAGAAGCGCAACAACAGTCTGGTACCGATCAATTATATAACGCGGGACTGTTGGAGGCTTCTCCTTAGAGTATGAGGTACTATACTCCGCCCTATCTTTTATATGTTATTACATATCGGAAGCTTGTAGCATAACATTTTGTAATGAATGCTTATTTGTTTGTTGATATTATGTCTCAAGGCTTATTGATAAGTTACTTTCTCCACATTCAATTGACTACGACCGGTAGAATGATCACTGTTCACAAAAGTAAAACCATAGGGTCCATATCATTGTTAGACGAATACGACTCTTCACAATTGTATGATAAGTTACTTTCTCCACATTTTTGAATTGACTATGACTGGGAGAATGATCACTATTTGATCACTATTCACAAGAGTAAAACCATAGGGTCCATATCATTGTTAGACGAACAGAACTCTCCACAATGGTATGATATTGTCCACTTTGAGCATAAGCTCTCGTGGCTTTGCTTTGGACTTCTCCAAAAGGCCTCACACCAATAGAGTTAGTATTCCTCACTTATAAATCCATAATCATTTCCTAAATTAGCCGATGTGGGAGGGGGAAACGTTTGTGTTTGGCTATCAATTCTATTCACAGCCGTAAAAGGCTTTTTTAGCATATATTGACTACAGCCGTAAAAGGCTTTTTTAGCATATATTGATTACTGACTGCATAAATAATTACTTCATCATGTGCATACCCACATGCCACTATTTTGGGCAAACCACACAATTTCTCAAATATGTTGGTATAGCTTGACTGACATAATATATATTCGCAATCTAAATATTGGAAGTTCTTAACCCATGGGACCATCGTATGTCACGCGATTTGATTATCGTAAAAAATCCACGAGATTCAAACACCAACTTTAATATAATTCAATTCCATTCAAAACTATATTCTATATATCAACGATATTGATAATAGTTATGTTTTTTACCTTATGTTTCATCATGGTTTTCACTTTCTTAGACCAACATTTGAACTATTTAGAGGTGTATACGAGTTGGGCTAGTGACTCAAATAGTACGAATATAATTCATNTTTTTTTTTTTTTTTTTTTTTTTTTGGTTGGGTGGACTTGTCATGTTTTTGTTTTCATTATTTAAAAAAAAAACTCTCTATTTTTTCAGTTGGGTTAGGTGGACTTGTCAGGTTTTTGTTTTTATTATTTAAAAAAAATTTACTTATCCTTTGTAGGTTACATTTAATAATTAAAATATTATAAAACTTAAATATCAAATAGATACAAATCTTATAAAGCTTAAATATCTAATAGTTACAAGTCACAAATGCATCACTAACGTTAAATATTATGAATTTTTGTAATAATCTCTAAAGGTAAAAGTTATTCTTAATTTTCTTAACACTCGCATTGATTTCAATTGATTGAATCGGTTCTGATCTTTTTTGAACAAGTGAGGCTTTCCAAAACGGGTAGACCTTAGTTACCCGCTTATTGGGATTTGCAAGAAGCTTGAGTTTTGAAAAAAGAAAAAGGATTTGCAAGAAGCTTGAGTTTTGAAAAAAGAAAAAGTCAAAGCGCAGACTGAAGGACTGAAGGACCGAAGGTTCTGTTTAACACATCTTGGCCAAGCAGAAAAGGAAAGAAATGCTTTGTCTGTTTGTAGGTTGAATCTCGACCGAAGGACAAAAGGTTCTGTTTAACACATCTCACAGCAGACCAAATGACAGAAGGTTCTGTTTAACACATCTCACAGCAGACCAAATGACAGAAGGTTCTGTTTAACACATTTTGGCCAAGCAAGAAAGGAAAGAAATGCATGCTTTGTCGGTTTGTCGAGTGAATCTAATGATAGGGTTGGATTAGGACCCTTTTTTTTAAGTTCATCGAGTTGACAAAAAAAAAAGTCAACCCACAAACTGACCCAAAATTTTGATTTTTTAAAAAATTCAATCCAACTCAATCTTTAAAGTTTGGGAGGGTCATATGATTGCGGGAAGACTGTGAAGCCAAATTTAATGACATAAATACTTTATTAAGTTTTTAAATATCAACTTACTCTAGTAAGTTACAAAAAAAAAAAAATGTTGATTAAAATTAAAATATCATTTGTTTTGTGACAACACACTTGAAAATAAAATAATAAGAATTGAGAGGTGAAAATTTAAAAGGATTAAAAATAAATGGAGAAGTGGTGGGCCACCACCGCCCCTCCCCAAACTTCAAATACTCCCGCCAACCTCCAAATCTTCATTCTTAACTATAAATAAAAACAAAGCCCTAACCTTTCATCTTCTTCCTTACACCCCTCGATCCCCTTCCGCCCTTCACTCTTCATTTCTTTCTCCGGCGAACTTCAGCGCCTTCTCTCTCTCACTCTCTTTCGAATCTATGCACTGGCGTCTTCTTTGAATGGCTATCTAACTGCGATTTTGTCGCACTCAACCACGACCTGCAAGCGTCGTCTTCCTCCTCACAACAGCCACAAACGTGAACGGTGAGTTGAGTTCTAACCTCTAAATATTGTTCTACGAAGTTCTTATTTATTCATGGAAGTGGATTTTGGATTGAGGATTCTAGGTTTTTGATCGAGTAGTTTCTACATCATTTCCAAATCATAAAATTTGGTTTAAATATGCTCTCAATATGGATGTTGACTTCTGGCAATTGGGAGGAAAACGTCCACGAAAAAATCAAGGAAAATTTAAAAAATAAGTAAAATGAGAGAGATTTGCTGAAAGACTAGATGATTTCATTTGTCATTCAGTTGAGATATTTAAATAACAATTATCCTAAAATAGGAAAGTAACTATGTTTTAGTTTTGTCATGTATTAAAATTATTTAGAAGTTCGAATGTTTTGATTCGATGAATTGTTTTGTGGATTCAAAATTTTGTTTTATTGAATGTATTGAAAGCTTTGTTCAGTCCACTTGGAAGTCTTGTTTTATTTGAAGTATTGTTCTAGTCTATTCGAAAAATGTATTTTTTTAAAATCTATTTGAATTTGTTTTTTGTAAGTCTAAGTGATAGATTTGCTTTGGCATTCTGGCGTTGGACTTCCAAAGATGTTTTTTTAGTATTTGATAATTTATCTTAGAAATCGTTTGTAATAAATCAGTGCATTTTCTGCATTGTTGTTTAATCTTCCTATATAACTTGATTTTTCTCTCAGCCCTGTCTCTGCATAAGACCTCTTCGACAAAATTCCTTAGTTAGGTTCTTCTTGTAAAGATGTATGTTGTGAAGAGAGATGGGTGTCAGGAAGCGGTGCATTTTGACAAGATTGTTGCCCGTTTGAAGAAACTTAGTTATGGCCTTAGCGTCGACCACTGTGACCCGGTTCTGGTTTCCCAAAAAGTCTGTGCCGGTGTTTACAAGGGCGTCACCACTAGCCAGCTTGATGAATTGGCCGCCGAAACCGCCGCTGCTATGACCACCAATCATCCTGACTATGCTTCCGTGAGTTCTCATTTGTATCTTCATCTATTTTGCTATCTGGGGTCTTCTTGTTTTGTATGATCTTAGTTTTTCCAACTAACCCTTTGGTTTCTTCCGTTCGTTTTTATCCCCATCTGTGAATTTTTCCACGTTTTGAATTAATTTTACTTTCTGTTTCTCAATTTGTTTATGATATCTTTTGGGTCTTGTACATCTGTGGTTCTACATACTTATTACATAACTGGCCTTCTTTTATGGGATAATAATTTCTTCATGATTATAAGTAACTGATAAATGGAGGCAAGGGAATGCGTCTTGATTTGCTAATGTTTTCCTTGTTTGTTCAACCCAGTTGGCTGCAAGAATTGCTGTTTCAAATCTGCACAAGAACACGAAAAAGTTATTCTCAGAGACGTAAGTTTGGCATATGCTCATGCCAGTCTTGATGATGCATTTCAGTATGGAATTAAAATTGTTTATTACTCTATAATTGACTTGAACTAATTTTTGAATTGTAATGGTGTTCAGTATCAGAGACATGTACAACCATGTCAGTGAAAGATCAGGACAAAGGGCTTCTCTCATAGCTGATGATGTTTATGTAGTAATCATGAAGGTGATCTTTTATTCTTTCTTGAATATTATTTTCCTTTGATGATTAATAGTTTTATAATGAAATTCTTGTGTGGATGTATTGATTGGTCAAGAACTTTTTTTTTTCTCTTTTGTCTTATTTGATTCATTTGATCCTTGTAAGAGGTTTGACTTTTGTACAAAATAAGAAAATGTTACGAGGGGCTTCTTTAATGGTGGGAAGGACAGCTGTTCTAGTTTGTATTATCTTGATTTTGTACGTTGCTGGTGATTTTTTGTTGATCAAATTTTAAGTTGCAAATGTGTGCACTTGAGCTTTTGTATTTCTGTCAGGTGAGTGCTTAATCTGCCCCATACTGCTTGTTTAATGGAACTCTCTTTCTTTTGTTGCTCTTTTCCAGAATGCTGCTCGTTTGGATAGTGAGATTGTATATGAGCGTGACTTCGATTATGATTTCTTTGGTTTCAAAACTTTGGAAAGGTCATACCTCTTGAAGGTTCAGGACAAGGTTGTGGAGAGGCCTCAACACATGTTAATGAGGGTTGCTGTTGGTATTCACAAGGATGATATTGAATCTGCTATTAAAACTTACCACACTATGTCTCAACGTTGGTTCACTCATGCTTCTCCCACTCTTTTTAACTCTGGAACACCAAGGCCTCAAGTAAGTTATGAGTTAGTTGATATCTATTTCTAAATAATGTTGATTATAGTAGTAGTTGTTGTTGTTTTTATCTTTTTCTTTTAATAATTTGAAAACTTGGCTTGATTTTCATGGGTTTGCTCGTTGCATGACAGCTTAGCAGCTGTTTCCTCATATGCATGAAGGATGATAGTATTGAAGGTATATATGATACCTTAAAAGAGTGCGCTGTCATTAGCAAATCAGCTGGTGGCATTGGTGTTTCCATCCACAATATTCGTGCCATGGGCAGTTATATTCGTGGAACAAATGGGACATCTAATGGGATTGTGCCTATGTTGCGGGTTTTCAATGATACTGCTCGATATGTTGATCAAGGAGGAGGCAAGAGGAAAGGTAATGTGCTTATTGGATCCCTCTAAGTTTTCTATGATCAATATTTGCGTTTCTCACATTATAACTGCCACTTGCAGGTGCTTTTGCTGTATACTTAGAGCCATGGCATGCTGATATATTTGAGTTTTTGGATCTTAGGAAAAATCATGGAAAAGTAATTACTATTTGCTGATTTATTTACTGGAAATTGTGCTACATTGTATTCCATTCATTCTAAATGTAAGTGCTAAATGTTTGCAACTGTTTTTTCACATAGGAGGAGCATCGTGCTCGAGATCTTTTTTTTGCACTTTGGGTTCCTGATCTGTTCATGAAAAGAGTCCAAACTAATGGAGAATGGTCATTATTTTGTCCGAATGAGGCCCCAGGTTTGGCTGATTGTTGGGGTGAGGAATTTGAGAAGCTATACATTGGATATGAGCAGCAGGTAAATACATTTTAATTTTCATGGAGTTGATTTTGAAACCAACTTTTTTCTGCTCGAAACATTGGATACTCTCTTGTCTTGATTATGATTTTGTGTTATTTGTAGGGAAAAGCCAGGAAGGTTGTCAAGGCACAGAATCTTTGGTTTGAAATCTTAAAATCTCAGATTGAAACTGGAACCCCTTACATGCTATTCAAGGTATTAAACCGCCGTGCTTTGTTGTAGCTTTCAAACTTGTTTGTTGTGTAACTTATTGTACTTGCTTTTTCTCGCAATCTCTAGGATACTTGTAACAGGAAAAGCAACCAACAGAATCTTGGGACCATTAAATCCTCTAATTTATGTACAGAGATTATTGAATATTCAAGCCCAACAGAGACAGCTGTGTGTAATCTTTCCTCAATTGCTCTACCTCGTTTTGTCAGAGAGAAGGTGGGCTATACCAAACACCTGTTCTTTTCTGCAGCATAACTTTGCCTTCTGTTATTGGGATTCATTAGCTTAATTTGCATTATACGATTTTTAACTGCAGGGTGTTCCAATCGAGTCTCACCCATCTAAACTTATTGGTAGTAGAGATTCCAAGAATCGATACTTTGATTTTGACAAATTAGCCGAGGTATTATTTCTTACTCATGATTATAGTTTTACGTAACGGCTCACGCCCATTGCTAGTAGATATTGTCTTCTTTGGGCTTTCCCTTTCGAACTTCCCCTCGAGGTTTTTAAACCGCGTCTGCTAGGGGAGAGGTTTCCATACCCTTGTAAAGAATACTTCGTTCTCTTCCCCAACCAATATGGATCTCATTTATTTATTCTTTCTCTAATTAGATAACTGCTCAAGTGACAACAAATCTGAACAAGATAATAGATGTCAATTACTATCCTGTTGAAACTGCCAGAAGGTCAAATCTAAGACACAGACCCATTGGTATTGGGGTTCAAGGTCTTGCAGATACTTTCATTTTACTGGGAATGCCGTTTGATTCACCCGAGGTAATTCAGGCTTTTTTAGCTTTACCTTCTGTTCTTAGCTCGTACATTCAAGCTAAAGTTGTCCATATTGTAACAAATGGCAGGCCCAACAATTTAACAAAGATATATTTGAGTCCATATACTACCATGCTCTTAAAGCGTCATGTGAGATTGCTGCAGTGGAGGGCCCCTATGAAACGTATGCTGGCAGTCCTATTAGTAAGGTATGTAATCTGAAATTGTTCTGATCTATATTACCTTTCAATCATTCACCAACACCTGGTCTTCTGATTCACTTATTTGTTCTCAGGGAATTCTCCAGCCTGACATGTGGGGAGTAACTCCTTCAAAGCGATGGGATTGGGATGCTCTGAGAGAACAGATAGCGAATAATGGGGTTAGAAATTCACTTCTTGTGGCTCCAATGCCAACTGCTTCTACCAGCCAGATTCTTGGAAACAACGAGTGCTTTGAACCATACACTTCTAACATCTACAGCCGCAGAGTTCTAAGGTCTGCATTTCAGTTTGAACTTCTAGAGCCTGTTGTAATAGTATATATATGTATTCTGAAATCTTTCTTTCCATCCTCCAGTGGTGAATTTGTTGTTGTGAACAAGCATCTCCTGCATGACTTAACAGAGATGGATTTATGGTCTCCTGTACTGAAGAATAAGATCATCTATGAGAATGGTTCTGTTCAGAACATTCCAGAAATCCCTGATGATCTAAGAGCTATTTACAAGTAATATGAGTTTTCCTTACATTTCCCCTTTTCTTGCCCTTGATGTTGATATGTCCTGATTTGTTCTTAATATATTGAACTCAGAACTGTCTGGGAGATCAAGCAGAAGACATTAGTAGATATGGCCATCGATCGAGGATGCTACATCGACCAGAGTCAGAGCCTTAATATTCACATGGACCAACCAAATTTTGGAAAACTTACTTCCTTGCACTTTTATGCGTGGTCAAAGGTACATTATTTTCATGGGTTTATAAGTAAGGAATACATCTTCATTGGTATGAGATATTTTGGGAAAGCCCAAAGGAAAATCACGAGAGCTTACGTTCAAAGTGGACAATATCAAACAATTGTAGAGATCGTGATTCCTAACAATTCTCTCCTTCAACTGGGAATGCAATTTTGACTCCGTTTTTTGTTTTTGCTATATGAAGGGCTTAAAAACAGGAATGTACTATCTTCGATCCCGAGCTGCGGCCGATGCCATCAAATTTACAGTCGATACTTCAATGCTAAAGGTAAGTGTATAATAAAAACTACTGGCTTAGCTGTAAGTTCATCATATAATCAAACTCCATCGATGATTTTTACAGGAAAAAACTAACAATGAAGATGATAGTACAAAAATGGCAGAGATGGTATGTTCTTTAACGAATCGTGAAGAGTGCTTGGCCTGTGGGAGTTAGACATGGCTATGAAAACTCAACCAGCTAGCCATAATACAAGGTATCATTTCTGTACAGTTTTCTTTATACAAAAAAAGAAGGTATTTTCTGGGTTTGTTGATGCTAAGACATCCTTGTATTTTGCTTGTAGTCTTGTATACAAGTTCGAATCAATGGTTTAGCCTCTACTATAATATATAATTCAATTGTTTAAAATATACATTAATTTCGTCAATAACATCAAATTTACTAAAGAACTAAAGTGATAAAATCTAATAATTTAATACACCATCGTCAATAGCAAGATTTGAACCTACGCAGTCAATTGTCGTGCACCATGCCAATCATTAAGATCATTTACTAGTTGTATAAATTTTACAAACTTAGTAAACAAAATTGTACATAGTTTCAATTGCAATATTTCTTCAATCGTCAACAGTAGGATTCGAACCTACGTAGGAAAAGCACAGTAGGATTCGAACCTACGTAGGAAAAGCTCAACAGATTTCGAGTCTGTCTCCTTAACCACTCGGACATGTTGACTTTATGTTTGATTTTTTTGATTAACAGAAAAGGAAAATACAAAACAAGAATTCTCATTCATGTTTAAGAAAAGAAGTCTAAAGGCTGAAGGAAGGAAAGCAAGTTAGGCCGAAGGCAAGGAAGTCTTGTATTCAGCAACTACTGACTAACTGTTTATGAGGAGGAATCAACTAGCATGCTAGCTTTGGAAAGATTACATGATTTGCTGGTCAAACTAGCTCTGTACTATAGTCGGACACCTAGAGTACAACAACGATGGTGCACTGTGCCAAGCATGATGATCGTTTACCAGTTGTATAAATTTTACAAATTTAGTATACAAAATTGTACAATATAGTTTTAACTACAATATTTCATCATTTTTGAATCGACAAGAAAACCATTTTCTTCATAAAATTTTAGAAAAAATTGTCAAAAACAGGATCCGTGGAGGTCTGCTAGGTTCTTAGGGGCATCTAGGCGTTTTAAATCTCATCTCTTGTTTCCTAGACGTTCCCTGTTAGAATTAATTCAAGCAAATTACGTTTAACCATGAAGTTTCTATGATTGAGCCACCGAAAAAGAAGGTATATCTTGATGGTATAGATAGTAACTTTCCTTTTAAAGTTATTTTAGTCATCATAAGAAATTTTAATTAAAATACAGATTAGTTTAAAATTTTAATTCACTCAACAAGGGGCATAAATTCATTCATTTTTTAAAAAAAAAATGTAAAATACCATTTCACATGCAAAAAGTTATTTCAACCAATAAATTATAAATGAAATAATTTAAAAATTCATACATGCAAAAAAGAATATTTAGAGTTTAATTTGTATCGTCCTCATAATTTAATTTTCTTTTAATTTGATATAATTTTATTTTTAGAGTTTATACTTGTTCGATCTCCATCGTTAAAAATAATAGACTTCCACAATTATATAATATTATCTAAGCTGCTTTTGATTTCTCTTCATTAGTCGATGCATACTCCTCCAATCATCCTGATATGAACCAAAAGATATCAATCATACAATATACTTCAACGAAGATGGGAGGAAAATGTTGTTGAAATTAGCAAAAGATATTTTAATTCATGCCACATAAAGATGAATTTTCATTATTATAAATTTTGGGTGACTTACCCTTTAAAGTAATTTAGAGTTATTATTGTATTTCATTAATATATTTTAAGACTTTTTATTTACTTTAGATTACATTTACATAATCGTCAATTATGGTCATAGGAATGTTACAACTCTTGGAATGCATTTAATAGTTTGATTTTGAGGCTACGTAAAGTCATGTATGTTGTATTTGTAAGTAGACTTGGAAAATACAGTAAAATGAGCACAATTCTATATAGTTTAAATTGCATGTAGATCATTTAAGCTCGACATGATCAATCTTGTTTATGGAATGATTTGAATCANCATAATTTAATTTTCTTTTAATTTGATATAATTTTATTTTTAGAGTTTATACTTGTTCGATCTCCATCGTTAAAAATAATAGACTTCCACAATTATATAATATTATCTAAGCTGCTTTTGATTTCTCTTCATTAGTCGATGCATACTCCTCCAATCATCCTGATATGAACCAAAAGATATCAATCATACAATATACTTCAACGAAGATGGGAGGAAAATGTTGTTGAAATTAGCAAAAGATATTTTAATTCATGCCACATAAAGATGAATTTTCATTATTATAAATTTTGGGTGACTTACCCTTTAAAGTAATTTAGAGTTATTATTGTATTTCATTAATATATTTTAAGACTTTTTATTTACTTTAGATTACATTTACATAATCGTCAATTATGGTCATAGGAATGTTACAACTCTTGGAATGCATTTAATAGTTTGATTTTGAGGCTACGTAAAGTCATGTATGTTGTATTTGTAAGTAGACTTGGAAAATACAGTAAAATGAGCANGAAGAAAGGCTTACAGTGGATACCTAGGCACCCAGAGACGAGGAAGGGCGTAGTAAGCGACGAAATGCTTCGGGGAGTTGAAAATAAGCGTAGATCCGGAGATTCCCGAATAGGTCAACCTTTCAAACTGCTGCTGAATCCATGGGCAGGCAAGAGACAACCTGGCAAACTGAAACATCTTAGTAGCCAGAGGAAAAGAATGCAAAAGTGATTCTCGTAGTAGCGGCGAGCGAAATGGAAGCAGCCTAAACCGTGAAAACGGGGTTGGGGGAGAGCAATACAAGCGTCGTGCTGCTAGGTAAAGTGTTCTTACCTTGAGATATCTGATTAATAAGGTAACCCGAATCTTACTCCCCTTGTAGTGATTTCCATATTACATCTTCAACACACTTCACACCAATTGTTGAACAGAGAGAAAAAACTTACTACCATATAAGAAAAATTAAAAAATATCATTTTAGTCATTTGACATTGAATTTGGTTTTATTTAAAAATAGTCCAAATTTGGGATTTATACTTTCAATAGAGTTTCGAATCTGTCGGTCTGCCATTGTTGAACTAAAAAAACTATGGGTCCCGAGATTAGTCCCGGGTTGGTGGGACTTTAAAAGGAAGGTCTAAAAAAAATGACAAAAATGAAGAAACGAATGCATCAATGAACAACTACATGCCTTGCATGAGAGGATGTTCTTTAAAGCTTAAAAAGATAATTAAACGTTACGACGCCGTTTTCAATCTTATTTAGAAACTAATGGCTGAGATAACACACCTTTGTTCAAATTCAACGCACCCACACTTCTACCACAACCTCCCATGGCGGCGACTGCGACGGCGACGGCGACGGCGGCGGCTCTTGCACACAAGCCATCTCTACTGACGAGGCTAAACTCATTCGTCGCCACCACTCGCGTAGGAAAGCGATTCAAACTCGTCGAACGAAACACGACCTTCACGACGGAGCTCCGCGCCGGCACCGCCACTTTCCTCACGATGGCCTACGTTCTCGCCGTGAACGCTAGCATCCTCACCGACTCAGGCGGCACGTGCACCGCCGCTGACTGCACGCCCCTCTGTTCTGACCCGACCGTACCACTTGCTGCCTGCTTAGCTCCGGCCCACCACGTCATCCAACCGGACAATTCCTGCAAATTCCGACCCGTTAACCCGGGTTACTCCGCCTGCCTACAAACCACCCGAAAAGATCTGATCACCGCCACCGTCGCCTCCTCCCTCATCGGAAGCTTCATAATGGGCGTTTTCGCGAATCTCCCCTTGGCCTTAGCTCCCGGAATGGGCACCAACGCTTATTTCGCTTACACCGTCGTCGGGTTTCACGGGTCGGGTTATTTACCGTATAAAAGCGCATTAGCCGCCATTTTTATTGAGGGCTTAATCTTCCTCCTAATCTCCGCCGTCGGATTACGAGCCAAACTCGCCAAATTAATCCCAAAACCGATCAGAATCTCATCCTCCGCCGGAATCGGATTATTCCTCGCCTTCATCGGATTACAGAGCAATCAAGGAATTGGGCTAATCGGGTTTAGCGCCTCGACGCTCGTCACGATCGGAGCTTGCCCGAAAGCTTCCCGGGCAGCTTTAGCTGCCGTCGTAACTGCCCCGAATGGAACGGTTACTCTGCTCCCAAACGGCGCCGTTTCCGATGAGATTCTCTGCCTTAACAACCGAATGGAAAGCCCCACGTTCTGGCTCGGCGTGGTGGGATTCGTAATCATTGCGTATTGTTTGGTGAAAAACGTGAAAGGCGCTATGATATACGGCATCGTTTTCGTGACAGCGATTTCTTGGTTTCGTAACACGGCGGTTACGGTGTTTCCCGACACGGCGGCCGGCGACTCTGCATATGGGTATTTCAAGAAAGTCGTCGATATGCATTTGATTAAAACCACCGCCGGAGCTTTGAGTTTCCGGGATTTGAGTAAACTCCATTTCTGGGAATCTCTGTTCACGTTTCTTTACGTCGACATTCTCGACACCACCGGAACTCTGTATTCCATAGCCCGTTTCGCCGGATTCACCAACGCTTCCGGCGACTTCGAGGGTCAGTATTTCGCGTTTATGTCGGACGCTTTCTCAATCGTCATTGGATCTCTGCTTGGAACGTCGCCGTTGTCGGCATACGTCGAGTCGTCAGCGGGAATCAGAGAAGGCGGGAGAACAGGGCTAACGGCGGTGACGGTGGCGGGATACTTTCTGCTGGCGTTTTGGTTTACGCCGCTTTTAGCGTCGATTCCGCCGTGGGCGGTGGGGCCGCCGTTGATTCTAGTGGGGGTTTTAATGGCGAAATCAATGGTGGAAATCGAATGGGGGGATATGAGAGAAGCAATTCCGGCATTTATGACGATGGCTTTGATGCCGTTGACATATTCGATTGCTTATGGATTGATCGGAGGGATTGGGACGTTCGTGGTGCTGCATCTTTGGGACTGGTGCGCCGCCGTCTTCAACAAGCTCCGATCATTTAATTCTAGTGCTTCGCCTACCCAACAACCAAAAACACCTGAAGTTTGATCTCTTTTTATAAATAATATTTTATTTAGTTAAAGCGTTTATGCTCGTTCTAGCCTTATCGTCCATACACCTATCATCACATTAGAAACGAGTAGTTTTGAGTTCATGTGTATCGGATCAGAGTAAAGTCATCATTTTCGTGGCAAATTACCATCTTCCCTTCGATTACTAGCATCGAATACAGTCATGTTACACTCGACAAACAATCCCTTATCACAAGATAAGTTATATTTCAGTGTTACTGCTCGGGGTTGATGTAAGTCGACTTTGTAGGTGGAATCTAGCAATCAACCTAATAGTAATGGGTATTATCTACCTATTGGAACGGTTGCTCTATTTGTAATCTTATCGTCTTTTTCTGTAAAGATTATGTTAATCGAACAATTTACCTCTTTTAGGATTGTAATGTACTTTTTATATGAATGTAGCTTTTTCTATCTTAGTTCTGATCTCCTTCTCGAATTAGCAAACTATGTGACAAATTTTGAAATTCCTATTTTACCCTTACTTTAATAATTTTATTATTATTATTATTATTATTATTTTGCTACCTTTCAAATGCCCTGTAAAAAGGAAAGATTAATAAATACTTTTTTTCCAAAAAAAAAATAAAAATAAAATTTAACCATAATTATTTTTAAAAGAGTACATTCAAACATTTGAAAATAGATAGACCACCAAATAAAATAAAATAAAATAAAATATAAAATAAAAATACTAAAAATAATACTTTGAACCAAATTGGGACCTTTGATATGAAAGGTAATTGGCATATATATATATATATAATTACTTTATAAAAAAAAGTTTCTTCGAGTGTTGGTGTTCGAGAAGATTTCATCTGGTTGAATTTGAAGACAAGACCTAAGTTTCTCTGTATGTTAAAGATATTCAAATTTTCGTTGCGGGCTTACAGAGAATGATTCAAATTACAGCTCAAGCCCACCGCTGACATATATTGAACGTTTTGGTTTTAAAATATGTTTGTTAGGGAGATGCCACACCCCTATAACCAATGTTTCGTTATTCTCTCAAATCGATATGAAATCTTACACTAATAATCAATAAGAGGTTTCTCATTTCATTTTCACTGTATCTAATAAAATAATATATTTCATCGTTTACTTCTCCATGGGAACATCGAACCCGCCCAACTTTTTTTCACCCCTAATTATAATATAAAAATAACCTTAATGAAAACAAAAATGTTTTTATTTGGGCCTATATACGGAAACAATATGGGCCTGCTATTGTTCCCGATTCACCGTAGAATTTTTGGGCCTATTACGGAAGCCCGGCCCATTATTGTATGGAAAGCCCATTAGTTTTCAATTATAATTGATGACAAAAGTCTTATCATATATTAAATAAAATTAATATTCTATAATGTAATAATCAAATTGATCTCTAAAAAATCTTAGAATTAATTAATTAATTTATTAATAAAAAACCTTAAATATTTTTATTTCAATTACAAATCTAAGTAATTATAAGGTTTAAAGTAATTAAAATGAAATTAAATATATTTTTGAAAGTATTTTTTTTTTTATTTTTTTTTTATTTTTGTTAATTCCAAATTACCCCTTGGAGAGCTTTAGAAGTTGCATGGTATTAGATGTTTGCGGCGAGAAGTTTAAAAATTGAATAAATTATTTAAAAGTATTTATTGGAATTATTTAATGAGTTGGAAATTAAAATTATGGGCCCTCCAAATTATGAGGTTCTAAGTTCCACAGACACGATTCCTTGGATTTTTATAAATTAAAAAAGATCCCTCATCTTTTATTTATTACTCATTTTGCCCCCACAAAATCCAAAACAATAAGTTTATTTTAATATTTATTGTTTTTTTTTTCTTCTTGTGATTCTTATTTAAAAATAAAATAAAATAAATAACTTCAAGCTAACAATAAATGTTACTTTCAAAATATCTTTAAAATACATGATCTATATTAAATATTTAAAAATATAAATCCTAAAATAAAAATATATTTGTTGGATGAAAGTTCCACATCTACGTCGACTAATTTATGGAATGATCATGGAATACTATCTCCATTGTTACAAGACCTTTTGGGGAAGCCCAAAACAAAGCCACGAGAGCTTGTGCTCAAAATAGACAATATCATACAATTGTGGAGAGTCGTGTTCATTTAACATGGTATCAGAGAGTCATGCCCTAAACTTAGTCATGTCAATAGAATCCTCAAATGTCGAACACAGGACTTCAGAAGAAAAATGAGTCGAGCCTCGATTAAAGGGAGACGTTGGACGAAAGTCCCACATTGGATAATTTAGGGAATGATCATCGATTTATAATCNATTTTTTTTTTTATTTTTTTTTTATTTTTGTTAATTCCAAATTACCCCTTGGAGAGCTTTAGAAGTTGCATGGTATTAGATGTTTGCGGCGAGAAGTTTAAAAATTGAATAAATTATTTAAAAGTATTTATTGGAATTATTTAATGAGTTGGAAATTAAAATTATGGGCCCTCCAAATTATGAGGTTCTAAGTTCCACAGACACGATTCCTTGGATTTTTATAAATTAAAAAAGATCCCTCATCTTTTATTTATTACTCATTTTGCCCCCACAAAATCCAAAACAATAAGTTTATTTTAATATTTATTGTTTTTTTTTTNATATATATATATATATATATTTTGTTATAAATATATGAATTTTTAAAAATTAGAAAAATAGTCTAATTTTTTTTTTTTAAATATTAAGAACTCCGAGAAATTTTTTAGAGGTCGAGATCGGAGGGTGGAAAATGATTGGTATGCACGTCTTTGTCTAGTAAAGAATCGAGAGAGTTTATTCCCCGATTTTTTTTTTTCATAATTCACTAGAAATTAAATTATAAATAAAAATTAGTGTGAAGATATAAGTGGTTTGAGAAGGATAGAAGGAAAATGCCAAAGATCATTAATAAATTTTATTCTTTAAAATCTTATGGTTATAAAAAAATTCACATATTATTAAATGAAAATGAAAATAAAAAATAGTTTATTAGTTGACACGTGTTTTATTCAACTACCAATTATTTTTTTTTTTAGTTCATAACATTATTAATTAATCTTTGCCATTTTTTATACTTCAAAATTCTTAATTTTCAATAATTAATTTGTGGATAACATTTTTTTTAAATTTAATGGACACATCATATCAAACTTACGGTCACCGTCTAAATCATTTTAATCTAGACTATAATATATAATTCAATTGGTTAAAATATACATTTTTTTAATTTTTTAATTTTTAATAAGTTGAACATGTGTCTGAACTCTAACCTCTAGATTAATGATATATGACTCAACCAATTTGTCTATGTAACAACCCTAGATTTTTACTTAACCTAAAGTCGTTACAGTAGACATATCATTATCATTTTATGCGAAAATAATCATTTAAAACTTTACCATAAAATATTGTCATGGACTTATATGTTTGATAGAAGGTCCTTAAAATACTTCAACACGAAAAAAAGACAGAAATGTCGTATAATAACCTATACTCTACGATTTTAAATGCATACTAACCTATAAACTACGAAATTAAATGCAAACTACACTATGCATGTGTCATGTTCTCCTGAGTTGCGATATCACTGTCAATCGTACAGGGGAGTCTTGTCTTCACCAATAAGAGCAGCACATGACTTAGTATGTGACACCACTATTGAGGTTTGATGCGAGCACATGCAATCATGAGGGAGATTTATCATTTTAGTCTGTATTCTTTGGGCGACTATCCTAAGCATGTAATTTGATGTATATTTATTGCTCTACACACGGCTCACACGTGAGAGTATATACCTGCCAGTTGGTTCGCACACCTCCTGGACTCTTTTCTTGATCGGGCTAGTATTCTCTAAAGCTTTTGTCAGACACTCGGTAAGAATAATGACAGTCGCAGCATTATAATAAATATAATAATCGTTTTATTGCCTTGTAACGTACGCGTCCGTACCATTATAAAAAAATATTTTCTGAAACACATCATATTATTATTAAAAAAATTCAGAGGGGATCATGATACGTGTTCTTCACACATCAGTTATAGTTCCATTATTAGGATATTTTAGTGATGTTTTTATAACAACCCATGTCCAAGATATTTGGATTTGGCACATGTGTGCCCCAACATTCCTTTGCATTCCCAGCAATATGGCTACGTTACAAAATTTATCAGAGGAATACTTCACCCAATAAGATATAGTTTAGGGACGAACCAAGGTGGAAGCTAGTGGACATGTGACACCCAAGTAAAAGAGAGGTACATGAATGAACCAAGACCCCATACGAATGAGACCGATCCTGAGGATAGAATGCATTGTAAATGAGAACAAAATATACTAGATGATATGAACCAAGAGACATCAATCATACAATATGCTTCAATGAAGATGTGAAGAAAATACTGTTGAAATTATTAAAAAGATATTTCAATTCATGCCACATGGAAGAAGAATGAAGTTTCATGTTATAAATTTTGGGTGGATTACAATTTATTGTAATTTAGAGTATATAAAGCCATGTATGTTATATTTATAAACAGACTTGAAAAATAGAGTAAAAGAAGCATTTGTGCATCGGCTAAGTTTGTTTGCAATTCTATGTAGTTTAGGTTGCATGTAGAATCATTCAAGCTCGAAATGATCAATCTTGTTTGTGGAGTGATTCGAATCTCAAACAAGTGTTCTTGCGTTTCGATATTTGATCAACAAGAATCATTCAAGCTAGACATGATCGATCTTGCTTGTGGAGTGATTCGAATCGCAAACAATGTTCTTGCCTTGAGATATTCGATCAACAAGCTAATCCGAATCTTATTCCCGTTGTAGTGATTCCTTAAGTAATATGTTAATTCAATTTTCTTGTTATCTCCCTCTAATATTTTATGTGTTCGACGGTAACTGACGTGTATCTATTCTATTTAAAACATCTACGATCGTTGTTAAATATATATCCAAAATCTCGGGATTTGAACGTGAAATAGTGACACATGACAAAAACAAAAAAGAAAGAGAATTGAATGAAGGAGTTCCAATTGAATAGGAGAGGTTATGAATTGGTGCATTATTTAGAGACCATTTGTGTGTGGTTGACCACAAATTCCAAGAACAAAGAATGAAAGCAAAAGGTGATAGGCAAGCACCTGATCTTCAAAATAATCTCCACCATAATTCAAATTTCTTCTATTATAGCAACACCGACGTATTGATCCTTACTTTTTCGGAGAGAGGTGCTAGCGCCGACGTTAGAAGATGTCAGAGTGGAAAAAGGAAGTGAAGCGATGATCGGGAAAACTCGAGCAATCCAACCCAACTTATACGATTTTGGTTAGGTTGGGTTGGGTTGGGTTGAGTTCGAATAACTGAAAACTTTATGGATTAGTAATATGAACCAAGACATCTCAATTATGTAATATTGATGTCGTATTAAGAAGAATCAAGCTTCATTTATGCAACAAATACTTTAGGTGGAGCTTCGTGAAGATTACAAACTCGGGTTTCATTAGAGAGACTCGAAAAATGTAGTAAAATGAGTATTTGTGAGGTTGCACGTAGAATCATTCAAGCTTGATATGATCAATTTTGTTTGTGGTGTGATTCAAATCTCAAACATGTGTTATTGTTTTAAGATATTAGATTACATGTTTATAATCATTTAAACTATACATGATCGACCTTGCTTGTGAAATGATTCGAATATGAGACAAATGTTTTTGTCTTGAGATATTCGATCAAAATAATTTTTTTTTTTTTTTTAAAAAATGAATTATTATATATATTGTTTATTTTCGTGGCTGAATTTGTTTGGTTGTTGTTTTGGAATTTACCTAAAAGTCATTTTATACCAACCAATTAAGATATTGTCTTCCTTATATGTACTTGGAATATTCTCCATCATCATGTTTTATTTTTATTATATGCTACAATATATTTTTTTAAAACATCTTAAATATCATTTAATTAACTAATTAAATATTTATTTTTCTGTTTAGCTTAAATTATCTTTAACGAAACGTGGAATTTGTCTTTTAGGAAATCATCCAAACGATTTATAAAATATAAAGATGATTTACAAATCCGACATGTCGGCTTAAATGTAAGTTTGTATTCGAATAAGGCAAAACCCAACAAATTTCGAGTCTGTCTCCTTAACGACTAGGATGTATTGACTTTATTGAGATCCCACGTCGGTTGGAGAGTGGAACAAAGCATTCTTTATAAGGGTGTAGAAATCTGTCCCTAATATACGCGTTTAAAACTGTGCGTAACCGGTCAAATATCTCATGACTACTTTCGACTTTTTCGTGTAATAATATAATACATAAATAATAAACAAATCAAATTAAAGCCATCAAATTAGGGTTTTTTAAAACTCTCTCGAATAGAGACGCTTGTTTAAACAAAGAATAAGAGAGGAAGTGGGTAACATTTTTTTTTTCACGTTAGATAATATAAATATATTTTCAAACACGTATCTAAACAANATATATATATATATATATATATATATATATATATATATATATATAGCTTTTTTGGCTGTATTAATAACTTATTTTTGGAAAAATATTTGAGGTACTCGTTTTAAAATTTTCGAAAAGCTTACGTAAAAACATAAATTAATTTTATTGGTAACAAAATCCAAACATCAATTCTCACGTTCGAATAGATTTTTTTTGTTCAACAAGTGGAAATTAAATGTTTAAAGGATCGGGTCGGTATACTATTCAATGAAGACATGACACTACAAAATATCTTGTATGTATATGTTTTTTTAAAAAAAAAAAAAAATTAGGCATAATAATATACGTTCATTTAAATAACTATTCAACCTTAATCGCTCAGAAAATAAAGTATAATGAGAATCAAATTATGGCGTTTACTAAAATGCATTAATTTTGTTCTCGTATCTACGAAACAAATCATAATATATCTAATTTTTATTCTAATTTTCGATATTTTCTTGTAAACAAAGCAAATGCACAATGTGAAGAGTATATCGCCAACATTTAATATTTAGATTTTAAAACTTTCAAAAAATTTATATAAAAAATATAAATTAATTTTATCGATAACAAAATCCAAACATCAATTCTCGGATTGAAATAGATTTTTTTTGTTCAACAAGTGGAGATTAAATGGTTCGAAGATCTGGTTGGTATAAGAGTTAATGAAGACACGACACTACAAAATATCCTGTATGCAATGTTTTTTTTTTTTTTAAATTTTAAGGATAAAATTATATTTTCATTTAAGTCGTTGAGAAAATAGCATTATGGGGATTACTAAAATGCATTAATTTTTACTCTCGTATCTATAAAACATATCATAATAAATTTAATTTTAATTTTACTTTTTATTTTCGAAATTTTCTTATAAACCGAGCAAATAAATTTATAAATAATATTATCAATGAAGAACGAAAATAAATTCATAAATTATCTCAAATTAAACTTTAATTTTATAAATTTTGAGGGAGAGATTAATTGAACCTACCCGTAAAATGATAATTAATTGACATTTTATTATTAAAAGTAAAATTAAAATATATAAAGCAAGAAAGTTAATATAATTACAAAATCTCCATAAAGAAGGGTATTTAAAGAAATTTCAAAAAATTAATCCGGGAAAAAAGAACCTATACAAGATCCCGGTAATAATCCTGTTCGTCCTCGCCGATCAGTTTTCCGATCAAATCCTTGACGGATTATTGATCGGAATCCATCACTCCGACCGGTAGATCAAACATTCTAGTTGAGGTCTCAATATATCTTTCCAAATCTGACCGTCTGGATCTACTTCCCTTACTCTGTTTTTAATCTCAACCACCACTAATTCCTCCGTCAGCCGGAAAATATCAATAACGGCGATGAACCCGCCGTCGAGACCCTCCACTTTAGCTCCCCAGCCGTTTTTCTCCACGGCAGCATTTTCCGACTTCGAAGCCTCCTCAACCGTCACTATGATCTTCTCCGGCGATTCGGCGGAGAGAAACCGCTCAACGCCAGAGGAAAATTCCGTTTCGTTGATTAATCCAGTCAAATCGAAGCCAGGTGAGAAGGAAATTAGATCAAAAGCATTCAAACATTTAGCATTGTTCACATCACCGTAAATCTCTGAACCGGAATCTTCGATTTGAAGCTTCTCCTCCTGAAATCCCTTCACGAACCACGGATCTTGATGAATCTCATCGACGGTAATCCTCGTCTCCGGATTCGTATCCAGAAGCCTCGAGAGAAACCGCCGCAGATCTGGCGAGGTCCATTTAGGGCACCGGAAATCGCCTCTGTAAATCTTCCGATACATCGCCATTAAATTCGAATCGTTAAACGGAAGGTATCCAGTGGTAAGAACATAGAGGATAATCCCGCAGGACCAGACGTCGATTTTGGCTCCGTCGTAGCCTTTCTTGGCGAGAATCTCCGGCGCGACGTAAGCCGGAGTACCACAGAGAGTGTGTAGCAATCCGTCGGGACGAATCTGATCGGTGAGAGCGCTAAGTCCAAAATCGGAAACTCTGAGATCGAAATTATCATCGAGAAGGAGATTTTCCGGTTTCAAATCGCGATGAAAAATCCCTTGGGAATGACAATATCCAACGGCGGTGATTAACTGCTGAAAATACCGACGGCTAAGATTCTCACTAAACCGTCCCTTGGAAACTTTACCAAACAGCTCTCCTCCTTTCGCAAACTCCATCACGAAATAAATCTTCGTCTTCGTCGCCAGAACTTCAAACAGACGAACGACGTTCGGATGACGGAGACGGCGCATGATAGCGATTTCTCTCTTAACGTGCGCCTTGAAACCGCCTTTGAGGACTTTGAGTTTGTTAACGATCTTAATCGCGACGCTCTGTCCAGTAAGAACGTTTCTCCCATGGTAGACCTTCGCAAAAGCTCCACATCCTAATAGCTTACCGAGTTCGTATTTTCCGAACAGGATTCCTTCCGGCAGAGAGTCGCCGCGGACCAGTCGCGGCGGAGGATTGTCGTCGAACGGCGGCATGGTTAGAAAAACAGAACGGATTTTGAGTTTTAGAGGTTTGAAGATGGTGAGAGGAGGTTTAATTACAGGGATTTGGCATTTTCCGCCATGGAAATGGGTGGGAAGGTCGAGGAGAGAGAGAGGAATTTAGAGTGAGAGAGGAAATTGGTACAGACAGTCCAGGTTGGGGGCGAAGGTATTTGAAGGGTAGTCGCGTATGGTAGGGTCCCCCAATGACGTATTCGACCCTCCAAAATAATTGGGACACTCTACCATAGGTGTTGTGTTGTGTAGAGATCGAGAAGAGCTGTAACGACCCGTGCTTAAGATTTAGAATCCGGTAACCCCGACATTCTTTTACATCTCTTGCGACACATAATCCCGTTACCTACCCCTCGATTCTTAAGACAAAAAATTGTCCTCATAGATCAACACAAGTCTTTCCGATACATTTTATCCTCACTCACATGCATTTCATAAACATTTCTATAATGTCACTTAATGTAACGACCCTATTTTTCTACTGACGTGGAGCCGCTACCACATACATAACGTGACATTTTTATGTGAAAACATTCATTTTAAATAACTTAAAATAAAACAAAGAAAATATTAAAACGATGCTCGGGTCTAACCTAAAATCTAAAATAAATAAATAAAATGCAACTACCCTAACACGGGTTTCATGGTTTTCAATCCGACAGCTGCCATCATCCGTACAGAAATATCTTGCCTTTACTCGGCATAATAAAATAACATACGACAATAGAGAAATAGGGTCGTTACACCAAACGTAAAATTGCTTCAAGTAAAACATGTTAATTAAAATAAATATAACCATATATTCGAGTTGATTAAGTTCGAATGAATACAACAACTCAATGCAGATACGTCGGTAATAAGTTGATAACTTATCGATCGAGTTTTTTGAATCATCGAATTTTTTAATATATTAATTATTAATTAATATTTTAATATTTTAATATAAAAACATTAGTGGGGTCCACGGGTGAGATAAGCATAAAAAATTGTGGCCAACCACGTGGTAGACTTGTTTGTTGTGTATGGAATGGTACGTTGAGTCACCTTTTTAATGAAAAGTTAATTTCCCTAATTCCGCTCTTTATTTATTCAAATAATTATATTTTATTTTTAAAAAAAATGTAATTTAGCAAATTTACCAATGACTTATGTTGCCATTAAACAAATTCAAATCATAATTTCAAAACATTTAAAATAATAATAATAATAATAAAACTATAATTTTAAAATTATATTTTTTTTAATTATAATTACATAAAGGGTGTGGAAATATTTTAAAATTATGATACTAATAACAATATATTACGAATTAAAATAGACAATATTTACTAACGGTGGACTGAGTTGTTACGCTAATGATTTATATATAATTATAAAAGTTATCCTGCCTCCCTTTTTCTTTTGGCTTGCTTTCAAACTTGTTTGAAACATGATTTTGAAAGTGAAAATTTGAATTTTTATATATTTCAACACGTATCTTTTTCTTTATGAGCTTTATCCATTTTATTATTCTGCTTTATTAAAAAAAATTAATTTTTATTACTCCGAATTTCAAATCCAGATATAATATCGATGACTCCAGCATTTTCTTGTATTCTGTGTGAATGGTCACTTTATTTATTATTAGTTTATAAGAGTGAGAATTATCCCACAGACCAACACGTCCATTCAAAATTGTTTTGAAGTTTTTATAATTGAGCCACCAAAAAGTAAGATTTTTTTAGTTATTTTATCCTTAAATTAGCTCTATATAGTCTGTAACACCTAACTCTATCAGTGTTGCCTTTAAAATTGGTGATTTTTTTCTATCTGTCTTAGCTTTCATTTTTACCATACATAGTGAGTGAGTCACACTACTCCCAAACTCAAGATGTGACAGAATGGTATAAGAGCCAGACACCAGGGGTGTGCCAGAAGACGCTAGGTCTCCAAGAGGAGTGAATTGTGAGATCTCACGTCGCCTCTCTTTAGTAGACACATTTTAAAACTATAAAGTTGACAATGATACGTAACAAACCAAAACATACAGTATATAATAATGAACTTAGACTATTACATAGTTTCAATTTATTCACATACTTTTCCTCGACTTAAAAGTCACAAATTACTATTACGATATAGATTAGGCTGAAATGATGTCAAATCAAAATTCGTAAATTTATTTCATAATTAATTATCGTGATAAATAATTTAGTCATACAAAAACTCAATAATTGAGGGTTTTTTTTTTTTNAGAAATATATATATATATATATATATATATTTATTTATTTATTTATTTATTATTTATTTTTTCAGAAAAGGAAAATGATTATGTCATCTCCTTCAATGGATTGCACTTTTTTTTTTCTTTTCTCAATTGGAACTGACAGAAGTAGCTTTGCTGTCCACACAAGCGGGGAATAATCGCATGTTGGTCTACAGTAAACCCATATCCAAACATAACCTTGTCCAATTGGATTTATTTTTTTATTATTTTTTTTTTTTTGGTGACAAATTTGATTTAAGCTATTAATAATTATTATTATGCNGTTAGGGGAGCATGTCATTCTTTTATTATTGTTTTATTGTTCTTTTTTCCATTTTTAAGCAACTTTCAAAGGTAAGGAGTGGTGTTTAGATGGTTTCTATTAAAAGAACTTAGAGTAATCATATTTATAGAATTATTTTTGTTTGGATTATGTTCTTATAAACATTCTTTTTAACTGTATTGTTTAAGGTTACGATGGTCGTTGTCAAGTTTTTCGTTCCTCGATCCCTAGCTCGTGCTATGACTTTGGCTCAGCATTAGGTTGTGGACTGACTTCGTCTTGACACATATGGCTACATGAAGTTGTGAATGAGCTTCGTCTTTCTTGGTTTTATCTTGTAATTGTTCGCACTCTTTGATTCATTGTAGCCTCATTTTGTTGATGGGTTCTATATTTGTCTCACTTCTTCGATCATACCTCCTTGACCTATGGTTGTAATATCATTAGACCAATTGAATGTAAATTTCCTCTCAATTTATCTCTTGTTTCAATTAATTTCATTTTCTCCTTCATTTTAGGTTTCAACCTTAACCGTAGGTACTTAAGGTGGTCATCGTTTTCTTGAGATTGGTATCACTTGAGCAATCATCGCTAGTGTCACTAGTTTGTCGTTACTGCACAAATCCTCGTGAAGCGTAAGGCTGCTGTTTCATTTCAATTTTCAAGTTCAGATCGACTTGGTTCTTCGTCGATTTGATTAGTCCTTCGCTAGTTTGAGTCGGTTTGACTGTTTTCACAAGTTTGAGTTTGATTCAATGGAGTTTTCTCTCATTTCAAGTTCAATTTGGCGGTTTTTTCAACCTAAGTTGATTTTCCAATGATTCATATTCCGTTCTATTTGTTTTTTTTTTTTTTTTCCAATTATACTCAGTTTAAGGTTATTTTTTATGTTTTTAGTAAGACAAATATATGTTGGATTCATGCAGTGTGATTGGAAAGTTATATTAAGTTGGTTACGAGCTAAAAAGAGAAATATATTCATGGGAAACTTTATTCCAGAGATGAGTAGCTTTCAATATATGTTTGTGCATACATGTAATGGGATCGCCCCTCATACGAGTATTAAATGACACTTGTAATTTATAAAAGTGGCAATGGCCCATCAAATTTATGACGCCATACATAGGAGCGACACGATTCTCCTAGCAAAGAGCCCATTATCATCGGTTGGGGTAAAGTCCATTAAGACTCATACACATGTACTGACAAAGAATTGACATAACTAGTTAGTAAGTTAATTGACCACCGAGTCACAAATATTTTGACAGATCAAATTTAGGTCCCTCAAATGCCGTTGCATATTATTGATTGTTTATGCATTTCTAGCCTCATTATAGGAGTTACTGACCGAGAACCTTTTCAAAACAATTTTTTTATAGATAAAGGCAAGGACACACAAGACCGACCGTCGTTTGTTTGATGTGACATGGGAGTCTTTGTCGTCATATTTGTACTTCTACACAATTTTTTTTTTTAATTTTTCGTCATACGACTCACTTCTGCACTATAGTTTGGCCGATCTGATAATGATCTCAACCAGTGTAAGTTTAGAAAATTCAAGTAATTACACTTTTTGATATATCCATATTAAATGAAAAGATTTATTATTGTTTATTGATGAATTAAAATTAATATATTTTTTTTATATAAAAAAAATGATTTGATTAATGATTATGGTGTAGAAGTAAACCAAAAAAGTTCAAATTCCATGGATAATGTTAGCACTTTATCCTAAAAAGTATTTAAATTTGTAGTATTGAATGATTGACGTGTTACCTTTTGTTAGCTTTGCGGTCACAATTCTAGACAGTTGTGTTCTTAATATCGATACTTATGATAAGATTCCTTTTCGAGTCATTTTAAAAGAAAAGATTTATTAAAAAATATATATATATTACTGAAATTTTAAAAGCATTAACGTTCTTTATATTTAAAAAAAAAAAAAAAAAAAAAAGTTTAAAATTTTCTTACCATCGATATATGGATAAAATTTGTCTATAGAAAGCGGGTAGATTATCTCTAAAATCTGTCTATAGAAAGCGGGTAGATTATCTCTAAATTTTTTAATGTTACTTTTGGAAGTTCATGAGCATTTTTAGAATGTTGCTCCCGGATATGGTTTGGAATAATGTAAATAATAAAGCAAAAGTTGTGGGGTCAATTTAAATGAAAAATGGCATATTATTAGCCACAAATAATTTGGAGTTTGAAATTAGGAAAATGTTTAATAAAATTATTTTATTTTATTTTATTTTATTTTATTTTATTTTATTTTATTCATGAACCATTAAAAACCCCAAACTCTAGCCACACCCATACATTTATTTATTTATAATTTTTTTATTTTCTTTATGTTAACTCATTGATAAATGGATTTGATTGTTTTGAAAATGATTTTTGTAATAAAAAAATTGAAACCTTAATCAAATTATATTATTATTATTATTTATTTGAAGTACTAAAATTTTGAATTAAGTACAATATTATTAGATAATCATATTTATGAACATATATTAATATATAATTAGCTTTATTAATTATGATATATATATATTGAGTTTAAATTATGTTATTTGAATTAGGTTTAATTTGTATTTCAATATGGTTATTAATATTTCTCGTTCCTATAAATAAATTATTGGATCATAATAAGAATGTAATTTGTGGAGGTGTTAAAAAAATTTTGATAATTTAAAAAATTCGATAAATTTAATTCAATCCAATCCGTATGGTTTATGTTGAATTAAATCAACGCAAATTTATCATTAATTTTAATATATATATTAATTTAATTTTATAATTTTAACTAATTTTTTAAAATATATATTAAAATTTTGTTGCAAAGTTTGAAATAAATAAATAGATATATTAAGAACTAACGTTTTATTTTTATTAGAAATAAAATTTTAAACAAATGGTCCGAACAACTCAAGCAAACTCAACTTTAGGTTGGGTTGGGTTCTTTATTTAATAAAAATTGTTTGGGTTTGAGATTTTACAACTCAAACAATTGGGACGGGTAGGGGTTGGGTCTAAAAAAAATTCAACTTGACTCAACCCAACTCACGAACACTCCATATAATTTGTAACCAAATTCATTTAAATTTTACTGGACTTACATCTAATCTAAACCCACGTATAGAATTTGTTTTTAAATTGGACTACATAAGACACGTTGATCAATAGCTTAATAGTCGGTAAGATCTCACATCGATTGGAGGGGAGAACGAAACATTACTTATAAGGGTGTGAAAACCTCTCATTAGTAAACGCATTTTAAAACCGTGAAACTAACGTTGATGCGTAATGAACCAAAATAAACAATATCTGCTAGCAATGAGCTTGGACGGTTACATAGTCTTACGTGATTTTATCATGTGAACCATATTTACAAAGATGGTTAAAGATTTGCCATTTTTATTCATGAACCAAATATTTATTTGGTCGTGTATTATTCAAATATAAATTATACTGATTCAAATGATGATAAAATATTATTTTATTATCCAATCTCAAAAATCATTTTAATTTTAAAATTTAAATTCCAAACACACATTTTAAGGCATTTTAGAATATTGGGAAGTGTGACAAATTGGTAAATAAATTACTTTATCCAATCCATCTAAGCCTTAAAAGGAAAAAATAAATGGGATTTTGCTTGCAAGTCTCTAATTGCTTTAACTTCCATGGCCTTACCTTGTGTACTCTTTAACAAAGGTTGCTTAATTTGTTTGTGTAAGCAAACACAATGCCAAATTATAAACAACTTAGCGTTTTCTTTTAAGCTTCGGAGGGGTAAATACGTAATTTTGATGTGTCATTCGTCGAAAGAAAATGAAGTAGAGAAAGCCTAATTAGGTTATATTATGTACGTTTGAAAAAAAATACTATACTAAATTCGATTGACGTGAATTCTAAGATAACATTTCAATTTTTTTAGTTAAATTTTGAAATAAGAAATGCTCGTATAATTTTAAGAAATTAAATGATTAACAAACTAGCCTTAATAATGCAAGCCAGTAACTAACGGTGCGGCGTCAAGGAGCTTTTACACCCCTTTTCGATACGGTTTGGTACCACTGAGTTAGGTGTGCGGCCGGTTAGAGTTGTGTGAGCTGAGTTGAGAGTTTCGGTGGACTATCCTGTGATGTCCCACATTGATTGGGGAGGAGAACAAACCACCATTTATAAGGGTGTGGAAATCTTCCCCCAGTACGCGTTTTAAAACTTTGAGGGGAAGCCCGAAAGGGAAAGCCCAAAGAGGACAATATCTGCTAGCGGTAGATCTAGGCTGTTACATATCCTGAGTAGAGGATCCAACCTATGGGAGGCATTGATCATGCAAGTAGTCAGGAGAGTTGGTATGTACAGGGGGGTAGCACCCCAACTTTGGGCAACTCCATGGTCTATGGAATGGGTTCGCTAGCTATCTCCCCTGGACGACGAGTAGGCTAGCACTCACCATGTTCTCCCTCACTTAATTTGTGAGAGTGTACTTGAGGTAGCACCTCAACTCCAGGCGGACACTGCTACGAAGCCTTTCGCTATCCAAGTCTATACACAATAATGACAGAAAACCTAGATCCTAAGATCAACAACATGGTCATCTGTTAGGTTAAGAATGCAACGAGAGCCTACAAGTTGGTTGCTCACTGCATATATTTTTATATACTCATCCGTGCTATTTTTCCTTTTTCAGATCCATGAAAGTACTAGTTACAATGACGAGGTGCTTAGGAGCTTATCAGTTACAAAGGTATGTCAGCCCGGGAATTCTAAACTTTCAAGTTTGTATCTATTGACCTATTCAATATTTCTTAAAATTTAAGAATGTTCGGAATATATTTAGAGTTTCATTAAAATAAAAATTTTAAAAATAATTAAATAATATTGAGCCATTCCAATATCAATTTTTCATTTTTCTTTGATCCATTATCGGCCCAACACCAAACTCATTATGTATACAACAGGCCAAGCCCAAATATAAGCCCAAAGGCCGTCAGTGATGTGTTAGCAGCCCATTTATTTGGGCCTCTCTCTCACTCATTGGGCTTTAAAAAAAACATTTTTTTTCAGTTTTCTTTTTATCATAATATAATATAAATATGAATAAATTAATAACAAAATTTTAAAAGTAAAAGGAAATTATAGTGAGTATTGTTTTTAATTAAAAAAATATATATAATAACGATATCACATCACCATTATTAATTTTTTTTTTAAAAAAAAATTCCAAAATCATCACTAATTTTATAATAATCTCGGATATTAACATCGTAACCATACATTTTAGTCTCTAACGATGTTAACAAAATGCTGATATGATACGTCGATTATTAAAATTATATATATATATATATATATATAAATATATAAATAAAGGAATAATTGAAGTGGTTAGGAAGCAGACATGATAAGTGTGGAAAAATGCATAAATAATTTAAGTTCATGGAAGGGTGTTGGACATTAATTAATTCAAACCTATTCCTATTTAAATTATTTTTTATTTTTTAAAAAATTTTAATGGGTAGCATAAAGAAAAAATAAATTAATTAATTAGACGATTTTTTTTTTTATTACTGATTGAATATACGATATAATAAAGAGATATATATGAGTTACGTTCTTTTTTATTATTTTCATCTCTATTTTATTATCATAATTAATTTTTTTTTTCGAGAAATATAATTTAATGTAACTAATAAATGAATAAAACTATTCTATGCATTTAATTTCACCTTTTTTTTTTTATGAATTTTTATATTTTCCTAACTACCTTATTTATTATTTATTATTTTTATTTTTATTTTTCATAAAAAAAATAATAAAAATGTATTGCATGCTTCATTATTTTAAATTTTATATTAAGTGAATAAAGCTCATATTTTATTCCTTCAAAAACAAGTTTTTATTTTATAATAATTAGCGTTCCATGTGAAAATGAAAGTCAAATATGAATTTTATTAAATTTTTAGTCGGAATAATAAATATGAAATTTAAATTAAGAATAAAAATAATAATTTAAATTTCTACCTATGGTTAATATGATTTTAAATTCATATATTATATTAAAGTCATAAATAAAGTAATTAATAGGTAGGTAGTGAGAAAATAACAGCCAATTTTTAATTTTGTTTTTAAATTAAAATAGATATTTTAAAAATTTTATGAACCAAAATAATTATTTTTTAAAAAAACTCTTTTTAAAATATGGGTATAGACATTTTTATGCTAGAAATAATGAAAATAGAAAAATATTTTTATTTTTATTTTTATTTTCGGTTTTATATTGAAGACAAAAAAGTTTTTTTAAGATAAGTTACCTAACTAACCTAATAAAAATATTAATAAATTAAGGTAAGTTAGGTATGTCACTTAACTAGATTTATATTGTTTTATATTAAATTTTTAACTTCGTCTAATTTTAATTATTTATATTATTTATACGTTAAGTTTTTGAATTGATTTTTTCAAAATAATTTAAAATTAGTAAGTAATAAACTCACGACAGATAATTAAATGTAAAATGATTATAAAGATGAAAGAATTCGTATGTTCAAGTCAAATACGATACATATGATAAACAGTAATATAAAACTAAATAACCTCACCATTACGTTCGTCCATGGAAAACAAGATATTAGTAAACATATGGTAAACTGCACCCTTCACAATGAGCTATTCCACTCGTACTTAGACGACAGATGATATATTTTACTATAGCTATTCGTTAAACGACCATGTTAGCCACTTCCGAATTATAAGGTGTTAAGGAAGATCACCTCTATGTAAAGACGTTATGTTCTTCCTAATTTAATTGTCCGACTTCCACGAAAAGGTTCGAACAAATAAGTCACCAATGAATCCAATTCCACATTTAACTATACCTCAATATGGGTTCCATAGGTTTAGAGAGTAATTTGGATGAGTTCGAATGTTTTTTACTTTTCTTCAGGTATGTTTTCAAAATCTAGATCCTTATGCTATCTAAATTTGTTTGACTCGAGACTTTCTTGTATCCATTTTATGTATGTTTTCAAAATCTAGATCCTTATGCTATCTAAATTCGTTTGACCCAAGACTTTCTTGTATCCATTTTATGTCAAACCCATATTTTATCTGATCGATTTCTTTTTTAACTTAGATGGGAGGATTGTTGTAACATTTTTTTTTAATCGCTCTTTTAAATTCCGAGCATCGAGATTTTATTAGGGATCTTACAGAGTGAATTTCAAACCAATTCATTAGAGAAAAGAGTTCGGGGTGTCTAAAGAGACCTATAATTTTTTTTTTTTAAATACAATTAGAATATTGAAGTCAACAAGGACAAAATGGTAATTTTGTCCATGTTAGACGAACATGACTCTTCATGATGGTATGATATTGTCTACTTTGAGCATAAGCTCTCATGTCTTTGCTTTGGGCTTCCCTCAAAATACCTCATAGCAATGGAGTTAGTATTCCTCACTTATAAACTCATGATCATTCCCTAAATTAGCCGATGTGGGACTTTCATCATCTAACAGTCCTCACATACCATTTTGCAGTGTCGTATCTTCCCCTTGTACAGACCTAGTGTGACATTTGTTGAGTATTATTAGAGTCTCGTATAAACTAACTGAAGAAAAGATCATGCGGATATAAATGAAGAACACTATCTCTACTAATACGAGACATTTTGAAAAAACGAGAAGCTTCTTAGGTGGATTTTGCAGCCTTCCAAACAGAATGCTCCAATATTAATTAAAATAAAAAATCCACTTGGGAGGAAAATGTCCNAAAAAAAAAAAAAAAAAAAAAAAAAAAAAAAAAAAAGCGGCTAATGGAAATTTATTTTTAATTTTATTAAATTGTTTAAAAACATGTGGGCGACGGCCGACAATCCAACCCAAATTTAACGTGAATTCTCCCGAACAGCCCAATGTATTTGAATTATTTATTTAACTTAATTAAAAATAAATAACATTCTGCGTTTTTAACTGCTTTTTATTTATTTATTTATTCAAAGTTAATATAAAGTAAAATATTATATCTATGTTTTATAAGAAAATATTTAGTTAAATGGGTTTAGTCATTTAATTTCCAATTTTAATCCTTAATTTAAAAACGTAAAATACAATTTAAATGGCAAATACGAATTTTAAATTTATTTTGGAAATCAAATTTAGNCAAAAAAAAAAAAAAAAAAGTCAACCGGTTTATATATTTATAAAAATAAAAATAAAATGATTAATCAATTATTATCCCACCGGCCACCTCATTGACCAAGCAATCTCAAGTCAACCACATGGATTGTCCTTGCATTTTACACGAGGTTCTATTACTCCTTCAAAATAAAATTAAAAAATTTTAAAAATCCAATAAAAATTTTCAATTTTGTTCCTAAAAACAAAAATCAATTTCACAATTATAAAGAAATAAATAATAAAAAAACAATCCAATATAGTATGAATAATAAGTTTTTTTTTAACTAATTTAAAAAAAATTGACAACCTAACTCAACCGTTCATGATTTAGGTTGTTCTTTTTTATTAATTAGTTTAAAAAAATTATTAATTTTATATTAACCATTAAAATCTCGTAAAATTTAAATATTAAATATTCGTGAGTCATAACAAATCACTAGCATTAATTATAAACGTCATATATTTTTAATCTTCCTACTAATTTTAAAAGTAGAGTAAGATTAGTGAGAATATTTGCTTAATCCACCGTGTGAAAGTTCTCTATTTATAATAAAATAAATTACAGTAATATGAAAATAATAATAAAAGGAAAGAATAATAAATGAATACAATATAATAAAAAGACAATTATGTAAGCCGTGAGGTAAATATTTGCCTTAAACGGTAACTATCCTTCACACAATTAGGTTGTGTTATAATCCAATTTGACCACCTGTCACAATCGCACTTTGATGGCAGCGGACCGACTTACAATTGTGCAACACTCACTTCCCAGTAACAAGTGAGTTAAGCTTATTCGTTCTTGCGCCGCTTACGGCCAAGCGGCGCGACGTATACTCGAACCTATGGCTCGAGTTCAAGAAGAAAGTTTTAGAAAACGGGGTCAGAGAGATTTCTAAAGAGAATTTTGAGAGCGAAAATGAAATTTGTGTTATATGGAAATGTAAGCAAAAGATGACAACAACAACAACTTACTGCATGTAACTATCGGGTACGGAGTTGTCAAGTTAGTTAATCGAGAATTGACCAAAACTTTTAGTTTTTAAAAAATTCTAACCAAACCCGACCGAGTAATATTAAGAATGAAATAAAATAATAATAATAATTTGTTAACGGTAAGAAAGAAGGCTACGACTTAATAAACACATGAACTCATTCCAAATTGGCGTCTTGGATTTCCCATTCTGATCTAATCTCAACTTAATCTAATTTAATTATTTATTCCTTATGAATTTAATAACCTCTTTTTTTTAAATTAAATAAACAATTATTTAATTATTTATAATATTGGCGTGCGCGTCATCCCATCTGGCCAAGACCTTTTCTTCTTAATTTCCCCAAAAAAAAAAAAAAATTAAATTAAATTAAATAAATAAAAATCTTAAAATCCCCAATTTTTTCTCCAATTCTTCGTTCTTAGCCCATTTTTCAAAGCTGTTTGGATAACCAAAGCAAAACTTATTCCTCCAACCTCCCATGGCGGTTTCTCCCCACTCTTTTCCGCCCAGAAAGCGGCGTCCCTCGGCGGCGGCATTCGTCTCCCCCAAACTCTCCGCCCCTATTCTCCTCGAATCTCTCCTCTCTCTCTGTCATGAAATCTCCGCCATCAAACCGCTTCAATTCATCCTCAAACGCTACTCCATTTCCATGATTCGGAAATCCAGATTACTCCACATTTTTCTCCAAGACCTCCGCCGTAATCCGACGGTTTTGCTTTCCGCCTCCGCCTTGCTCTGCCTTGAAGAAATGTATATCGTTTTGCAAAGAATCAAAACCTTGATTGAAGATTGTTCTAATGGAAGCAAGATGTGGTTACTAACTCAGAACCAATCCATCGCTAACAACTTTCATGAACTCACCTTGGATTTAGCGACTCTTCTTGATATCTTCCCTATTAAGGACGCTGGATTAACCGAAGACGTTGAGGAATTGTTCTTCCTCTTGAGAAATCAGTGCTCCGAATCTGCTGCGTTTCTTGATCCAAGAGATGAAGATCTCCGATTGAGTGTGATGAACACGATCGATCGAATCAAAGATGAAATCGTTCCGGATTGTGCTGAACTGTCAGAGATTTTCTCCATGATCGATATTCGCGATTCGTCGAGTTGTCGTGAGGAAATCGAGAATCTCGAGGACGAAGTTCAGAATCAAACGGATGAGAAATCGAGATCCGATATGATTGCTTTGATCGGATTAGTTCGTTACGCGAAATGCGTTTTGTATGGAGCGTCCACGGCGGAATCTGGATTCCGCCGGAGTGATTCGATCTCGGATTTGCCTGTACCGGCGGATTTCAAGTGTCCGATTAATCTGGATTTAATGCAGGACCCTGTCGTCGTGGCAACAGGTCATACGTACGATCGTGCGGCCATAACGCTGTGGATTGAATCAGGGCACAACACGTGTCCAAAAACAGGTCAGACCTTGGCCCATACGAACCTAATTCCGAACCGGGGATTGAAAAACCTGATTGCTATGTGGTGCCGTCAGGAGAGAATTCCGTTCGATGTAGCGGAAAGCAACAAAGAGAGAGTCAACGGCGTCACGTTAAACAAGGCGGCGTTAGAGGCTATGAGAATGACGGCGTCATTTCTCGTTAAGAAGCTCGCCACGTCAGCAGACTCTTCAGTGAACGACGTCGTTTACGAGCTTCGTGTTTTGGCTAAAACAGATCCCGGAAGCCGTGGGTTCATCGCCCAAGCCGGAGCTGTACCGTTACTCATCCGTTACCTCAACTCTGATAACCCGACTCTGCAAGTTAACGCCGTCACGACGGTGCTAAACCTGTCCATTTTCGAAGCCAATAAATCGTTGATAATGGAAACCGACGGCGCGCTGATCGGAGTCATCGAGGTACTCCGCTCCGGCGCCACTTGGGAAGCGAAAGGGAACGCCGCCGCCACCATATTCAGCCTCTCCAGTATCCATTCTTACCGGCGGAGAATGGGGAGGAAGAGTCGTGTTATCAGGGGACTGCTCGATTTGGCCAAAAACGGGCCGATTAATTCGAAGAGGGATGCTCTGGTGACCATTTTGACACTAGCCAACGACAGGGAGATCGTCGGTCGGTTAATCGAAGGTGGGGTTATGGAGACGGTGAGCCATCTGATGAACAGCCTGCCGGAGGAGGCGGTGACGATTCTGGAAGTGGTGGTTAGGAAAGGGGGATTTGTGGCGATTGCTTCTGGTTTTTATGTGATTAAGAAATTAGGCTCTGTTTTGAGAGAGGGCTCCGATAGGGCCAGAGAGAGCGCCGCCGCGGCACTGGTGACAATGTGCAGGCAAGGTGGGTCGGAAATGGTGGCGGAGCTGGCGTCTATTGCTGGGATTGAGAGAGTGATGTGGGAATTGATGGGGAGTGGAACGGCGAGAGGGCGGCGAAAGGCGGCGTCGCTGTTGAGAATACTCCGGCGATGGTCAGCAGGTTTGGACGGAAACGGCGGCGCTGGAGGAGAGTCCGTGACAATTACTTCGTCGAGAATGGGTGGCGACTCAAACCCCATTGTTAGTTCATCAAGAGGAGCAATTGTGCATGTGTAGAAGAGAAGATTTCATCCAAATTCTTTCCCATAGATTTGTTTGTAAATTAATGTGTTCTTTATTTGTTCTTAGTTTGAGTAAAAAAAAAAAGGCTCAAAATTGTCTTTGATTAGTTTGATTTGATTTGTTCACTCTATAATGATTTGTACGTAGTTGAACTGAGAAAACATGAATTCATTTGTAAACCATACCATATTCATTCCAAACCCGACTCGGTTCTAATGGCCACTATAGCCTCACGACTAACTCCTGCACGGTATTAGGGTCATTTTAACAAAACAAAGGGAAACAAAGTTGTTGTGAGATCTCACTCGATTGTGGAGGAGAACAAAGCATTTCTAAGAGTGTAGAAATCTCTTCATAATAGACGTGTTTTAAAATCGTGAGGTTGACGGCTATACCTAATGGGCCAAAGTAGACAATATTTGTTAGCGGTGTGTTAGAGGACGCTGGCCCCAAGGGGTGGACTGTGAAATCTCACATCGCTCTCCCTAACATACTTATCTTATACTGTGACGTGGACGACTATATTTAATGGGTGCATTTTTTTTTAGACTTTTGTTGATAAAAATTATAATTAGTTACTTAAATCTAAGAGACCAAATTGATTCAATAATAAACTGAATTTATTATTATTTATTATATTTGTATATTAATTAATAAATCAATCAATTAAAATAATAAATAATAAATATTTTTACGTTTAAATTTACTTAAAAAAAATATTGATAATTAAGTGCTTTAATTTAACAAAAAAAAAATTAATACTAATATTTTATATTAAATAGTTAATATAATATATTTATGTTTAATAATTATCTAAAAATAATCAATAATGAAAAACCAACAAAAATATAGCAAAAAAATATAAAGAAAATATCTCTCCCTCACCTAACATTAATAATAAACTTCTTTTACCCAAAAAAAAAAAAAAAAAAAAAAAAGTTTATCCATTAATTTGAATATATTAAATGATTTTTTTTTTTCGAGAAATGTCTATTCACATGAATATTTTATCGAAATATTTCTTTAGCGAGATTCCAATATTTCCATCAATTCGACATTTAAAACCTTGTGTTTGAGCATAAAATTTAAGAATAACGTGTAAAGTCATCTGCTGAAGTCAAGAAACAAGAAAAAAAAGAAAAAAAAAACGCTCTAAAATATCAACATGAATAACATTATAAAAAAAAAACATTAGAAGAAAACTACGAAAAATAAGATTATCCTAAGCTTGTGACGTGGATGAACAACGTTAGATTGAGAAATTATAAGCACAAACAACTTGGTTGATTAGTATTAATAGAGACATTATTGACAACACGTCCACTTGAGCATCAAGTAAGTAGGGACTATGAGATAGACTTGTCTTGTCAATCGTCCCAAAGTCACCTTATCCGAAACAATTTAAATGGGTCGAAACTTAGACAAACTAATAACACTATGGAGAGTAAATGAATAAAAAGGACAACCACCGCCAATAGACTTAATGACAATGAGATATCGTCTCTATGGTAAGGTGACTGCAGTAGAACCGAGCTCTAGAAAACGAGAAATAGATTGAGTTATAAGGTGTAGATAAATGGGTTCAAGGAAAACGTGGTACAAGAGACTCCGTTTATATAATAACGTTAGGACTTGAATTCCGACGCTGCAAAATCCAGATCGACGTAGGGAAGCATTCGAGAGCAATATGTCACAAAAGGTGTCGTTTCAGAGTTTTAGTTTGTCTTTCGTATTTCATTTTGTAATTGTATCCCAACTCGTTTTTTTGTAGTAAATTTGAAGAACACTGTGTCGTTCTTTTATCTTTTTTGTAGTGATCTAGATTCTTAGGACGTTCGAAAACTTGGGTCGTTATCGTAATTAAAATAGGTTGAATTTAGAAAATTATTTGAAAGGGATAAGAGGGCTTTAAATGGCAAAGACTTTGAAAGCCCATAATACACAAAACACATTAAAAGTCTTCTTCTCTTTGGTTGATGGGCCTATAACTTTAGAGCCTTTGGACCATCTAAGCAACTCCCAACACAACTAGGTTACTAGTAGAGACACGAACAAGACGACTTTTTAAGTTCATGCATGTACACGATATCCGTAGAGAACAGAGACACGTGTTTCATAATATTTCTTATTTAAGCTGTAAATAAGACGATTTTTGCGACATGGGTTTGAACCATTTAAGACAACTTAGCCATACCATTGAGAGAGAACGAAATAGGAGGTAAGAAGTTGAACACGTTAAGGCACTCGTTACCGTAAAGTTGGATGGGACCATTGGTTGTAGGACGTATGTCCTATAATTTGTGGGGCAAATGCTTGGTTTTAAGGGTAAGAAAGAATGTCTCCTCCAACCCATTTAAACATCATCTCTGCCACAAAACTATACAACTTGGTTTCCTTTTCCTTTATTTATCCCCACATTCACACATGTTTTCCTTCACTTCATTTCATTTCATATCACCTTTTTCACTGTCTATGTACCTCATTTTCTGTCTTCAATTCAATCCCGAAACCCTACACGTGTTATCTCATGTATTGATGATATGCTAACCGTGATGTATTTTTAGTACTAGTTTCGTCCTCGAACCAATTGCTCTATGTTCTCTTCCCTTGTAACAGCTCAAGCCCACTGTTAGCAGACATTGTCTGTTTCGGCCCGTTACATATCCACCCTCATAAAAAATGTTTTGTTCCCCTCTCCAACCGATATGAAAACTCCCCTTGGGGGCCCAATGTTCTTGTTGGCACACTGCTCGATGTTTGACTCTAATACCATTTGTAACAACCAAAGCCCACCGTTACTAGATATTGTCCATTTTGGCCTGTTACGTATTTAAGAAGAGGTTTCCACACCCTTATAAGAAATCATTTGTTCTCCTCTCTAACTGATGTGGGATCTCACACCTCTGTTCGTAGTGGGTCCCTACAGGATCCCGACTCCACAAATTAAGTATGTAACAAGACTAATCGTCGTGAATAAACAATGATGCACTATATCATTTAGTCGAGAATTCAGTCACTTTATATTTCAAGTTCTCTGAAGTTTGAACACCAAATTCGATATAAAGCCATTCATTACGAGTTTCAAAGGAGAAAATGACTTTCCCTAGACGAACGTAGACGAAGGTACGAAGATAATAATAATTTTTCAAGCCTTGTGATTGGCTTGTTTGGGTATTGAGGCATTATCCAAGCATGGGCTAGACTTGGAATGGTGACAAACTCTCAACACCAACACATTTCTTTTGTCTTTTTCTTTTATATTTCACTAACAAAATTATAAAAATTTATTTTATATTATAAAAATCAATACTTTACTTTAAAAAAAACAATTAAAATATCGACGTCGAGATTTTAATTCAATAGTGATACATATCGATAAAATAACGATATTAACATATATTCTTATAAATAAAAAATATTAAAATTATTTAAATAAATTATTGTTTTTTTTTCACTAGATATCGAAAATATTTAGTTTTCTATTTAAAATTAAAAAAAATATATTTTTTCTATAGATTTTAAAATTTAAAAGTAATTTTAGAAAAATAGATAATAAAATAAAGAAATTTTTTAGTGATTTATTAGTGTTTTTTTTATAATTGGGTTCTATTTAAACTTCTAATGCATCTTTTTTCTCCCTTTCTCATTTTATTATTAAAAAAAAAAACATATTTTTTTAGTATAAAACAAAAAAGAAATATTTAAAATAAAAATGCCACGTGGACCCCACCGTTTTGCCTTTATTCCCACTTTTTCTACGTCGGTGGGCCCCTTCTCTCTCCCCAAATCCTAAAACCGCCCCTCTTTTTTATATCTCCCACCGGCGACGCTAAAACAGAGCTGAGACAGAGAGAGAGAGAGAGAGAGATTGAGAATTTTTAGAGAGAGAAACTTTTCCGATGAGAAATCACAAATTCCGATTATCGGATATGATTCCAAACGCTTGGTTTTACAAGCTCAGAGAAATTGGCGGCGGCAGAGGAAGATCCTCGACCAACCAAACACCTTTTGATTCGAAGAAAAAGTTCCGGCAGCCACCGCCGCCGCCGCCGCCGCCAAAACAGAGACAGTTGCAAGTGTCGTCGCCATATTCTCACTCTAGAAAATCTTACTATTTCACCAGAGAACTCGAATCCAACAATGGGTTTTGTGTTAATTCCCCTCCGCCGTCCCCGCCGCCGCTGCCTATGCCGGTACCGCCGAGAAAGTCGTCGAAACAGGGGAAACCAGGAAAAATACAAACGAGTAACCGGTCGTCGACGGCGACGGCGGTGAAACTCCACAACTCCTCCTCCGTCGGTTGCAGCTGCCGCACGACGGCGGAGTCCATCTGTACCAAATCAAATTCTCCACCGGAATTGTCCACGTCACCCTCCGAAACCTCCCCTGAATCCGACAAAATCCTCGCCGTTGAACCCCAATACGAATCCTTCGACCGCGATATCGTAATCGACGTGTCGTCAAATTATTCCAACAATATCGTCGTCGGTGCCTTTGACTCCTTGTCGGAAGTGGACCTCCCGCCGATCATAACAAAGCAGAAGAAAAAAGACACAAAACAGAGGACGACGACGACGACAACAAATACGACAAAGAAACCTCCGGCGAATTCCCCCGGCGTACGGCTCCGAATCCACTCCCCCAAAATCGGGCACCGGAAAATCGGAGGCCGGAAAAGCGTGTCATCCCGGCGGAGCCTTTCCGACAGCTTGGCGATCATGAAATCATCGTACGATCCACAAAAGGACTTCAGAGAATCAATGGTGGAGATGATCGTTGAGAACAACATTAGAGGTTCGAAGGATTTGGAAGATCTTCTTGCATGCTATCTCTGTTTGAACGCCGATGAATATCACGATCTTATAATCAAAGTTTTCAAGCAGATCTGGTTTGATCTTACGGAACTTGCCGTTTGATTTTCAAATACCCATTTCAAATTTCTTGTACAGTTCTTCCCTCTAATTCTAAACAAAATTTAAATAAATTTTTTAGCTTAATTTCAACTTCTAAACATTGGGACAAAAAAGGTCCAATTTTTATTCATTTATTGTAGGAAGAACACATCCTTAAAAGACAAGATCATCATGTCTTGAAGCTCCTTCTCCAGGCAATACTTTCAGCTTTATGATCCAAGAAAATGACTCTTTAAATTCCCTTCCAATCTCGCAACATCCTCCCTAGCATACAGCTCAGTATCTAGCTTTGATATCATTTGCAATACTCCAAGTCTACCGCTACTAGATATTGTCCGTTTATTACGCATCGCCGTCAGTCTCACGGTTTTAAAATGCGTTTATTAGGGAGAGATTTACTTACCCTTTTAAGAAATTGTTTCGTTTTTTCTCTATAACCGATGTGAGATATCACAATCCACCCCCTTGGATGCCAGCGTCCCCATATTGTTGGGTGTCTGGCTCTAATACTCTTTTGAAACAACCCATGACTTTAATACCATTTGTAACACCTCGTCTTAAAAGTCTAAGCCCACTATTAGCAGATATTATCCGTTTTAGCTCGTTACGTATCGCCGTCAGCCTCACGATTAAAATTTTTTAAATTCGTAATAAATAAACAAGAATAACAATCGACGTATACAAACAGAACTCGTAATTTAACGACAAACAAGTGGAAAAAGAAGCTGAAAAGAAGTGGGAAAAGGAGGTGAAAGAAAAAAGGAATTCAAAAAATAAAGTAAAAGTTGAGTTGATTTTCTCCACTTTTATTTTATTTTATTTTATTTTTTTACTTTTTAGTAAAAATGATAAGCTTATCTTTTAACTATTAATAATTAAATATTGCTGAATATTTGAAATTCATTTTTTTTATGTATAAATTATTTTTTCATAAAAAAAATGGTTAATTAAGATATATTTAAGCAATTATTTTAAAACAATTTTCTTATTTTATTAGTATTATTATTATTTTTTTAATTTTTAAACAAATAAATAATTTGAATAATGACATGGGAACTTGGATGATAATTGTACCTTCAAACATATATAGTTTAAAATTTGAAATTTTGGAGATTTCAAGAAAAAAAAAATTGAAATTTATGTTCAATAATTGAATTGACTTTTCTACGAAAAACATTAAAATATTTACTTCTACGCATCTCCAAATAAAAATAATTGATTATAACAACGTACGTATTCACAAAAGTAAAATTTTGTATTTTTAAAACCCGTCTAAAAAACTACTCATTACTGTCCTATCTTAGCTTCCATGGTCATTCCAGGATCCACCGTCATCTGTACAGGGGCGCTTTACCTTTATCTGAATAAATAAGGTAGCACGTGGTTTTAAGGGTTCGAATCATCGAGTATTACTTCGTTCCCCTTTCCAAGTGATGTGGAATCTCACAATGATAATTACATTCGATTATATATTATGGTATTGAGTTAATTAACTATCTCTGTGTATGAAAATTATACCACCTCTTCGAGATAGGGTCTTGTGACAAACACCTATCTATGTCCATGATAATTGTACCACTATATCGTGATTTTACTTGTCGCAACCACTCGTTAATGTTTATGGGAGTTGAATTATTTTTGTTCATTTTTGCATATCTATTTTCAATATTCAACCTTTTTTAAGAAATGTTTTTAAATAAAGACAAAGGTCTACACGGGTTACAATGGGAAGGATTTGTTACTATGGAAGACTCATAAATTACGAACGTATGGTGCAAATTTAAACTTATCTATCTCTTAAACTCCACAATTTCATACGTTTTAAATTCATAAACGTAATGTCTCAAAAAACGTTATTCATTTGTAGTAGTTTTTGTTTGACCTTTACCTCGAGTTTATACCCTTGGTTTGATTATTATTACCTCATTTACTATAACAACATCTTGACCTCGAGTTCATAATCTTTATTTCTTCTTCACCTACTATTGACTCAGTGTTGGAATGGTAAAATCTCAATTTTTTTTATTATTATTATACTTTAGAAGTAGAATAATTGAATTAGATTTTACTTTTAGCGGTGTTTAAATGACTCGAAAATTCAACCAATCTGAACTACCTAACTCGAACCACAAAAGCTCGATTGGGTTCCAAAAATTTTGGTATGTTCGTGGGTTGATATATTTTTTTATTGAATCAACCCGACCAACTCGAGAATAGAGAACTAGGTTGGGTTGAGTTGTGAACTCTATTCAAGTTGCTCAGGTCACCAACTCAACCAACACAAAATTTCGAGTCGATCCAAAAGATTTCTTCAATCCTCCCAACCCGTATACAACCCTACAAATTTTTTAACGTGACAATCATGCCTAATACGACGTTAAATATTTGTGCAAATATATCCTTTTAGCCCCTCTTTTTAAGCTTTATTCAAAAAGAAAAAGGAAAAAAAGAAAAAAAAAAAGTTGAGTTGAAAAAAGCATTTAAAAATTCTTTAATAAAAAGAAAAAAAAAAAAGAAAATTGGGGAGTGGGGTTCATGCATGTGCATGTCTATCATCCATCTGATTCTGGATGGTACATAAGCTTTGACTTTCTTTTGTCAAACCTTATACTGCCACGTCATTTCATGTCTTGTCCGTACTACCCCCACGTGTCCTAATGTAAGTGGGAGAATGGGAAACTGTCGGCGACGGTAGAAAGGACAAAATAACCCGACCCGTCGATTCCGGGTTTCCATCCGACCGGGAATTAATTTTAAAAAAAGATTCTTATTAAATAATTAATTAAACCCAATTCAATCATAAAATGTTTGTAGTAGTTGATCCCTAAAAATTGATCGGTAAGATTTGTATTAGCCAACCAAACATCACTTGTATGGAATCCAAGTTTATTGAGACCAAGGTCTCTCAATGCAACGCCGCGTCCAACATCATCTTGGTTCCCAATTAACAAGCTCATACGAGGTGTCGTCAACCATCGTAGCTCACTCGATCATGCTATTAAGAACGGACCCACGTGTTGTTCATAATACCGAAACATCTTGAATACATAATTTTACTCATTTATGTAATTCCACACTATAAAATGGTGTTGATGCATGATTCTAAACAAGGTGTGCATTCAATGTGGAATCTGAAGTAAACCCAAGTCAACTATCAAGATAACGTGTAAAATAACAACCTCATACCAAGATGTTTCTCGAGTAAATATACTCTTAAGCTTAAGTTAGTATTAGAAACGCCTTTCATTGGAAAATGTGACAAATTTTCTCCATTTTTTAGGGTCCAAGACTGACGGCAAACTGAATTTCGTCCGGTTGTTTAACAATGTCGGCCGACCTTCCCTCGGTCGGAAGTTTACAAAATTAAATATAAAAAATCAAATCTTTAATAATAACTTTTTTTTTTTTTTTAATTTCAATTAAAGCATGATTATTAAGTTGATTATTTAATTATTATTTTTCTATTTGATTTTCTTTTTGTGGAATTAAATAAGAATAATAGAAGCCAAATATAATATTGCAAACACACAAATAAATGTTCTCTAAAGTACCACTAATTTTTCTCTTTTTCTTCCATTACCTTTTAACCAATAAAAAATTAGTATTAAAAAAAATATAATTGGAGTATTTACTTAATAATTAAAAGTTATAAGACACNAAAAAAAAAAAAAAAAAAAAAAAAAAAAAAAAAAAAAAAAAACACGTTACCTACTAATTCTTACTAAAAAGGCTCGGTTATTTGTTAATTTGCATTTTTTAAGCTATGGGTATTTGAACTAATGCCGTTCAAGACATGGGTCACTGATGAAAGTCATCTTTAATTCAAAATCGCTATTGAAATTGAGTCGTAAACAAGTTTCGGTCAGAGATTTGAATCATTGTCTACACTTACATTGCCCCCTTCGTCATAGTAGCTTGATACCAATGAGTGATTTCATTGTCTTAAAAGCTAGCCAGTGATATCAGAGCCAGACACCGGACGTCGTGAGGACGTTGGGCTCTCAAGGAGGATGAATTTTGAGATTTTACAAATTGTATTAGAGCCATACACCGGGCGACGTGTTATAAGGGCGTGAAACCTCTCCCACGTTTTAAAATCATGAGGCTATATCGAATCGAATTAATCTCGAGAATAATTTGTTTTTGGGTAGGTCGAGAAAGCCCTACTAACCCCTTCTAATACATCCAAAATTAATAATATATAAAGACAAAGAATAAGCCACACTATTAAAGAAAAGGAAAATTATATATTTATAAATATTAATCACATAATTTAAGAGGTAGGGAAGAAATTCGGTGACAGACCAATGACAAAGCGACAAGAATTGATCGGTGACTTAACCACTGTGGGTGATGGGGATACAAAAATCTTCCAGAAAATCTTAAATTACAGCCGTCGCTTTATACAGGTGTCCTTTTCGGTAATAAACTGTTTTTATTGTCCTTTACCAAACTTATTTTTTTTAATTATATTTCGCCCCCTCTATTTCTCTATTATTTCAAATTGTCCCACGCGTCCATTTTATTTAGTACACGACGCCGTTTTATTAGGTTATAATATATTCTTTTATTATTATATAATTTATTTATTTTTTTGTCCTTTCCTTATATTAATTAAAAATTTCAAATTTGTCTGTCATTTTTTATTTAGTAACCTAAAAAGAATTTGACCATGAAAAATCATTATAGTTCCTTGAAAATTGAAATGATCTTTGACCAATTTAGCGTTACGAACACCGAGAATTTGACCAATTTAGGCTATCTAAGGTTAAAATTTTAAAAATTGAAAATTCAAGTCGGTTCGTGTGTTGATATATTTTTTTCGGGTCGACTAACCCAAAGATGAGATTACAACCCAACCCAACCGTATCTCTAAGATTAAAGATATTTGACGTTTGTAACTGATATTAGTGATATGTTATGACTTGAGAATGTTTGATATTTGATAAATTCGACCCGAAAGTAGAAGATTGGACTGGGTTGCGTTGTGAATTCTATTTATATTTCTTATGTCACCAACCTAAACAACTCGAAATTTCGAGTTGGACTGAAAGATTTCCGTACCCAACTCATATGCACCCCTACTTTGGAGTCTATTAGGTGGTGGCAGTACACCCTGTAACAATCTAAGTCCACTTCTAACAGACATTGTCTGTTTTGGCTCGTTACATATCTCCGCTTCATAGTTTTAAAACATATTTACTAGGGAGAGGTTTCTATACCATTATAACGAATGCTTCGTTCCCTTCTCCAATGATGTCGGATCTCACACACCCTTTTTAAGGAAACTATACGTGACACTCACTTCATCAGATACTATTATAGATAATGCTACAAAGTCTAAGATCGATAGTAGACTAAGACACACAATAGGCTGTTCGATTACAAATGTTTTGATGGGATCTAGTGCATTAGCTTCGAGATGCAAGTATTATAACAACAACGGGAGGACAACTTAATTAATAATCTTAGAATTATTTGAATGTGTTAATTTAAATTTAATACAAATCATAATAAATAGATAATATCATTTCAATTGCAAGAATCAACTTATCATTTTAAATTGAGTACAAAATCTAAGATTATATGAACACAAAAATTTCATGTTTAAACTTAAGATTTTAATTATTGTATCATTGTTTAGACTGACATAAATATTTTAGATATTTTATATAATAATTAGAAAAATGTCTATATCCTCAATAATTTCGCTGTATGTCAATCAAGAGATAAGGAGAAGAACGAAACATCCTTCCTAAGAGTGTGAAAACCTCTCCCTAGCACTCCCTAGCAGACGTGTTTTAAAAACCTTGAGAGGAAGACTGAAAGAGAAAGCCCCAAAGAGAACAATATTAGTTAGCAGTGGGCTTGGGCTGTTACAAACGGTATTAGAGGCAAACATCGGGCGATGTGTCAGTGAGGAGGTTGAGCCCTGAAGGGGATGGACACGAGGTAGTGTGCCAACAAGGACGTTGGCCTAAAGGGGTGGATTGGGGGGTCCCACATCGTTTGAAGAAGTGAACGAGTGCTAGTGAGAACACTAGACCCCAAAGGGAGGTGGATTGTGAGATTGAGCTCCAAAGGGGAGTGGACATGAGGCAGTGTGCTAGCAAGGACACTGGCCCCAAAGGGGAGTTGGATTAGGGGTCCCACGTCGATGGGAGAAGGAAACAAGTGCCAGTAAAGATGCTGGGCCTCGTGCTAGTAAGAATATTGGCCCAAAATGGATAGATTGTCAGATCACACATCGATCGATTGAGGAGAACAAAACGTTGTTGTAAGTATATAAATGAAATTACAATATTCAATTCCACAATTTTCTTCAAATACAAATAATTTTCAAATACAAATCCCAATAAACCCTTCAATCAACAAACCAATCATATGAACATTCAATCACAAACCCAATGCTTATTTGCCTTTAAACAATGAACACATGCAATTGTAAAGAACATAAACTGAAATAACATAAAACGCAACCAGAATTTGATCATAAATGGTGATGATCTTAGAATGGGAATGCTTTTTCACCAAATTACGGTTTGAAACTTCAAGCTCAATCGAGAACGACGTTCGACTTCCAAGCAAGTCTGGCACAAACGTCATCTCACTTCTTGCACTCTTCAATTTTCCCAAGCTTCGTTCCTATCAAAACCAAACGGGTTTAATAGTTATCAAATGAAACCTAAACAACATCCGTAAACTAGTCACGAAACACAAGAGTACGAATAAGATTACCACGAGTTGCTCGCCGAGGGTGACAACAATCGTGTCGGCAGCAGCATCAAAGGTAAAGGAGGAGGGTTGTTGATAAGAATTGATAGAGAATTGGCAATGCTCTCCGGGGATGTGGAGGCTCATCATGTTCTTAGTTTTATTTTCCCTCTCACATGGGTTTGGGTTTTGGTGATTATTATTGTATCTATAAACGCTGAAAATGCTCTCTTTTTTGTCTCCTTTCTTCATGTTCTCACCCATGCATTTCCATAACCTTTCGCTTATTTTCTCTTCAATCCCTTCTAGTTTGCTTCTTAGTTTCTCCATCTTTTCGCTGCAAGTCGACCCGAATCGAACCGGATCGAATTCGATTCAAAAACGGGTTAGTACAGATAATAGCTGAACTCAGTTGATTGGGTTAGAAATCAAAAAATTTCCGAATTTACTAAAGAATGGAATACAAATTATTGGAATCCGAGACCAAAAAAAAAAAAAAAAAAAACCAGTAAGATTAATATATGAAGTGTCAATATACCGTTTTTATCCATATATTAACGGGTAAGAATTTTTTAGAATTCTTAAATTTTGGTATTTTTAAAATAAAGTATTATTTTCGTCTATAACTTTTTTATTAATTAATTTCACATGAAATAACTAAAAAATCAAATTAAACCTATTTGATTAGGTTTTTTAAATTATATAAATATATGTGTACATGTGTGTATATATATATATATATGTGTATAGATATGTATATATGTGTATATATGTGTATAGATATATGTGTATATATATATATATATATATATATATGTATATATGTATATATGTATATAATTCCTATTAATAAATAAATTCTATTAAAGAAAACATTTCCGTAAAAAGTGGGCCTGACTTGGGCCACTTACAGCGAAGCCCAGCCCATTACAGCCCATTTAGAAACATATCGGAAACATTCAAAGTTAATGGATGGAATCGGAATTTTACCTGATTTGCCGGTTCGTTGCGGCCTGTACAACTGTATTTTCCGACGCCTCGCTGTCATTCCGGCGCCGTACCTGGAAAACCACCTCCCGATTTCCGACGTCTCCAGCCCAGCTCTGATCATCATCTTCCCAAACGGATTTAGCTTCATTCACCACCGACAAAATCTCCTCGCCGGAAATCCCGTGATTAACAATACGAAACGCCCCGAATTCATTGGCCGACCGGAGCATTCGCGCGGTCGCGTCGCCGCCACTTGGAGAAGCGAGTGATCGGAAATCAATGACGGCGAGAGAAGGATTAGTGGTGGAGATAAAGCGGGATTCTGGCAAAGAGAGCTGCGGTAGGTGAATCGACTTCTCGAGAAATTGTTTGAAGGTCTCGTTGGCCGCCGAGCGCGATCCGGTGCCAGTGGGGATCGGAGACGGCGGCGGAGCTGGGATTGTCAAGCGGGATTTTGTGCGTGAGAGAGCCATATCTTTTAATAACGACGGTGGACGGCGGCGGAATTGGGAGTTTATTAGTTCTGATTATTTGGGGTTTTTTTTAATAAATATATATATTAAAAAAAATAGAAAATTTGTTTTGAAGGGCCCAATTGGGTCATTTATGGCGTAGTACGCACGTTTTGTGTTTGTTACTTAATGCTTATCATTAATTCATTTTTTCGTTATTTATTTATTTATTCTTTCATTATTATTTCTCCTATAAATAATAATAATAATAAATCTACCCTCTCAAATTTAAAATCCGTTAATAGAGTTAATAATTTAATAATATATTAGCTTTTAGTTCACTTCCGACAGTTGTCGGTGCTATAGATAGGAGTACGTTATGGTAGGATTGTGTGTTATGCCCCTTTGGTTCCTGTAGATGGAAAGAGTTGTCGGGTGATCCCTAGATTGTAACATGTCTGGTCATTAACTCATTGCACCGGTGTTATTGTTTCTAGGAACGACTGATGCGTCACCTGCATAGGTACGTACGTAGCGTAGTGTCGATGGCACATTCAACATAGTGTTCAGACTCTTGTGCCTTCCAGAATTAGGGGTCTTCGAGCCTCTTGCGTACGATTAGCCAGCCTTACAGCGACAAAAGGATTAAATGTCCCCCCATGTTATAGTTTCCTCATGCTACATTAACTCCTCACACCATTGTCGCTGTTTCTAGGATCGACTGACGCCTCACCTGTACAGGTACCTACGTAGCATAGTGTCGATGGCACATTCAACATAGCGTTTAGACTCTTGTGCCTTCCAGAATTAGGGGTCTTCGAGCCTGCTGCGTACGATTAACCAGCCTTACAGCGACAAAAGGATTAGATGTCCCCCCAAGCTACAATTCCCCCATGCTACATTAACTCCTCGCACCATTGTCACTGTTTCTAGGACCGACTGACGTCTCACTTGTACAAGTACCTACGTAGCGTAGTGTCGGTGACACATTCAACATAGGGTTCAGACTCTTATGCCTTCCAGAATTAGGGGTCTTCGAGCTTGCTGCGTCAGATTAGTCAGCCTTGTAGCGACAAAAGGATTAGATGTCCCCCCATGCTACAATTCCCCCATGCTACATTAACTCCTCGCACCATTGTCACTGTTTCTAGGACCGACTGACGTCTCACTTGTACAAGTACCTACGTAGCGTAGTGTCGGTGACACATTCAACATAGGGTTCAGACTCTTATGCCTTCCAGAATTAGGGGTCTTCGAGCTTGCTGCGTACGATTAGTCAGCCTTGTGGCGACAAAAGGATTAGACGTCCCCCCATACTACACTTCCCTGTGGCCTGAACCCGGTGCCACATTAGGTTAGGGAGTTGGTCGTTACTTTAAAAAAAAAAAAAATCATATTTGAATACTCTAGCCAATTGGATCGAAGAACTAATATGCAAACCCTGATCAACCTGATTTCATTCGGAACTTCGATCTAAAATATCTAAAAACATCAAAACTACAAGAAAAGTAAGATTCATATTATATTATCGATCTAAACTTATTTGAGATTTGAATCGCTCTACAAGTAAGATCGATCAAATCAATATCGAAGAATTTTAAGCATATAACCTAAACTACGTTCAATTATCGAAGCATTATGTTTCACACATTTTACAAATGCAAAACAAATACAAGCACACATTTAAGTTTGTTTCATTTATTTATACACAAATCCTCGAACCCCTAATGAAACCATTCATGAACATCAAGAACATTACTTTGTTGGTTCTTGATGAACATTTGGTTACCCTATGGCTTTTGGTATCCAATATTCTCCATGGCATCCACCGTATTAAACAATCGCTTCTTCAACAACATCTCTACTAACGATCGGTGCAACGCCTCGCTACGGAGGTTCACCATTGACTTCACCCTCGTAAGCCTAGCCGACTTATCAGATCGGGTTCGTCTCTCAAACGCTTCTCGATCCACCATTACTTTAATGTCCTTATACCTCAAATGGTGCGCGTCTATCTTCATGGTAGGGCAAAATCTTGTAGGGTTCTTGGTGGTTGATATGCATTGAGGATCTCTTCCATACTCATCTTCATTGTTTGACCAAAAGCTTATTTCAGAGTAATTGAAGGAAGAACTTGTATCATCATCATCAATATTCACACCATCCAATATATGATGATGGGAATTCTCATAAAAAGAGTAGAAACCCTCAAGAGAATTTGAGGAGGAGGCATGGGAGGAGCACGAGTAGAAAGGATGTCGGGTCACGAAGCTTTCGTCATCGTCGTCGTCACCATCGTCTTCTTCTTGTTCATCATAGTTGAAGCTATCTTGATGGTATTCCTCCCAATTGGGTATCAATGTGGATATCTCATTTTTTATCATCATAGCTATCTCACTCGGATCCCAATCACTGATTTCCAACTCTTTAACCATCTCGGTCGCAACGTCGATAGCTGTATCGTTTATCGTGTCGAATGCAAAGTGTACGTTCTTAGCTTTACCTATCCACATGCATATGACGAGTTTTTAAATTAGAAAGAAGAAATCGATACTGAATGAAACCAAAATTTAGAGACAGATTTGTAGGGTAAGAGTTAGCGATATTTACCGTTCTTCACTTTGATATGCACTTTTAGAAAAACGGTATCGTCGTTGGGATTCATTGATCCAGAAATGACCATGTCTGTCCTTCTTGACATTGAATTGTTTGGAGTTTGTGATGAACACAAGAAGTGTTCTTGATGAGAGCCATTGTTGTTACTGGAAGCTAGAAATGGGTCAAGCAAGAGCTCTTTGGCAGGCACCCTCTTTGAAACATTCTCCAAGCATTTCTTTACAAAATTTTGGGCCTCCAAGTCTTTGATCCCATAGAATGCATTTGGCAACTTTCCCTGCTCGTGCCATGCAATTTTCTTTAGTCTTACGTGTTGCCGTCAACCTCACAGTTTTAAAACATCTCTACTAGGGAGAGGTTTTCACACCCTTATAAGAAATGCTCCGTTTCTCTCTCCGACCGATGTGGGATCTCACAATCCACCCTTTGAGGGCCCAACGTCCTCATTGGCATACTGCCTGGTGTATGGCTCTGATATCATTTGTATCAGCTTAAGCCCACTGCTAACAGATATTATCCACTTTGGCTTGTTACATATCGCCGTCAGCCTCACGGTTTTAAAACGTGTCTACTAGTGAGAGGTTTCAACCCCCTTATAAGGAATACTTCGTTCCCCTCTCCAACAGACGTGAGATCTCACAATCCACCCCCCTTGGGGGCCCAACGTCCTCGTTGGCATACCGTCCGGTGTCTGGCTTTGATACCATTTGTAACAGCCCAAGCCCACCACTAGCAGATATTATCCGCTTTGGCTCGTTACATATCGTCGTCAGCCTCACATTCTAAAATGTATCTACTAGGGTTAGGTTTCCACACCCTTATAAGGAATGCTTCATTCCCCTCTCCAAACGATGTGAAATCCTACGTTGATCGTTCGATCTTCGCGTCGTTAAATTTCAAAAAAATGTTTGACATGTCAACTTTCAATTTTGTGCCTACTGTGTATATGCTATTGACTCCGACAACGAGCTAAATGCTTACATGATTACTAACAGATGTTTATCATTTGTTTCGAAAATATCCATATTTTAATAGACACCATCTTCATGGATTTATTCGAAACTCGTTACTAAATCGATACAAATCGTAATAGTTTAGAGAGATTGATCATATTTTTATCGACTTACCGAAGTGACTTTCTTGTATATCTGAGCAGGGTTGGAGCACTCGCTATAAGGATACTCCAAAGTGAGCATCTCAATCAAACACATTCCAAAGGAATAAACATCTACAAGCTCATTATAATCCTCATCATACAGCTCCGGTGCCATGAACTCGGGTGTACCTGCAAACTCCGATCGTCAAAGCATTTTTTTTAAGACAATATCATATCATTATAGAAATATGAAGCTCAAATCGAGAAGCTTACCTATGACACTATGAGCGTGTTGAGAATCATGAAGGATGGTTGCAAGTCCCAAGTCACCAATTTTAACTTGCCCAAGATGGCCATTGATGAATATGTTATCACATTTAAGATCTCTATGGATTACAGGAGGATCATGGCCATGAAGATAAGCTAGGCCGTGTAGGATTTGTCGAGCCCAGTTCTTGATCGCTTCGATATTGATGTTTCGATGTTTTTGTCGGTACCTAATAGCATCAACGAAGCGAAATGAACAAATATCAAGAACAAGAACAAGATAAAATAATGTTGTGAATTATGAGTAGTACTCTCTAAGGCTGCCGGAGGTGAACATTTCGGTGATGAAGTTGAAGGTTCGACGATGAGTATCGATCCATGAAGCGTAGAATCGGATGATCGAGTCGTGGTTGAGGTTCTTGAGGAGATGAACTTCTGAGTAGAGACGTTGTAGTTCCTCAGGGGAATGGAACACATCTTTGAGCTGGACTTGGTTCCATGCCACTTCAATCCCAAGCACCTCATCAAAGGCTTTATATACCGTCTTCATCGCTCCTTTCCCGAGAATCTCTCTAAACTGCATAGTAACCGCTGATATTATTTTTTTTGGACTTTTTTAAAACACGATAGTCCTCGATTATCATCTTATTAAAAAATTACCCCAAATTTTGAAGTAATTTATATAATTCAACCTAAAAATAACCAGATTAGGAACTACAAACATGTTTTAAGTCAATTTGAGCATAGTTCAGCTGATTTTAACATAGATATTAATTATCTTTTCAATTTTTGCACAATAATACTCGATTATCATCTTATTCGTAACCCATAGCAAATTTTTCCGAGTAATTTATATAATTTAAGGTAAAATATACAGGAAAAGAAAGGGAATTAAAGGAGGAGTATGTAGGGTTTATAGAAACTTACCCGTCCATAGCGACCAGATGGGTCTGTTTCAGCATACCCAGAAGGCTGTGCCATTGTTCTTAGCTCAAAATCAAAATCAAAATCAAAATAGAAACAATTATATATATTGAAAAAGTATTGTTTTTGTAAAATTCAAACAAAATTATTGAAGAAAAAAAAGGAAGAAGGAATTGCTAGATGATCCGAGGCTTCCCTTGATAGTTTTCATTGGAGAAAAATCCAAACAAAAACCAGAAAAGATTTGAGTAATGAACACAAATAAGCTTAATCCAATTCATTTCAACAACCCCACGTGAAAATTTGTGGTAATATTTTGAAACCATTTGTGTCAAAATCCAAAACCCAGAAGAAAAAAAGGTGTTTGGATGGTGGGAAAATGAAAAGATGGAAGCTTTTTTGAGATTATGAACTGGAAATGGAGGAAGAACAAGAGATGAAATGGAATAATAATCTGAATTTGAAGAATCTGTGCCCTCGCTTTGCTACAACCATTTGTGAAATTTTCTCGGGAAAATTTGATTTGATTTGATTTGATTTTCTTAGAACACAAAAATTTTCTCTTTCTTTGTTTCTTTGGGGATTTGAATGCAAAATTAAATGAAATGAAGAAAGAACAAGAGGCGTCTGTTTTTTAACGGATGACGTCTGTTGACGGTGACGGGGTTGATTTTTAACGGAGAATTTAGTGGCTGGTTCGGCTTCGGCTGCGAGCCAGCCGGCAGACTGTGAGAAGGGTTGTGTTGTGGTAATTGGTTAGTCATAATTCAAATAAATTTAAAATACTTCCAAATTTTTATTATGTCCTTTTAATTTTAAAAATGTCAAATGAGTCCTTTTAATTTTATGTAATAATTGTTCGGTATAAATTTTTTTGTACAATAAGTTCATTAGAACAATTCAACGGTTTAGCTACTAAACACGACGTTGAAAGTTCAGTAAATTATTAAGTATAAAATTTTAAACTCAAGGATTTAATAGCAAATTAAGTTCGAGAATCTATTTAATGCATACGTAACGGGTCGAGATAAATTATATACTAAAATATTCAACCTTTTTTAATTTTATGAATCTATAAAATACTGAATTTATGTTCAATATATTCATGATTTTTTAATTTTATGCATAGTTTTTTGTTTTCTAAATGTCTAATAAATTAGAGTATATTAAAAATAAATATTTAAAGATTTATTAGTCTGAAAATTTAGATATTTTCTAAAGTTTAGGGATCTATTAGAAATAATTTTAAAAATATAAATACTAAATTGTAATTTAATATTTAAGGTACTTGTGTGTCGTGACATTTCTCTATAACACAGTAGCAGGAACTCACTGAACGTAGAATTGTTTTAAGTAAAACGTTTTTAATTTTGAAGTTTTTATGATTAACTTACTAAAAAAGAAATGCATCTCACGGATATTGATACTGGCGTTTAATTCTTTGAGATAGCGTACATTACATTAATTAGATGGTCTAACAATAACAAATAAAGAATTAATGATTAATTCTATAAACAAAACAACTTCTTAAAACTTTGTATTTTTAAAATATGAATTTATAAATTTAATTTTTAGAACTGAATATAAAGTGTAAAAAAAAAAAACTTTATTAGAAGCCAAAATAAAATAAAAATAATAATTATATTTATAAATAAAAAGAAAGTTGAGGAGTTGAAGGGAGCCGGCTTGGCTGAATTAAATAGTGAGCCGATGATTATATTTATAAATAAATAAGTAAATAAATAAATAAGAAAGTAGCCATCAGAGTAATATTTTAATATTTAAGTTGACTTTGTAAGGGCCAATAATGAAAAAGGGCCAATTGCCCTTTTAATTTCTCTTTTATTTTAAAATGTATTTTGGTAAAAGTTTTTACCTTTTAATTAAATTTGACCACCTTTTATTTTTTAATTTCAAAAATTACACGTGGAAAATAAAAACAAAAGCATATAAATTGAAAGCTTCCCACCCACGTACTCTACCAATATTTTATACTATACATAATTTCAAAATTTTTATAGATGAGATAATTGGAGCAGAGTAAGGGATATTCACCGACCAGCTCAAGTAGTAGATTATACTCTACCATTTGTGACAACGCAAGTCCACCGTTAGCCGATATTGTCTGTTTTGACCCATTACGTATCATCGTTAGCCTTACAATTTTTTTAAAATACGTCTACTAAAGAGAAGTTTTCACACCCTTATAAAAAATGTTTCGTTCCGCTCTCAAATCAATGTGAGATCTCACAATTCACTTATTTTGGGGGCCAATGTCATTGTTGGCACATCGCCCAGTGTTTCCCTCTGATACCATTTGTAATAGTGCATGTCTGCTTTGGCTCATTAGCAAGTTTTTTTTCCGCTACTTCCTACCGTGGCAGCCTCTAACTCTAAAGCGTGTCGAATTTATCAATATTCTCTAAATTTTTTAAGAAAAAATGGGCATATTTCAATTAATTAGGAAGTATGACAAATTCAAACTGAAAAAAATAATAGTAATAATTGTAAAAAGATGATGGATGATTAAGTAAATATTGATAAAATAAAGGGTATAATTCAACTATTTTTATACCATCAAGGACTTATCTTTTTTTATTATATTTAAAAAAAAAAAAAGATTCTATCACAATTATGCTAAATTTTTAATAAATCCAATATACTTAAATATTTGAGCTGACTTTATATAAGCATGGGTTAGATTTTGATGAGTTTGGTACCCATTGGTTTCTTGTCATTTTCATCTCAAATTTTATAAACATATAGTTGACTTGACGTGTCAATTATCAACTTCTCCCTTATTAATTAAATACTTGAGATTTTTAATATAAACTATGTTTTTATCACTAAATTATTTAATTCATTTCTAGGGTTTCCTCAATAATTATACCCTTTTTTTATGAAACCCTATTACGCAATGTTATAAAAGTGAGAATCTGATGCTTATACCTCACCAATTGCTTCCCTACAAGTCCCCTTCTCATTTCATCTTTTTCGGGCCTAATCGATCAAACAAAACCATCAATAAGTTCTTTTCTTAGATTCGATAACGTATAAGTTAGATGAACATTGATGAATCTATATACTAAAATCGATTAAACAAAAACTAGCCTCAATCATCAAATAACACCTCAGGAATCTTGATTAAAGAATAATGCAGGCCTTTTGATCATTGTATTTACATTTAATACAATAATGAAGGCCTTGTACACTAAAAAAAAGTGTCGGTAGAGCCCTTATATCGACATTTGTTATCAGAAAACGACTTGTGCATAAATTATGAGAAAATGAGTGAAGCCAATTCGATTAATGGCAAGGCTTGGAAGCAAGCTACCAGGGCCTATTGGCGACAACTAGGTTTGGCTTGGTTAGTAGTGCCTGCCCCCTTGTCCGGGAGGCTTGCTAGCCCATGAATTCTTCAAAGCGGGCCAGCTCGGGCGTACAAGGACCAAGAAGTGCCTTGACATGCCCCCCTACCTCTCCTCCTTTTATACAATTATGAACTCCACAAAAATTTCTCAATTCCAACACAACTTATCCTTAAGGAATTGACGTAACAAACTACTACACAACGAAGCCAACAGAAATCTGAGGTATTTATACAACTCAAAGAACAGCAAGATTTTAAGTTGTTAGACTAGATACTTGTTTAAACCAAAACTGAACCATGATTTCATGACTCAACTCCAAATCTCTTAAGCCAAGGAATTCTTTTCATCTACAAAGAACAAAAGGCTCTTTCCTATAAGATGAGAAGAAAATGCAGCTCAGCCATAGGAAACAGCTGTAGACCTTCTTCCCAGAAAATTTGTGCTAACAGTGGAAGGGAAGGGCCAAAACAAACAAAACACAAAATAAGGAAGGTAAGTAAGGTATTAACACTGTTGCTATGGTGATGGATAGGGCAATGTAAAGATGGCTCAAAAAAGAAGCATTTTCATTTAACTTACAACAAACATAGGCAACAATATATTCTGTGCTGGGATGTTTACCTACAAGGAGCAGAGAAAAGGGCAAAAACATGGAGGAATGAGGGTCAAAAGAAGCAACCATTGTTACAAACATCCTAGTTTCAAATGAAAAAGGGCTCTTTCTGTGTAAAACACGACAAACGACTATCGAGTTATTTGAGGAGAAAAGCAAAATAAATTGGTAGGATGTACAAAATGCTTTTTGAGCTACAAATAGAACAGAACATCTAAATTGCAGAGATGGAAGGAGGATCGCAAACTGTTGTTTGTTAGCAACTACAGTTTCTTCCTACTCAGTTTCATACTGACTAACCGTATAAATAAACTCCATTCCCCACTTGTGTCAGTTGGATAAGGGTGGGAAATCTTCTTCATCTTTCAACTCATACGATTGCATATGAACAGAGAGCCTACATATTCAGAACAAAAAGAGAAAATTTAAACAGTTTAACAAGGACATGTAATTGCATAAGTACCTGGAAGGGTTATGAAGCGTTCGTACCTATCGTGGTCTTTGATTGACGCTTGTTTGGCTTTCTGCATCTTGGGACTTGAAACGTTTAAAGCTTCTGAGTATGAATATACTGCCGATACAGGACTCGATTCCCTGCTACAATCTACGGGCGACTCTAATTGAAGATGCCCAAAAGACCCAAATTCTACCGCTCTATCAGGTCGTGGCATTGAATTCCCATTGTGCTGAGCTTTCCTTACAGAAGAACCAGTGGAATTCAACATGCCACCAGCAAGATTAACAGTTGGTACTTGGTACGAGTCTTGACTACTTTTCTCGAGTACAGTTGTTTCCAATGATCGGCCATTGTTTCGAGGCGACCTCACTAGCACTTGGTTCCTTCCCCTTGCTGATGGTGGTCTGTCCCTGTAATGGTTCTGGAAAGAAAGAAATACTCAAAGACAAGAAAGAAGTGTACATCTTCAACCACACAAACTGTAAGACGAAAAGTGTTTGAAGTTTAATATGACGAGAATACCATGTTGGGAAAGTATGTCCCAGTTCCTCGTGGCTTCGGCATCTCTTCCATACCCAATGTTGCACCCCCAGGTAATATTGGTGATCGCATGGGATAGAATGCTGGTCTTGCAAGGAGTCCATTATTGTTCATCTGGGCAAACGCATTCTGCTTGACCTGCACTGAGCGTCGTATTATATCCCATGCATTCTTGTTTGGATATTGTGAAGGCAATGGTGGAGGAGTGGGTGAGAGGGCTGCAGTTAAGGCATATTCGTAGTACCACCGGCCAATTTGCAGATTGTTAAAATGAGTTTCATAGTCACCACTAAGATCTGACAAAGCACTGAAAGCTTCTGGAGGTTCATCATTGCTATTCAGAAACCCACGAGAACATTGTTTCTTTTCAGATTGGTTCGCCAATTCATCATCATTATTCACGTAATTCTCATCCTGCTTATTACTTTGTGCAGAAGACCCTGTTGCATCAGTAGGTGATTGCAGATGCTGGTTAGATGACTTCTTCTCTGTTGAGCCAGAGTTCTCTGGAGTGTGTTTCTTTGTATTTTTGTCTGTTACTTCCCCGTTACAAAGGTGAGGATTACCTAATGGTGATATACCCTCCTTACGACTTGAAGGAGTAGACTTATGTGCATCGTTTGAAATAGTAAGACCTTCAATTCTCAAGCTAGCAAGATCATTTGCATCTCCAGAGAGACGAACGTCTGAAACACCAATGGCATTTGCAAGACCATCAACACCTGAAGGAACTGATAATGGTCTTCCTTGAGATGATTCATTCATGATTCCGCCAACAATGTCATATTCACCTGATACCTTAGCATTGGCATTTCCCCCATGAATTGATACCTCACGACTCGAGCTACGTTCTCCAGTGGTGTCATTAGCGTAGAGAGAGCCTGAATCACGATTATTTGTTTCTTCTTGTGTCTCTGAACCCGACACTAGTAGACCTGCACAAGATTCATAGCCTCCAGGCACTGAAACGGGATCTTGGACATCAGGCCGCTGCCCACCTCCGTGCCTATCCAATGTATTAGAAAAAAACTTGCGAACTTCATCCACTACAATTTCTTCAGGTTGGGAAAGGATAGATCCTAGCTTCCGAGCACCATAACTGAAAGCACTTCTAATCCTATAGAAGTTTCCTGCACGTTACAGAGTGGCTTTCAAATATTTTGAAGGGGTTCACCAAGGTCGCAAAAAGCTAGTTAATAACTAGAATGGATCGTATTAAGTTTTAAATCCTATCCGAGTCTTGAACTTTTATACTAATTCCATTCTACCCAACTCTCAAATCTTCTATTTTGATCCCTTAATTTTTAAATATAGTTCCTAGATTTCACATAAAAGTTTATTTTAGCTTACAGTCAATTTTCTATTTAAACCTAGATTCATTTCAAAACTTAGAAACTTAATTTGTTTTATTTATGAATAACCCAACTTTCATTAAGAACGAAAGAATAGAAGGGGCCCATAAAAAAAAGCCTCAATCAAAAGGAACCCAACTGAATAATAATAATAATAATAATAAGCACTAAAATGATTTTTTAAAAACAAAGTTACAAATTTCTGGAATCATTTGGATGTAAAGATCAAGACAGAGTATGCATAAAAATTAGGATTTAGTCATGTTCTTAAAACTTATTTCCATATTAAACATCTCCATGTGATAATAAAAGACCTCTCCCCTACTCTTGTGCTGCTCGAGGAACTAGAAAGCTATGAGTAATTTCTAAATGTTCAAAAACATAATAGCATTTTAAAAAGAAAAAAATAACACTTCACCATAGTTTCAGGATTTCCCGATCATACCATTATAGATGGGGGGAAAATAGCAGACAATCAAACCCGATGTAAGAGAATTGTAGGTACCTTTGCTTACACTGCGACCAAGGTTGTTGTTCTCTTTTAGTGGATCGACAATGTTGAGATGCTTTATGGGAAATGCCCTTGAGTTTGGCTCGTACCCCCTTCCAGGCACGTATAACGTGTCTAAACAGCTCTTAAGAAAATCGGTGCTAAGCAACAGATCACCCCCACCATTTTCAGGTGTCTCAGCTGCCAGAAGATGGCCAAAACATTTAGAATCCCAAATACAAGGCATGCAGGACCTTCAAAAAAATTAGGTATGTCAAAAGAAACTTCTCACCAGCAAGCTCCGGCAGTGAGGATATGCGAACTGGACCATTCAAGCTTATGCAGTAATTATCCCAATCAAATTTGCTAAAATAGTCCAGAAATTTATATAACACCTAATAGTTTAGATATAGGATAGATTAGTTATATATAAAGCATGTGCAAGTCAATGAATGAAAGGGGTTTAAGAAGAGCAGCTCCTGAGACTACTAACCTGTAAAGGACCATTTAAGGCAGAATGGAAGAGATGAAAAATATATAGAACCAAAGTCTCCAAAGCATATGTCGATATCAAGCCATGATGAGCCCCTAGAATGCGGCTCTCATAATAGCACCAAGCTTTAATAAGTATAATGCTGCGCTTAAAAAGATGATCTTTGCCCATGCGACAATCAATCTGTTAGAACAAGTAGCACTAAAATGTCATTATGATATGTCATTTTTACATGTTAGAAGAAGAGAGGCAGGAGTTTTGATCCCAACATTTCAAAAAGGATATCAATTAGAACCAATGAGCAAACATTAGGGAGTCATGTTAAATGAAAAGGAAAATTTGTTGAGAGAACTTGACTTTCATGGAGTACAAAGGAAATAATACATGGACAAATAATACCCACAAAAATGAGCCGAACTACAAAGGGTTCCAGTTAAGAGAAAAAAATCCAAGCAAATAATTACAAAAAAGCCTACAAACAGAGACCTAGAGAGAAACAAAAAATCTAATAAGAGACCAAACATCAGTAACAGAACTCTCACGGCCTTAAAGATTTTGTTGTTTCTTTCATCCAAAGCCCCCACAAAATATCACACACATCATAAAAACCACCCTTTATCCCAAGAGGGCAGATGGAGACTATGGTGGAATGTCATTTGCACCTCGAAGAAACAGTTCAATGACATATTGATACAAGATGCACAAGACCACATGCAAGGGTCAATGCAGCATCAGATGCCAATTAATTATGTTCTTTAATATTTTATCAGACTCCAAATATTCCTTGAAGCTTTGTAAGCTCTTATATATTCAATTATGTTTACCAATGAAAGCTTGATTTCTCTTTAAAAGAAATAATAATTAGTTCCAAAAAAAAAAAAGAAAAAAAAAGAGTTATTTTATCCAAAGGATGACCAGTTTACAACCAATCTGGTAAAGAATGCATAGGCCAAAGACAAGTCACTACATGCTGTTACATATGCAAATGTGTGCAAGCAGGGTAAAGGCAGGAGTCCTCTAAGGCCAAAGACTCTCACAATTTTTCTCACTCACAGTCGTGTTTACTTTTTATAGAACAAAATTTCTCGTCAATCAAGTCAAGAAACTAAAATATTAAGCCAGCATTGCTTCTTCTTCTAAAGAAAACTGTCAAGTTATAGCATTTTGAAAAAACTACTAGGAAAGAAGGGGAAACAAAGAATCCCCATATAGATTTAAAAACTAAATTACTTCGAGAAACTACAGAAATAAGAATGCCCAAATTTCCTGATCCACTTACTTTTGATCGATGATGGAAATGTTGATGTTGATATAGATCACATAGATTTACAAATATATCCATGAAAATTCCAGGAAAAGTCACGGATATCAAAAATACTTGGAGAAATATTGTGAACTTTTAAACAAAACTTCAACACTAACTTATTTAAGATACAAACTGCCCATTTTAATGCATCCACCACTAACTTCAAATAAAAAATGTGCATTTAGTACAATAAAAATAATAATATTGAAGACTGGAAAATAAATAAGAAATTGAATGATCCTTTGATAAACATATTTAGAGCATCATTAATCATATNAAAAAAAAAAAAAAAAAAAAAAAAAAAAAAAAAAAAAAAAAAAAAAAAAAAAAAAAGAGAGAGAGAGAGAGATTATGAAAGATATTATATATATGAAAGATAGAAAAGAGAGATTTATGGGCCAAGAAAGAACAGGTGAGGGGTGGAGAAGACTAACTGGAAACATGGAAAAAAAATGCAGAAATTGAAGAGAGAATATTGGATTAAAAATTGGCGTGAAAACTGAATAATCACCCGAATACATCGCCAATAAACTCATGGTCAACTGTTAAACACACGGTAGTTTCCACAGTTTATTGATATTTCCCGTATATATTGTAGATGCATTGCCAATTTTCAATAGAAACAGACTAAGCCCCCTATATCAGTATTAACCTTGCGAAGATTTCAATAACAATAATACATCTGAATGATATTTCTAACATTTCATGCTTGCTTTTGATCATAAAAAAAAACAAATTGGTGCTAGAAGAATGATCATTCTATTCTGGACGTCAATCCAGATATCATAAATGATCAGTAAGCTCTGCAATCTACAAGTATGCTTTCAATGATACTGAGACCCATGCTCAAGTTCTCAATCATATGAAGTAAACAGGAACATAAAAAAGTAGGTTATGGCAGTTAACTAAAGAATTACACAAACGTAGATATGGTCAAGTTTTAAGCATCAGTTGATACATACACAACTTAATCTAAATCTATACATATACTCCACTAAAAAATACCTTCTCAATGAAGCACAACGTGCAAAGCCCTCCCAATTGATTGAAGGAAATATCAACAACTATGTTCTGTACAAGACATTTTACAAGCTTAACCTGCAAACAGAACACTCTAAGACATCAAACATTACATGAAAAACAATAGAGGGCTATACTAACTGCAAGTAGAAGATCCTGTATCACATTTTTACATGACAAACAAATATAAAGTAAAGGTGAACACTATAAACAACATATGATTATTAAAAAACTGCTTGTCGAACTCATGCATTAATAGTTCAACCATCTATTTAATGAACCTACAAATGACACTGCTCCCTAATATCCTATAAAATTATCTAAAAATTACTAAATATAATAGCCACCTGCAAGTAAATTTCAGTTTCATCAACCAAGTTGACATTGGTTCATGGATAAACTAACCAATCACTAGCAATATAGCGGAACATAGTTCACTGGAAGATCCAGGGGCGTTATAGAGACAAGTCCATATAATAAGACAATGTCAAAAGAAAATAAATTAAAAGACTTGGCAACAGGAAATCTAGCCAAGTCTTTCAAAAATTAAGGTTTTGAACTCTACCAAAATATACATTATACAAGGGGCAGCAATAAACTGCAATATGTCACAGAAGTTCCAGAGACATGCAAAACTTCTGGAAGAAGTTCATTGGGGAAAAGAATAGCAGAATCAATAAAAGATCTCAGAAATGACTAGCTTCAGTTAATTGATTTCAAATACTAAACTCATGCCTATATCTTATTTTTCTCTTCAACGATTGAGAGTAGAGTACCATGACCAATTGCCAACTGAAAGTTCAAAATAGTGACTCTAGGATATCATAGCAATTGGCGTGATCCATCAAAAGATGGGAAGATGACCATAAAGAACCAAAATTCTCAACTCCTACTGTAAGGAGAGATATCTTGAGCTCATTGGCAGTAACGAAAGAAGTAGCTTGGCACAATTATAAAATAAAAAAGGAACGTCATCATTTTTCCATTCCTCCTGCTTCAGGAAAAAGACGGGAAAAAAAAAAAAGAATTGCATATTTTGCTTATAGAGTAGCTATAAAAAAGACGAAAATAATATTTAAATTCAGGACCTCTGCTCGAATTAATTGCACATCCTTTACAACAAACTCGGCCGCCCCATTCTGATCTTCACTATTGAGAACCGAACATACATCATTGGCCAAAGCTTCCTCTATATTTGAACCACCGAGGACAGTTAAATCAATATCTCCATCGGGCAAATAGGTCTTTAATGGCACCGACCCAAATGGAAAAACCTGTACTATCATATGTTAGTAAGAAATCTGCAATTAAATCTGTAAATTCAATCAACTTTTCACAATCTGAGCACAAATTTCGAACAGAAAAAGGTGGAAATGGGTATAATTTCCACGCCAATATTGAACATGTGGAAATGTCCAAAAGAAAGCGAAGGTTCTTGCCTCAGTTAAACTACAGTCAGGGTCAATGCTAGCAGCTTTAATAGGCCCCAGGATATTAAAATTACATCATACACTACTCTACAAGATTCAACCTGTATAATGCTTTCATGACACGGCTATTGAATTTCCAAAGGAAAGCCAGTCATTGAATACAACCCGAGCAGGTACACACCATCAAGTTGTCAGCAGTAAAGGGAAAATGTTAGGCTTTGTTGTAATTGCATAGATAGAGTTATTAGAACTGAATATTATTATTATCACACGGGGGAAATGATTACCCACATGCACAAACTAAACTCGGTATCTTGAAAGTGGATAAACATTGTCCCCTTTTCTCTGTATAGTCCATCAGATCAATGAAATATCTATTTCTAATAAAAATAAATAAATAAATTACGATAATTAAAAGACGAAGATGAAGGTAGTAGATCAACATTGTTTAAAGTTGAAACTGGATTCACCTTCATCAAAATTACACTTACACAGACACATGCAGATGACAAATAGAAAGTAAGCATTTTACAGAAGGCCTTGCCTGAAAACATTGATTATAAATATATTTGATAAAAATATGTCAAGACGAAAATGTACAACAACCTCATTCCTACCAAGAAAATGAAAATCATCCATCCAAGAAGAAGCCTTGTCTCTTACACATTGGAAAGAGATAGAACATACAAAGCTTGCATGATCAAAAATCATAAACAAAATCATGTTTACTGCTTCGTATACATCCTCCATGTCGTTTAAAGCATTATTTCAACCTTGCATTCATCAATATAGTCAGCACAGATTGGATTACAATCACCACCCACTCAAGCTATCGGAATGAATAAAACCTAACAGCACTTGAAAACGTTTAACGAAAGCACAAACTGGGATTAAGTTCGAACGTTGAATCAGAAGACTGCTTCCTATATGATAATGCTACTTCAACAAAAGAGAAACTTGTGAACACTGTCCAGATTAATCATCATGAAGAAAGCGAATCCTTAGCCGTCATACTTCACAACATCAGTAATTATAAGCAAAGATATGAAAACTCCAGAATCCTCAACCTACTAGTGAAGACATAATAAGTACTTAAGTGTAGAGATTAAGATTGCAATGAGTATATTACATATAATCCCAAGCTCACCTCGAATCTAAGATGACCTCTAAGGAGTCTTTGCACATGATCTATAACCGCTTTCCTTCTCTTTTCCGAAAAGACAGTAGGCTGAACCTGCGCGATAATAGCCTGTGTGGCTTCCTCGGCTCGTCGCCAGTAATCGGCACCTATAGCCGTCGGATTCGACGGTAGCAACGTAGAAAACGATGAGGAGGAAGACGGCTTCTCTTCTGCTACGCCGCCGTTTTGTTCAAACGACCAAGACCGAAGATCGCCCATGAAAGAACTGAAGCTTCAGCGACGGTACAAAGCCTGAATTGGTCACTGCCGACAACCGCCGATGATTCCAGAGACCGCCGCTACACAAATCGACGGTGTAATCATTGTGGTTTGTTAGAGAGAATTAAGATGGATAATCCAAGTTTTAGAGTGATGGTGGTGATCTGGAGTGAAATTTTATGATCCCACAGCAAGCGATATGAGAGAAGGAGAGATGGAATGAAAAAGGAACCGATGAACGGCGGCCGGAAGGATGGATGAAACCGATAATTTTGCAAAAGAGGAGAGTCTCTGAAGCAGGTGATGATGGGGGCGGATCCGAAAGTGATTAACAAGTTTATAACAGTAAAAATCGTCAATTATCAAATTATAAAAAATTATAAAAATTAAAAACAAAAAACAAATTATGGAAAATGGAATATAAAATAAAATCAAATAAAATAAAATCAAAATCAACGCAATTTCCTAAATTCTTTTTATTTTATTTTTTTATATTTTATTTTTACCAAAGTAATTTACACCTATAACCTAAAATATTGACTTGGCTTAGTTTATATGGAAAAAAATATATATATTTAAATTACTCATTTCTAAATTTTTTTTTTTTTTTTTTTGATAAATTTATAAAAAAAAATATTTGATTTAACCTAAACAGACTTGCTCCATTATGAAATATAGATTTTACGATCTTTCATGCATCGTTAAAGTTTGCATGAGCCGTACTTATGGTAAGTTACGTTTTTTATAATTTTTTTAATTTAGCTTTCATAGTTTACTTTACACGTGTTCGAAAATTTAACGTTTTTTTTTTTTTCATATTTTACGGATTGACATTTTCATTATTATATTAAATATATAGTACGTTTTTGTACCGTAGTAATGAGTAAATGTTTGCTAAACGACTTATTAGGTTATTTAACTGTATGAATATTTACGGTTGGAGAAAAAAAAATTAGTGTGAATTAACAGATAATTTATATAGTTATCGTCTTAATTAAAGTGATATAAACCAAACGAACATTTAAAAATTATAGAAATTAAATTAAATTGTATGTTAATTTAATAATTATTATATTATTATTTTGAGTTAGTTTACAATTTGGGTCAATTTTCGGAAAAAACAAAAAAAATAACACGATAATTAACACACTCACATGATTCATGAATGAAAAAAGGAAAATCAATTAATTCTTTTTTATTCTTTTCTTTTCTTTTTTTCTCTTTTTCTAATTTTTTTGTGTTCAAGAATTTTGTTTGATCTAGCAGTAAAATTTTAGTCACGATCTAACCCAACCCGAATACAAGTTACATATTCATAAGTCACAGTCATTACTAACGTCTATTACAAACGTCAAATATTTTTAATAAAATCTAACCCGATCCAACCACTATAGTCTGGGTTGGATAATTCGAGTTGTTCCAGTCATTAAATCATACTTTATTTTTATACCAAATATAAAAAGAAATAAATAAATTTTATAATTTTATAAATTAAGATTTTGGTTTTTGATTTTGATTTTGATTTTTTTTTTTTTTTTTTTTTTTTCTTGTCGGAAATTGGGGTATTTCATGATAAACGTTTACATGCCATCTTTTGTTCTTTTTTCTTTTCTTTTTCAATGTCTATTATTGTTAACAATTAAAAAATAATAATAATAATAATAAATTATTACTTATTCCCATCCTACCCTTTTCCCATGATATCAATTTATTTGGGATTATATATCAATAATATGTAGTATTATATTAATATAAATATTAGTTTTTCTTGTCGGGCACATGTTAGAACTAATAACCGTCACGGCAGCATTAGGTTAATCATAATGATCGGTTTCCTGCTTGACCATTGCAGCATTATGATAAACATAATAATCGTCTTCCTACTTGATCGTCGCAGCATCATGATTACCATCATGATCGTTTTCCTGCCTCGTAACGTACGCATCCGTACTATCGTGAATGGTAATGGGTATCCCCCAATGCATTAGTACACAATAATGCATGAGATCTCAACGTTTTTTTATTTTCATTATCATTTAATACAACCCCGCTAGCATTCCATACATATCATTTCACATATCGTTTATCATATCTTTCATCAGACGCCGAAGTTTTCTTTCATGTTAGTTCGTCGTTTTGTTTACAATCATATCATATCATTCAAATTACATAAATACATCACATCATAACATTCCATGCTTCCAGACATAACAATTTTCATCATATGCATATCATAACATATCACATCACAATATATCATATCATAAACATGTTAATTTATCACATATCTCGTCCCATAGTATATTTCAGATCATATCACAACATATATATATCCGTCATTCACATGTCGTATCATAATCATATCGTAAACACTTCGTGGTTATATCATTCCCTAACTTATCATAGCCTTAACATTCATAGTCATATTATTACGTGAACGTACCTTAGTCATATCATTACAGGAAAGTATCCTAAGCTGCCATTCTATCAATCTATTTTAATCTTATCCCTTTCTATCCATAACCTAACCATATTCTTTTATCAATCGATTGTGATCATGCCGTTTTTATCAATCTCTCATATTTGTAGCACTTCGATACATAACCTAACCTTAACGTTTCATGAACATATCTTACTCCTATCATTACATTACGTCTAGTGCATTCTTCTCGTATCTTATCTCAAACATATCACTGAATACATCGTTTCATAAATGTTATCATACAATTCACATATTATAACATATACATATCATATCATAAACATATCGATCCATACACAATTCACACATCAATATATATGATACTTGCAGAACCACAGGACACGTGTCAACATCAAATATAACTATACCGATAGTAAGACCACTTACTTGTTTACTTACGTTGTTGTCACAAATTTATCCTTAGTGAAAATTTGATTATGTTCATTGAAATCCAAGTCAACCAATGTGAGCCCATGATATCAATTTCAAGTTTGGACGTCTACAAAATTGTTTCTCTAGTTTACGTTGGTCCATGTTAAAGTCTTTACATGAGTTAAGTCTGATATTCTATTTAATACTCTTTGTTTTTTCTTTTTTATTTTCTCATTTTAATTATATCAACCATCTTCCAAATAGGTACAAAATTCTTTTCCTTTAATTTTTAATTTAAATTAGTTAATTTTAACTAAATTAATATCATTTAATAAAATAAAAGAAATATATAAAATACCACCGACTTTTTGAAAAGTTATCTCCTCGGTAAAACTAACTTCTTAATTTTTTTGTTTTTTCTTTGTTTTTGCACAAAGGAATCCCGGTAAATCAGCTGATTTTACGAAAAGAAAATTACTAATAGGTTGGCAGTTAAAAAGGAATGGTGAGAGATTGAGGAGGGAAGAGGGATCCGTTACCAATTTTTCTTTTTCAATTTTATTATTTATTTATTATTATTATTATTTTATTATTATTACTTTAGGATGGTTATATTTATCTCCTCTTATTATCTTATATATTTTGTTTTAATTAGTCTAACGAGCGAGATTTAAATTTTATTTTTTTCATAATTTTCAATTTTGTGTAAATTCTATTAATTAAATTTGGTATTGCTTCCTTTTCTATTTCTTTAGTCTCATCTATTTTTCATCCTAGTAAATCTTTCGAATGCTTTGTTTTACGGTAATTAATTAATTTTCATAAAAGTAAATGAGAATGTGCCGGAAAATGACAATTAATCATTAAAATTAACGGTAAATAAACCTTAAAAATATCTATAAAGTGTGTATCTATGCATTCATTTTTATGTGTTTATTAAATACTTGAATTTTCAATTTTGTGTCTAATAAATTTTTAATATATTTCATATTTAAAAAAATCACGTTCGACACAAAATTTTAAGTTTATGTCCAATTGAATTTGAATCATCTATTTTAAAATAGTTTGAGTATCATTGATATTAACTATAAATATAAAAATTTAAAAATTTATTGGTCATTTTTTAAGTTTAATGCTACTTATGCAAAATTAGTACTCATAAATTTTGTAAATATGTGACGTTTAAAAGTAAATATAATACTAATCCTGGTAAATGAACTTTTGATTTTTTTTTTTTTTTAAATGAATGATGTTTCTTATTTTTTTAAAAAATTAAAGACTATTAATAAAACTTTTGAAAATTCATCATATTTTTTAAACCCAAGTTAGTATTTTTTTTTTAAATAATGTGTTAACGATTTTCATTCCAACCGTAAATGTATTGTTGATTTTTTTTTTTTTTTTTTTTTTTTTTTTTTTTTTTTTTTTNTTTTTTTTTTTTTTTTTTTTTTTTTTTTTTTTTTTTTTTTTAAGTTTAAGAGTATTTTTAAGATTTTTCTTTTAAAAAAAAAGTGCCAAATTTAAGGATATTTTTATTAAATTAGCGTTTTTTTAGCAAAAAAATATATATTAGACATTTTTACTTAGACTTAATTAATAATTTAATTTTGAAAAAAAAAACACTAAATTTATATTCTTTATAAATAAAATAAAATGATTATAGAGACAGAAAGCTAAAAATGGCCAAAAGAAGTAAAAATAAAATAAAATAATATTATATTAATCTATATACACTCTCAACCCACCCGAATATAAATAGGGTTGTAGTACAAAATATTGTGGGTGACAATTAAATATTTTTATTTTATTTTACTAAATAATTTTAAATTTATTTATGCCATTTTTTATTTAAAATTTGACGATGATATTTTATATACATAATATTTAATAAATTTTTATAAGTTACCCTGAAAAAAATTATTTAAAAAATTCAATATTTCATTTTTATTTATTTATGGTGTAAATTTATTATTACTTATTGACGTGTGTCAATAATAAATTAAATTTCAAAAAATAAAAATATAAGAGAAAAACTAAATTAAAACTTTAAACAAACTGAGGGGGAAAATAGACTTAAATATATGCATATATTTCAACTAATGTATATTTATTATTATTATTATTATTTTTGGATTAAAGTCATAAATATAATAGGTGGCCCATAGATATAAAAGGAATGAGGACCTGATCTTTTCACACGACCCGCTCGTATGGATAAATTCTATTTGGTTTGATTCGGTTCGGTTCAATTATAATTTATCAAATTTGTTTTTAAATTTTTAGGTTTATTTTACTTTCCTGATTTAATTCTAAAAATATTTATTTAATTATTATTGAAAAAAAAATTCATTGAATTTCTAAATTTTTTAAATTGAAAATATATACTTGATAAATTGAGATAGTTTTACAGATATAATTCCTAACAACATGGTCATATTATCTACTCCTCACTTTTTAAAAGTGAAAGAGTATTCCCAACACGAGTTCTTTTATATACTTTGTTCTCACTCGCATGCATTTTAGGGAAATTCTTAAGAAATCACCTAACGTAGAAGTTATCCAAAAAAAAAATAATACTATTTAAGTCACCAAAAAAGAACATGGACTTTGATGGCACAGATCGTATTTTTATAAAAAAAAAAAACTTAGACAAACCGAGAGACAGAGGTGATAGAGGTATGCTCCCACCTTCCTTGTTCACTCCATCTTTGATTGAGCACAACTCAATTGTTATTTATGTTATAAATGATGAAATTTTATGAAAAATTTTATTTAATTTTAAAAAATGTGAATAAAATTTTTATAAATTTTTTATAAAAGAATGAAATTAATTTTTAAATATTAATGATGTAACAATTTGAAGGCAAATAAACTAATTTTGACTCTAAAATTGTTTTGTTTTTTAGAATTTAAATAAAAATTATTGTTATTATTATTATTTTTTTTTTTTTGTCTTATCTATTTAGTGTTTTTCTTTTTTATTTTCTTTTTTTTTTAATTTCTGTTTGTTTCCTTCTACAAATTAGTTTTAGCCCATTTTTAAATGAAGATTTTCTAAAATTCATACAAAATTCTTTTTATTTAATTGTTAATTTAAAACTAATTAATTTTAACGAAATTAATATTATTTAATAAATAAAAGAAATATATAAAATACCACCGACTTTTGAAAGGTTATCTCCTCGGTAAAACTAACTTTCTTAATTTTTTTTGTTTTTTCTTTGTTTTTGCACAAGGAATCCCGGTATGATTTTTCGAAAAGAAAATTACTAATAATAGGTTGGCAGTTAGAAAAGGAGTGGTGAGAGATTGAGGAGGGAGGAGGGTCCGTTACCAATTTTTCTTTTTCAATTTTATTATTTATTTATTATTATTACTATTTTATTATTATTATTATAGGATGGTTATATTTATCTCGTCTTTTTATCTTATATATTTTGTTTTAATCGGTCAGAGTATATTAAAATTGATTGGTTAAATTTAAAATATAAAAAAATAGTTAAATATAAATTTAACTAGAGAGATTTAAAATTTATTTATTTTTCATAAATTTTCAATTCTATGTAAATTCTATTAATTAAATTTGATTATGCTTTCTTTTCCAAATTCTTTAGACTCATCTATTTTTCATCTCTCAGTAAATTTTTTTTTTTTTTTGTTATATGGTAATTAATAAACTTTCATAAAAGTAAATAAGAATGTGCGGAAAAATGAACTTTAAAATTAACCATAAATAAACTTTAAAAATATCTAGAAAGTGTGTATCTATACATTCATTTTTATATGTTTATTAAATATTTAAATTTTCAATTTTGTGTCTAATAAATTTTTAATATATTCGATATTTAAAAAAATCACGTGTTGGATACAAAATTTTAAGTTTTCGTCCTTTAAAACAATTGAATTTACTTATAATGAACCATTCATTTTAAAATAGTTTATTATTAATATTAACTATAAATTTAAAATTTTTAAAATTTATTTGTCATTTTTTAAGTTTAATGTTACTAATGCAAAATTTGTAATTTAAAAAACGCTAAATTAATAAAAATACTCATAAATTTTGAACTTTGTCTAGAAAATATGTGACGTTTAAAAGTTAAAAAAAAAATCAAAAATAAAAAATACCCTAGCTATTCCGCCCCTACTATTGACTTTGTTTGATTCAAAAGGCGAACAGTCAGTTAGCTCCCCAGAGGACTCTTGAAAAGACTCTTAAAGTTTGGATTACTACCTGCCTGCCTCTACGAAAGAGGTTGACTTGGTACCGCCCAAATGTCATATGGATCAACTTTTAATAGTGTTTAAAAAATATTCATAAATTTTAAAAAGTTTTATTAATATCTTTCAATTTTTATTGTAACGTTCAAAAATAAGTTATGGTTAGTACTATTTTTAAAAAATAGCCATAAATTTTTAAAATTAGTATTAACACCCTCTACTTTTATAAAATATGTTTAAAATTTTTTTTTATATCTAAGAGAAACACCTTAGATTATACCCAAATTTAGTTTTGAAAGTTATTAAGAAGTTTTGAAACATGTACTAACTATGGTAAATGTACTTTTAATTATTTTTGTTAATTAATGATGTTTCTTAATTTTTTTAAAAAAATTATGAGTATTAATAAAACTTTTGAAAATTTATCGTATTTTTTAAACCGTTTTAAAAGTTAGTACTAACNTTTTTTTTTTTTTTTAATTTTAAGAGTATTATTGAAACGTTTGAAAATTTAGTATTTTTTTTTTTTTTCTTTTAAGAAAGTACCAAATTTAAGAATATTTTTATTAAATTAGCATTTTTTTTTAGCAAAACTTTACATACTATTGAAAAAAAATATATTATACATTTTTACTTTGGTGGACTTAATTAATAATTTAATTTTGAAAAAAAAACACTAAATTTATATTATTTACAAATAAAATAAAATGATTACAGACCATGATGCAACCGGATAAAAGGAAGCAAAAAAAAAATGAACAAACTTTCGGTAAAAATAAAATAAAATAAAATAAATTTATATTATATTAATCCATAGCCGAATATAAATAGAGTTTTAATACAAAATATTGTGTGTGACAATTAAATATTTTAATTTTATTTTACTACCTAATTTTAAATTTATTTATCCCATTTTTTATTTAAAATTTGACGACATAATCTTTAATAAATTTTTATAAGTTACACTGAACAAATTATTTTAAAAAAATCAATATATCATTTTTATTTATTTATTATGGTGTCAATATTTCATTTTTATTTATTCATTATGGTGTAAATTTATTGTTACTAATGATCCGTGTCAATAATAAATTATATTTTAAAAAATAAAAATATAAAAGAAAAACTAAATTAAAACTTTAAACAAATTAAGGGGGGAAATGACTTAAATATTATATTTGAACTAACTGGTATATTTATTATTATTATTATTATTTTTGGATTGAAGTCATAAATATAATAGGTGGGCCATAGATATAAAAATGAATGAGCACAGGCTTTTTGGACCTAATCTTTTCACACGACCCGCTCATATGTATAAATTCTATTTGGTTTGATTCGGTTCAGTTCAATTATAATTTATCAATTTTTTTTTTACATTCTTAGGTTTATTTTAGGAAATAATTCTAAAAATATTTATTTAATCATTATTTAAAAAATTTGTCATTGAATTTCTAAATTTTTTAAATTGAAAATATATACTTTTGATAAATTGAGATAGTCTTAAATTACAGATATAATTGTTGGACAACATTGTCACGTTATCTACTCCTCTCTTCTTAAGAGTGAAGAGTATCTCCACAGACCAACACGAGTTCTTCTATATGTTTTGTTCTCACTCACATGCATTTGAGGGAAATTCTCAAAAAGTCATCTAAGATAAAAGTTATCTAAGAAAAAAAGAATATGATTAAGTCACCAAAAAAGAATATGGACTTTGTTCGTACAAGTCGTAATTTTCATTTATTTTAAGTCTTTTTTAGTCTCTAAGATCACTCTCACTCGGATGTAGTTTTCGTTCATTCATATATCTCTCTTTTACTCTCACGTTACCGTTAAATTTAAAATACTCTTATTTTAAAACGTAAGTGAATATTAGAACTATCCACATATATTTTCGGGTCAAATCCATCGTAACAAAAAAAAAAAAATTGATGCTAATTCTAAACTATTTTTTAAAATAAAATAATAAATTATTTTTCATGGAATCAGCTCATTTAATTTGTTACATTCATTTCATATTTATTATTAAAAAAAATCACAATTCTTCTAAATTAAAATAGTTAAGAAATAAACATAATTTTTACATTTTTATTTATTTTTAATATATAATCTTTCAAATTAAAAATAGATAATTAAAATAGAAAAGAAAAAAACTTTAAATTCTTAATATTTTGTTTTTTTTTGTAAAAAAAAAAAAACTTAAGACAAATCCGAGAGACAGAGGTATGTTCCCTCCTTCCTTATTCACTCCATTTTTAATTGAGCACCACTCAGATTATTATTTGTATTATGAATTATGAATGATCAAATTTTATGAAAATATTTTAATTTTTTCTTAATTTCAAATTTAATTTAAAAAAATGTGAATAAAATTTTTATATAAAAGAATGAAATTAATTTTTAAATATAGATGATGTAACAATTTGAACACGGCTCGGAAATAAACTAATTTTGACTTCAAGTTTTTTTTTTAAATTTAAATAAAAATTATTGTTACTTTTTTTTTGTCTTATCTATTTATTCAACTCTTTCTTTCTCTGGCATCTTTATTAGCATTTATTTCACGGCACAAAATTCTATTTTTAAAGATAGTTTTTACTAATTATTTTGAATATTTGATTTACCTCTCATTTTTTTAATATTACAAAAATTGATTTTTTATCCATAAATGAGATGGAAATCACTAATTTTGAGTTGATTTAGTTTTGAAATTATTTTTAATTATGATTTCAATGGGAGAGGAGAACGAAGCATTACTTGTAACGGTGTGAATCTTTCTCTCTAGTAGACGTGTTTTAAAATCGTGAGGTTGACGACGATACGTAACGGGCTAAAATGAACAATATATGCTACCAGACTTGGACTATTACAATATATGATTTTTTAATCTTTGATTTAATGCTTAAAGTTAGGGACATTCATATTCCCGATGTAACAACCGTATAAAAAATAATAATAATTAAAAAAAATGGTAACCCCATCCCTCTTTCCATCTCTCCGCTCGTTTCAACACTTATCAGTATTTCCTTATTTTTTCTAAAAACAAAACAAACAGATTCCTAAAAACAAACAGATTTCCTTATAAACAAAACAAATATATTTCCTTATAAACAAAACAAATGAAAATAAAAAAGAAAGGTTTAAGGAGATTTATGAGAACGGTAAAAACAAATAGAAAAAACAAAAAGGTTGAGATTTAGTTTTGCTCGGAGGAAATAATGCATTTGAAGAGAGGTCAGTAGTCTTCTTTTATTTTATTAAATGAATATTAATTTAGTTACAAGTTCCTTTCGAAATGAATTTTGTATGAGTTTGAAAATCTTGCAGCCATATTTAGGGAAAAAGTAAGAATTGATTAAAAAATCTGCTAAAACATATTGGGAATATAATTAAAATGAAAAAAAAAAAAAAAAAGGAAAGGCAGAGGGAATATAATTAAAAGAAAAGAAAATATCTAGAAAATGTTAAGGATATTAAATGGTCGGTATGAAAATAATATTATAACAAACATATATAAATATTTCCAGAATTAACTCGTGCAACTTTAAGGTTCTCATGAAGTTTAATACATGGACCAATGTAAATTAGAGAAACAATTTTGTAAAACTTCAAACTTGAAACTGATGTCATAGGCGGAGAGACTTATATTCATGGATCATACCTTTCATCTCACTTCCAATTTCATTATACAAAATCAAAATTTCATTATAGATAACTTCGTGACATCAACCTATGGTAATCAGGTAAGTGGTCTTACTATCGGCATGGTTATACTTATGTTGACACGTGCCCTGTAGTTCTATACATATCATATATATTGATATGTGTGAATTGTTTGTAAATCGATATGTTTATGATATATTATGTACATGTTATAATATGTGAATTGTAAGATAATACTTACAGTGCGATGTGTTCAATGATATGTTTGAGATAGGATACGAGAAGGATGCACTAAACGTAATATAATGATATAAGTAAGATATGTTCATGGAACGTTAAGGTTAGGGTTCGTATCGAAGTGTTATGGATATGAGAGAGTGGTAAAAACGATATGGTCACCATCGATTGATAAAATAATACGATTAGGTTATAGGTAGAAAGGGATAGGATTATGATATATTGATAGAACGATAGCATTAAGATACGTCACTGTAACGATATGACTAAGGTATGTTCATGTAACGATATGAATGTGATATGTATAAGAACGTTAAGGCTATGTTAAATTAGGGAACGATATGACTACAAATTGTTTATGATATGATATGATATGATTATGATACGACATGTGAATGACGGATATCTATGTTATATCTCTTAAATTGTATGTATACAACATGATATGAATGACATGAAATCACGATAAATGACATGAAATATAACCCCGTTAGAATTATGTATGATATGAGAATAGAAAAATGAGAAATGATATGATATGAATCATAAACGATATGTGAAATGATACGAAAAACAATATGATATGTACGAAACGCCAGCAGTGTTGTATTAAATGATAGTGAAAATGGAAAAATATTGGGACCTCATGGATTATGTGTGCTCAGGCATTGGGGATACTCTTATTCCATCACGAGGGTACAGACACATACATCAGTAGGCAGGTGAAGTACCATTATGTTTTACATAATGTTGCCTTAACGGTTACTAATTCTAATGGGTATCCAACATAAGGAGGTACCAGAGCAGACTCGCCCGACAAGAAAAGAGATCCAGCGGTGTGCGAACTGTCTGGTGAGCCCATACTTGCACATATGGGCTATGTGTAAAGTATATGGTACACATCCAAGCTGCCCATTAGCATAGTGCTGCAGGAAAAGAGACTGATATGATAGGTCTGGTCATTGCATGTTCTTGCATTCAACCCCTAATAGTGGGGTCCCTTAGTGAGTATTTCTTAAAATACTCAAGCCACGTGCTTACTTCTATTTTAGGTTAAGGCAAGACATTCTTGTACGGCTGACGACGACATCGCAACTCAAGACCATAACACATGCATAGGGTAGTCGTATTATTTTCTTAGAATTAGGCTAGAATAGGATGTTTTTAATCTAAACGTTTATTTATTTTATTTAGTCTTTTGTTGTATCGTTTTCAAAAATGTTTTCAAAATATGCAAATCCATGGCTGTGTTTTAAGATAAAGGTGACATTTTATGAAAGTTTAAATGAAGTATTTCCGCATTCAATGTTCACATATCATAACATATACATATCATATCATAAGCATATCGATCCATAGACAATTCACATATATCAATATATATGACACATGCAGAATCACAGGGCACGTGTCAACATCAAATATAACAATGCCGATATTAAGGTCACTTACCTTATTAGTTTAGATTGATGTCACCAATTTATCCCTAAAGAAAGTTTGATTTTGTCGTTTATTCCCAAGTCGACCGACATGAACCTCTGACATTAATTTCAAGTTCAATTCTCTATATTCTACGATGCTCCTGTATTAGACTTCAAGCCAACATCATAGATTTTGTGTGGGACTCATTTTTTATTATTAGCACCGTTATGTCGGAAAAGAATTTGATTGATTTATTTTATATTACCTTATTCTTACGGTTCATTTTCTATGACCTATTCCCTCTCATTCTTACTAGAAAACATGCAAGTTTTTTTTGCTACGTTTTAAGATAAAATTTTGAATGAAGTATTTTCGCATAAAATGTTTATGATATGTATACAATAATGACTTTAAGTTAAATAAAAATCTAGAGTCGCTACAAGGTTTCTATGAGAAGAGTTGCGACTCTACGTAGGTTTAGCCCGAAGTTCATGACGAGTAGACAGAAATTGTAACCAAATAAACAAAAGTCAACCAACTACAAATTCCTAAAGCGTAAAGGAATCACTCTATAAAGTAAAGAATCTTGCCTGAAAAACTAGGCTCGGAGCGCCCTATTTGTTCCACTCGAAATAATCCAATTAATGAAAATTAAAAAAAAAAAAAATTGTATGATTTTATATTATATTTATTTTTCTCTTTTTTTTTCGTTTTTTCTTTCCATTCCTTTCAATTGTTTTTATTAATAATTTATCATAATTAAATATGAAATAAAATAAAATATGTGAGGGAGGCCCAATGGGCCTCATGGGCTTTGGGCTCGGAGGTGAAGTCCAACTAAATTGATATATCTCATACCATACCATATTTCCTATCATATCCCAATATATATATATATATATATATATATCCGTCATTCACATGTCGTATCATAATTATATCATATCATATCGCAAACACTTCGTGGTCATATCGTTCCTTAACCAATCATAGTCATATTGTTACATGAACGTACCTTAGTCATATCGTTACAAGAATGTATCTTAACGCTACCGTTCTATCAATCTATCATAATTTTATCATTTTCTATCCATAACCTAACCATATTCTTTTATCAATCGATGGTGACCATGTCATTTTTATCAATCTCTCGTATCTATAACACTTCGATACGTAACCTAACCTTAACATTTCATGAACATATCTCACTCCTATCATTACATTACGTCTAGTGCATCCTTCTCGTATCTTATCTCAAACATATCATTGAACACATCGTATTATAAATATTATCATATAATTCACATATTATAACATATACATATCATATCATATCATAAGTATATCGATTCATAAACAATTCACACATATCAATATATATGACACGTGCAGAACCACAAGGCACGTGTCAACATCAAATATAATCATGCCGATAGTAAGACCACTTACTTTATTAGCTTACGTTGTTGTCACAAATTTATCCTTAGTGAAAGTTCGATTATGTCCATTGAAATCCAAGTCAACTAATGTGAGCCTATGACATTAGTTTCAAGTTTGGATGTCTATAAAATTATTTCTCTAATTTACATTGATCCATGTGTTATACTTTTGAACGTTCAAATCTTTATATGAATTAAGTTTTGAATTATTTATATATAATTATTATAATATTATTTTCATACAAACCATTTAATACTCTCTAACATTTAAACATTTTTAAAGATATTTTCTTTTCTTGTTTTTCTTTTTTATTTTATTTTTTTATTTTAATTATATACCCCATTTCTCCTTCTCAGATATTTTCTTTTCTGGTTTTTCTTTTTTATTTTATTTTTTTATTTTAATTATATACCCCATCTTCTCCTTCTCATTTTTATCTCGGTTTGTTTTATTCTCTTTTAGCCCATTTTTAAATCAATTCTTATTTTTTCTCTAAAAATAGCTACAAGATTTCTAAAACTCAAACAGAAGAATTTTTTATTTAATCCCTAATTCAAAACTAATTAACTAACTGTAACAAAATTAATATTATTTAATTAAATAAAAGAAAGATATAAAATATCACTGACTTTTTAAGAGTCATATCTGCTCAGTAAAACTAACTGCTTAAACTTTTTGTTTTTTCTTTATTTTTGCAATAAAGGTCTTATTTTTTTTCTAACAACAATAAGATTTCCTAAAACTCATACAAAATTCTTTTCGTTTAATCCCTAATTCAAAACTAATTAATAGTAACAAAATTAATATTATTTAATATAATGGAAGAAATATGTAAAATATCACTTTTTTAAGAGTCACATCTCCTCAGTAAAACTAAATGCTTAAACTTTTTTGTTTCTTTTTTGTTTTTGCATAAAGGAATTCGAGCCAGTCCTATTTTTACAGAGAATTCCTAATATATTGATGGTTAGAAAGGAGTGGTGAGAGATTGGAGAGAGAGAGTAGGGATCCGTTACCAAATTTATTTATTTATTTATTATTACTATTATATTATTATTATTATTTTTTTTTTTTTATGATTGTTATATTTATTTGGTATATTTTATTTTAATTAGTTGAAGTATATTAAAATTGATGGGCTACATTTAATATATATATATATAATAGAAATTTAACTGTTGAACTCCAAATGAATTTTAAGATTTAAATTTTATTTTTTCCATAAATTTTTAATTTGGTGTAAATTCTATTAATTAAATTTGATTATGCTTTCTTCTCCTAATTCTCTAGTCTCATTTATTGTTCATCCCTAGTAAATCTTTCAAATACTTTGTTTTACGGTAATTAATCAACTCTATGAAAGTAAATGAGGATGTGTGGGAAAATGACAATTAATCATTAAAACTAATCGTACATAAACCTTAAAAAAAATATCTAGAAAGTGTGTATATATATATTTTTTTTTTGGGTCTATTCATTTTTATGTGTTTATTAAATACTTCAGTTTTCAATTTTGTGTTTAATAAATTTAAAAAAATCACGTATTTGTTGGACACAAAATTTTAAGATCTCATCCTATAAAACAATTGAATTTATCTAATGAATCATTCCAGGAGTATTTCTATATTAAACATAAATATAAAAAATTAAACATTTATTTGTCTTTTTTAAAGTTTAATGCGGATACAAAATTAGTAATTTAAAAAATGCCAAATTAATAAAAATATTCATAAATTTTGTATTTTGTCTGGAAAACATCTTTCGTTCAAAAGTCTACTACCTTTAAATTTTCAAAAAAATCTCAAATATACTCTTACCATTAGTTTTGAATGGAACGGTTAGTATTTTGTTTCAAAAATACCTTCACCTTTTATTAGTGTTTAAAAAATATTCATAAACTTTAAAAAGTTTTATTAATATCGTTCAATTTTTTTAATGATAAAAAATACCTTATCGTTAATACTATTTTTAAAATTAGTACATCCTTTACTTTTTATGTTAAAAAAAATTCTTACATCAATATATGTAAGAGAACCGTCTATTGACACTCCATAGATTAAACTCAAACTTACTTTTAAAAGGTGAGTAGTTTTGAATATGATATTGGTGGTAAAAGTATTTTGTTTTTTTTTTTTTTTTTAAATTTTAAGAGTATTATGGATACTTTTGAAAATTTAGTATTTTTTTTAAAAGTAGCGTAAAATTTAAAAATATTTTTATTAAATTAGCTTTTTTTAGTAGAACTTTACATACTATTGAAAAAATTATATTAGACATTTTTTTTAAAGTTAAGTGGACTTAATTAATAATTTAATTTTGAAAAAGAACCCACCAAATTTATAGAATAGAATAGAATAGAATAGAATAGAATAGAATAAAATAAAATAAAATAAAATAAAATAATTTGTAATTTTTATACCAATAAAATTTATAAAGTATCCATAGATAATAATGTCAACTTTTCTTAATTAGAAGGTAAAAATAAAATAAAATAATATTATATTAATCCATATTCAAATAAAATAATATTATATTAATCCATATTCACCCTCCGAATATAAATAGGATTTTATTACCAAATAACTCTCAACACAAGAGTATAAACAGGGTTTTAGTACAAAATAGTGTCATAACACTTAAATATTTTAATTTCATTTTACTAATTAATTTAGTCTAAATAATTTTTTAAAAATTATATTACATTCTGTAAATATAATTTTAAATTTATTTATTCTATTTTTTATTTAAAATTTGACAATAATGATCTTATATAACATAATATTTAATAAATTTTTATAAATTACACTAAAAAAATTACCTTATTGTAAATTTATCTTTACTTAATTTTGACCGATCTCAATAATAAATTAAATTTAAAAAATTAAAAATATAAAGAAAAGCTAAATTAAAATTTTAAACCAAAGAGGGGAAAAAAATGCTAACTTAAATATATAGGGATATTATATTTGAACTAATAGTTTGAGAGATATATTTGAACTAATGGAGAGAGGTTTGAGAGATATGTTAGTCTCTCCGGCATGCAATGGATAGTTTGTAAATTTGAGATATGTATACATACACACATATCGTATCATAATCATATCGTAAACACTTCATGGTCATATCGTTCCTTAATTTATCATAACCTTAAGATTCTTATACCAATCATAGTCATATTGTTACATGAACGTATCCTAACGCTACCGTTCTATCAATATATTATAATTTTATCCCTTTCTATCCATAACCTAACCATATTCTTGTATCAATCGATTGCGACCATATCTTTTTTATCAATTTCTCATATCTGTAACATAACTTTAACGTTTCATGAACATATGTTACTTCTATCATTACATTACGTCTAGTGCATCATTCTCGTATCTTATCTCAAACATATCATTGAACACATTGTATCATATCATATACATATTATATCATAAGCATGCATATCGATCCATAAACAAGTCACACATATCAATATATATGACACGTGCAGAACCACAAGGCACGTGTCAACATCAAATATAACAATGCCCATAGTAAGACCACTTACTCGATTAGCTTACGTCGTTGTCACAAATTTATCCTTAGTGAAAGTTAGATTATGTCCATTGAAATCCAAGTCAACCAATGTGAGCCCATGACATCAGTTTCAAGTTTGGACGTTTACAAAATTGTTTCTCAAGTTTACGTTCGTTCATGTGTTATACTTCATGCGAACGTTAAAGTCTTTACATAAGTTAAGTGTTGAATTATTTATATATGTTTGTTATAATATTATTTTCATACAAACCATCTAATAACCTAACATTTTTATGATATTTTCGATGTTTTTCTTTTTTATTTTCTTCATTTCAGTTATTTACTTTTTCTATAATAACAGCTACCAAATTTCCTAAAACTCAAACAAAATACTTTTTATTTAATCTCTAATTTAAAAATAATTAATTATAACTAAATTAATATCATTTAATAAAATAAAAGAAAAATGTAAAATATCACTCACTTCTGAAAAAGTCATATCTTCTTAGTAAAACTAACTGGTTAAACCTTTTTTTTTTCTTCTGTTTTTATAAAAGAAAGAATTACTGATAGGTTGATCCGTTAGAAAAAGGAGTGATGAGAGATTGAAGAGAGAAGGGATGGGTTACCATTTTTTTTTTTTTTTTCTTTCAATTTTATTATTTATTTATTATTATTATTATTATCCTTTTAGGATTTATATGTATTTTGTCTGGATTATCAGACATATTATTTTAATTAATTGAAGTATATTAAAATTAATGGTTAAATTTAAAATACATATTTAAATATAAATTTAATTCTTTTAACTTTCAAATAAAATTTTAATTTTGTATAAATTCTATTAACTAAATATGAAATAAAATAAAATATGGGAGGCCCAGTGGGCTTCATGGGCTTTCCGCTTCTGGTAGGGCAAGTCCAACTAAATTGATATATATCCAAACAAGTTTATTTTCGTACTTTTTTAAATATTCATTAAAAATCATCCATATTTTTGTAAGTTTATTTTTTCTGATTTAGTTTATGTAGATACATCATATCATATCATAACATTCTAGGATTCTAGACGTAACAATTTTCATTATATACATATCGTATAATAACATATTACATCACAGTATATCATATCATAACAATTATTGTCTCTGTTTATTTCGTTTTCCAAGGTTAGTTTTAGTCCATTTTTAAATCAAATCTTACTCTTTTTTTTCTCGTACAACCGCTACAACATTTCCTAAAACTCATACATTTTTTTTCTTCATATAATCCGTCATTTAAAACTAATTAATTTTAATCAAATTAATATCATTTGGTAAAATATCATTGACTCCTTAAAAGTCATGTCTCTTGAGTAAAACTATCTTCTTAAACTTTTTTGTTTTTTCTTTGTTTTTGCCTAAAGGAATTCTAATAAATTTGATGTTTTTACAAAAAGAAGAATTAGTGATAGGTCGACAATTAGAAAAGGAATTGGGAGAGATTAAGGAGAGGAGGGATCGGTTACCATTTTTTTTCTTTCAATTTTATTATTTATTTATTATTATTATTATTTTAGAATGGTTATATTTTTTTTTTTCTTGATTATGTGATGGGTTAAATTTAAAATATATAAAAAATAGTTAAATATAAATTTAATTAGCAAGATTTAAATTTTAATTTTTTTCATAAATTTTCAATTTTGTATAAATTCTATTAATTAAACTAGATTATGGTTTACGGTAATTAATCAATTTTCATAAAAGTAAATGAGGATGTGCGATAAAATGACAATTAATCACTAAAACTAATGGTAAATAAACCTTAAAAACATAAATATAAAAAGTTTAAAGTTTTATTGGTCTGAAAGTTTAATTCTTCAAAATTAGAATTAAAAAAAAAAACTAAATTAATAAAAATACTCATAAATTTTTATCCAAAATATTCTTAAAACTTGTAATAAAAAAAAATCTCAAATATATTCTTATCATTCGTTTTTAATGAAAAATTTTAGTGTTTTGTTTCAAAAATACCTTTTAACTTTTAACCGTATTTAAAAAATATTCATAAAATTAAAAAAAAAAATTATTAATATCTTTCGATTTTTTTTAATGTTAAAAAATAGTCATAAATTTTTAAAATGAGTGTTAACCCCTTTTACTTTTATAAAAAAAAATTCTTACTTAATATATGTAAAAAAAATACACATCCAAGCTGCGCATTAGGATAGTACCGTAGGAAAAGAGACTAATATGATAAGTCTGGTCATTACATTCGCATATTCTTACATTCAACCCCAATAGTGGAGTCACTTAGTGAGTATTTCTTAAAATACTCAAGCTACGTGCTACCTCTATTTCAGATTAAGGTAAGACATTCCTGTACGACTGACGACCGCATTGTGACTCCAGACCATGACACATGCATAAGGTAGTCGTATTATTTTCTTAGACTTAGGCTAGAATACAATGTTTTTAATTTAAACGTTTATTTATTTTATTTAGTCTTTTGTTGTGTCGTTTTTAAAATTGTTTTTAAAACACGTAAGTCCATGACTGTGTTTTAAGATAAAAGTGAAAAAGTTTAAATGAAGTATTTCTACATTCAATGTTCACATATTATAACATATACACATCATATCATAAGCATATCGATCCATAGATAATTCACACATATCCATATATATGACACATGCAGAATTACGATTATGAATAATGATATTTAATTTTTAAAATATAACATAATTAATTATTCGATTTAATTATTATATTAATGGTTATTAAAATTTGAGTGAATAGATATTTCTTAATATATAAATGAAAATTAAGTTAAAATTTAGTTGGCTAAAACTATTTTAATAAATTAGCATAAAAATAAATTAATTAACAACAATTAATTATTTAAAAATATTATTGAACTACTGTATTTTTATGCAATACCCAATATAACTATTTTTTATTTTTAAATATTTTAAACAAAATCTCAAACTAAACGACCTACAAAAATGAAAATATTTTAATTATGTTAAGTTATGTTCAATCTAAAAATGGATAAGACTCGAATTCCAATTATAATTGAGTAAATAAAATATCAATTAATTATTTTAAGGATAGGAGGTTTCATGGGCGCGCGACCTAACATTAGGTCTTCGTCCTATATTCATGAGTTCCCTACCATTTTTAACTAAATATGAAATTAAATAAAATATGGGAGGCCCATTAGGCCCATGGGTCTTCGTCCTATACTCATGAGTTCCCTACCATTTTTAACTAAATATGAAATTAAATAAAATATGGGAGGCCCATTAGGCGTTTCGGGCTTCTCAGTTTACCAGAGATTAATGGATATTTCAAGTAGTATATGAATATAAATATAATTTTTTTTAATTATCTCCAATACTATTTAATTATATTTACCAATTTTATTAATTTTGTTTTTTTTTTCTTTATTTAGTTTACCTAAATACATATCATTTCATGCTTCTAGATACGACAATTTTCATCATATACATATAATATACATATAACTTATCGCATCACAATATATCATAAATTTAATTCTTGAACTTCAAATAAATTTTAAGATTTAATTTTTTTTTCATAAATTTTTAATTTTATGTAAATTCTATTAATTAAATTTGATTAAAGTTTGGAATTATTGATATAGGGTTGTCATAACATTATTTTCATACCAATCATGTACAAATGTTCTATTTAATACCCTTTAACATTTTTAAGATATTTTCTTTTCTCTGAGTGCTTTTCTTTTTTATTTTCTTCATTTTAATTAAATTCACAATCTTTCCATTTTTTTTTACCTATATTTCATTCTCTGATTAGTTTTATCCATCTTAAAATCAATTCTTACTTTTTCTCTAACCACTACACTTTTCTAAAACTCATACAAAATTCTTATCCTTTAATCCATAATTCAAAACTAATTAATTGTAACTAAATTAATATGATTTAAAAAAAATAATTGAAAGACTTAAAATATCATTTATTTCTTCCAAGACATATTTTGGCATGAAACTAATTGTTTAAACTTTTTGTTTTTTCTTTTATAGGAGAGAAGGAAGATGTAAAATACAACTTTTTGAAAGACTTATCTCCCTGCTCAAATTTTTTTGTTTTTTCTTTTAATAAAATAAAAGAAAGATGTAAAATATCACTGATTTCTTGAAAGTCATATCTCTCAGTAAAATTAACAAATTAAATTTTTTTTGTTTTTTCTTTGTTTTTGAATAAAAAAATTTAGTTAAATCTGCTGTATTTACAAAAGGAAAATTATTATCTTGGCTACGAAGTTGTGAGATATTAAGGAGAAGTGGTGAGATATTAAGGAGTAGAAGTGGTGAGATATTAAGGAGTAGAGGGATCTAAATCTGTTGTTGTGGTGAGATATTAAGGAGGGGAGGGATCTAAATCTGTTGTTGTGGTGAGATATTAAGGAGGGGAGGGATCTAAATCTGTTGTTGTGGTGAGATATTAAGGAGGGGAGGGATCTAAATCTGTTGTTGTGGTGAGATATTAAGGAGGGGAGGGATCTAAATCTGTTGTTGTGGTGAGATATTAAGGAGGGGAGGGATCTAAATCTGTTGTTGTGGTGAGATATTAAGGAGGGGAGGGATCTAAATCTGTTGTTGTGGTGAGATATTAAGGAGGGGAGGGATCTAAATCTGTTGTTGTGGTGAGATATTAAGGAGGGGAGGGATGTAAATCTGCTGTTTTTACTCAAGGAAGAATTACTATGTTGGCAGTTAGTAAAAGACTGAGATACTGAGGAGAGGAGGGATGTAAATCTGCTTTTTTAATGGATCTAAATCTGCTGTTTTTAATGGATCTAAATCTGCTGTTTTTAATGGATCTAAATCTGCTGTTTTTAATGGATCTAAATCTGCTGTTTTTAAGGGGAAGAATTACTATTTAGTAAAAGAGGGGTGAGATATTGAGAAGAGGAGGGATCTAAATCTGCTGTTTTTAAGGGGAAGAATTACTATTTAGTAAAAGAGGGGTGAGATATTGAGAAGAGGAGGGATCTGCTGGTTTTACAAAAAGGAATAATTACTGCAGTTAGAAAAGGAGTGGTGAGATTGAGGAAGGAGTCTAAATCTATTGTTTTTAGACGAGGAAGAATTAGTATTTAGAAAAAGAGTGTTGAGATATTGAGGAGAGGAGGGATCTGCTGTTTTTACAAATGAAGAATTATTGCAAGGAGTGGTGAGATATTGAGGAGGGGATCTAAATCTGCTGTTTTTACAAAAAGAAGAATTACAATCTTGGCAGTGAGAGAAGGAGTGGTGAGATATTGAGGAGATGAGGGATATGAGGATCTAAATCTGCTATTTTTAGAAAATGAAGAATTACTTACAATCTTGGCAGTGAGAGAAGGAGTGGTGAGATATTGAGGAGATGAGGGATATGAGGATCTAAATCTGCTATTTTTAGAAAATGAAGAATTACTTACAATCTTGGCAGTGAGAGAAGGAGTGGTGAGATATTGAGGAGATGAGGGATATGAGGATCTAAATCTGCTATTTTTAGAAAATGAAGAATTACTTACAATCTTGGCAGTGAGAGAAGGAGTGGTGAGATATTGAGGAGATGAGGGATATGAGGATCTAAATCTGCTATTTTTAGAAAATGAAGAATTACTTACAATCTTGGCAGTGAGAGAAGGAGTGGTGAGATATTGAGGAGATGAGGGATATGAGGATCTAAATCTGCTATTTTTAGAAAATGAAGAATTACTTACAATCTTGGCAGTGAGAGAAGGAGTGGTGTGAGATTGAGGAGATGAGGGATATGAGGATCTAAATCTGCTATTTTTAGAAAATGAAGAATTACTATCTTGACCGTTAGTAAAAGAATGGTGAGATATTGAAGAGAGAAGAGATCTAAATCTGCTGTTTTTACAAAAGGGAGAATTAGGATATGAGGATCTTAATCTGCTGTTTTTACAAAAGGAAGAATTACTATCTTGGCCTTTAGTAAAGGAATGGTGAGACATTGAAGAGAGAAGGGATCTAAATCTGCTGTTTTTACAAAAGGGAGAATTAGGATATGAGGATCTTAATCTGCTGTTTTTGAAGAATTACTATCTTGGCCTTTAGTAAAGGAATGGTGAGACATTGAAGAGAGAAGGGATCTAAATCTGCTGTTTTTACCAAAGGAAGAATTACTATCTTGGCCTTTAGTAAAGGAATGGTCTTTGGCCTTTAGTAAAGGAATGGTGAGACATTGAAGAGAGAAAGGATCTAAATCTAAAGGGAGAATTACTATAGATGAGGGATATGAGGATCTTAATCTGCTGTTTTTACAAAAGGAAGAATTACTATCTTGGCCTTTCGTAAAGGAATGGTGAGACATTGAAGAGAGAAGGATCTAAATCTGCTGTTTTTACAAAAGGAAGAATTACTATCTGACTTTAGTAAAGGAATGGTGAGACATTGAAGAGAGAAGGGATCTAAATCTGCCCTTTCTACAAGGGAGAATTACTATAGATGAGGGATATGAGGATCTAAATCTCCTATTTTTACAAAAGGAAGAATTACTATCTTGGCCTTTAGTAAAGGAATGGTGAGATATTGAAGAGATAAGAGATCTAAATCTATTTTTATGGGAGAATTACTATAGGCAGTTAGAAAATGAGTGGTGAGATATTGAGAAGAGGAGGGATCTAAATCTGCTGTTTTTAAGAATTACTATGTTGGCAGTTAGAAAAGGAGTGGTGAGATAGTGAGGAGAAGAGAGATCTAAATCTCCTGTTTTTAGAAAAGGAAGAATTTCAGTTAGAAAAAGAGTGGTGAGATAGTGAGGAGAAGAGTGGTGAGATAGTGAGGAGAAGATAGATCAAGGAAGAATTTCAGTTAGAAAAAGAGTGGTGAGATAGTGAGGAGAAGATAGATCTCTGCTGTTTTTAGAATCTGCTGTTTTTAGAATAGGAAAAATTAGTATGTTTTTAGAAAAGGAAAAATTCGTATGTTGTCCATTAGAAAAGGAGTGGTGAGATAGTGAGGAGAAGATAGATCTCTGCCGTTTTTAGAATCTGCTGTTTTTAGAATAGGAAAAATTCGTATGTTTTTAGAATAGGAAAAATTTGTATGTTGTCCATTAGGAAAGGAGTGGTGAGATAGTGAGGAGAAGATATTTTTAGAATCTGCTGTTTTTAGAATAGGAAAAATTTCGTATGTTTTTAGAAAAGGAAAAATTTCGTATGTTTTTAGAAAAGGAAAAATTTCGTATGTTTTTAGAAAAGGAAAAATTCGTATCCACTCCATTAGAAAAGGAGTGGTGAGACATTGAGTAGAAGAGGAATCTAAATCTGCTGAAGGAAGAATTACTTACAGTTAGAGAAGAAGTGGTGAGATATTGAGGAGATGAGGAATCTAAAGGAAGAATTACTGGCAGTTAGAAAAGAAGTAAATAAGTGGTGAGATATTGAGGAGATGAGGAATCTAAAGGAAGAATTACTGGCAGTTAGAAAAGAAGTAAAGAAGTGGTGAAATATTGAGGAGATGAGGAATCTAAAGGAAGAATTACTGTTAGAAAAGAAGTAAGAAGTGGTGAGATATTGAGGAGATGAGGAATCTAAAGGAAGAATTACTGGCACTTAGAAAAGAAGTAAGAAGTGGTGAGATATTGAGGAGATGAGGAATCTAAAGGAAGAATTACTGGCAGTTAGAAAAGAAGTGGTGAGATATCGAGGAGATGAGGAATCTAAATCTGCTCAAGGAAGAATTACTGGTGGAAAAGAAGTGGTGAGATATCGAGGAGATGAGGAATCTAAATCTGCTCAAGGAAGAATTACTGGTGGTTAGTAAAGGAGTGGTGAGATATTGAATTCCTATCTTGGCAGTTGGAAAAGAAGTTGTGAGATATTGAAATCCTATCTTGGCAGTTGGAAAAGAAGTTGTGAGATAGGGAGNATTGAATTCCTATCTTGGCAGTTGGAAAAGAAGTTGTGAGATATTGAAATCCTATCTTGGCAGTTGGAAAAGAAGTTGTGAGATAGGGAGAGAAGGGATCTAAATATGCTGTCTTTTTATGAAAGAAACTAAATTGGAAAAGAAGTAGTGAGATATTGAATTCCTATCTTGTCAGTTAGAAAAGAATTGTGAGATATTGGGGAGAGAAGGGATTGCTGATTTTAGGAAAGGAAGAATTATTATTTGACAATTAGAAGAGGAGTCTAACTCTACTATTTTACAAGGAAAATCTATTATCTTGCCAATTAGAAAAAGAGTCTAAATCTGCTTCTTACGGGAAGAATTATGTTTTTACGAAAGAAAGAATTTTTATCTTGTCAATTAGAAAATGAGTGGTGAGATATTATTATCTTGTCAATTAGAAAATGAGTGGTGAGATATTGAGGAGAAGATGAATTACGAAAGAAGGAAAAAAATGAGTGGTGAGATATTGAGGAGATGATGAAAAACGAAAAAAAAAAGAATTATTATCTTGTCAATTAGAAAATGAGTGGTGAGATATTAAGGAGAGGATGAATCTAAATCTGTAAAATGAGTGGTGAGATATTAAGGAGAGGATGAATCTAAATCTGTTGTTTTTACGACAGGAAAATTATTATCTTGGCACTTAGATAAGGAGTAAAGATATTGAGGAGAGGATGAATCTAAATCTGCTGTTTTTACGAAAGGAAAATTATTATCTTGGCACTTAAGATAAGGAGTAAAGATATTGAGGAGAGGATGAATGTAAATCTGCTCTTTTTACGAAAGGAAAATTATTATCTTGGCACTTAAATAAGGAGTAAAGATATTGAGGAGAGGATAAATTATTATCTTGGCACTTAGATAAGGAGTAGAGAGATCTAAATATGCTGTTTTTAGAAAAAGAAGAATTCCTATCTTGTTAGAAAATGAGTGGTGAAATATTGAGTAGAGGAGTGGTGAAATATTGAGTAGAGGAGTGGTGAAATATTGAGGAGAGGAGGAATCTAAAGGAGGGCAGTTAGAAAATAAGTGGTGAGGCAGTTAAAGTGGTGAGATATTGAATTCGTATGCAGTTAGAAAAGAAGTGGTGAGATATTGAGCAGAGAATGATCTAAATCTGCTGATATATATTGAGCCATCTAAATTTGCTGATATATATCGAGCAGAGAACGGATCTAAATCTCTTGTTTTTTAAAAAAGAAGGGATCTAAATCTGCTATTTTTAAAAAGGAAAATTATTATCTTGTCAGTTAGATAAGGAGTGATGATGAGATATTGAGGAGAGGAGAGAGGAATCTAAATCTGATATTTTTACCAAAGAAATAATTATTATGTTAGATAAGGAGTACAAAGAAATAATTATTATCTTGGCAGTTAGATAAGGAGTGGTGAGATATTGAGGAGAGGAGAGGGGAATCTAAATCTGATATTTTTACCAAAAAAAAATTAATTATTATCTTAGATAAGGAGTACAAAGAAATAATTATTATTATCTTGGCAGATAAGGAGTGGTGAGATATTGAGGAGAGAAGAATAATTATTATCTTGAGTTGACAGTTACAAGAGGAGAGGAGAGGAGAATCTAACTCTGCTGTTTTTAAGAGAATTATTATATTGACAGTTAGAAAAAGAGTGGTGAGATATTGAGGAAGAATTATTATATTGGCAGGGAGAAGAGAATCTAACTCTGCTGTTTTTAACAAGGAAGAATTATTATATTGGCGGTTAGAAAAAGAGTGGTGAGATATTGAGGAAGAATTATTATATTGGCATTTAGAAAAAGAGTGGTAAGATAAGAGTAGTGAGATATTGAGGAAGAATTATTATATTGGCAGTTAGAAAAAAAGTGGTAAGATATTGAGGAAGAATTATTATCTTGTCAATTAGAAAAAGAGTGGTAAGATATTGAGGAAGAATTATTATCTTGTCAATTAGAAAAAGAGTGGTGAGATATTGAGGAGAGGAAGAATTATTATCTTGGCTCTTAGAAAAAGAGTGGTGAGATATTGAGGAGAGGAGAGGGGAATCTAAATCTGATCTAAATCTGCTCTTTTTAGAAAAGGAAGAATTATTATATTGGCAGTTAGAAAAAGAGTGGTGGAGTGGAGAGGAGAGGAGAATCTAACTCTGCTGTTTTTTAAGAAGAATTATTATATTGGCAGTTAGAAAAAGAGTGGTGAGATATTGAGGAAGAATTATTATCTTGGCTCTTAGAAAAAGAGTGGTGAGATATTGAGGAGAGGAGAGGGAGAATCTAAATCTGATCTAAATCTGCTCTTCTTACAAAAAAAAAATTATTATCTTGTCTATTAGAAAAAGAGTGGTGAGATATTGAGGAGAGGAAGAATTATTATATTGGCTCTCAGAAAAAGAGTGGTGAGATATTGAGGAGAGGAGAGGGAGAATCTAAATCTGCTCTTCTTACAAAAAAAAAGAATTATTATCCTTAGATAAAAGAAAGAATTATTATCTTGTCAGTTAGATAAAAGTAAGAAAGAATTATTATCTTGTCAGTTAGATAAAAGAAAGAAAGAATTATTATTGTCAGTTAGATAAAAGAAAGAAAGAATTATTATCTTGTCAGTTGGATAAGGAGTGGTGAGATATTGAGGAGAGGAGATAAATCTCCTGATTTTACATGAAGAATTATTATTTTGGTAGTTAGATATGAAGTGGTGAGATATTGAGTAGAGGGATCTAAATAACTATGAAGTGGTAGAGATATTGAATAGAGGGATCTAAATCTCGTAAGCAAGAATTATTATCTTGTCAGTTAGATAAGGAGTGGTGAGATATTGAGGGGACGAGGGATCTAAATCTCCTGTTTTTACAACAGTAAGAATTATTAAGAATTATTATTTTGGCAGTTAGATATAGAGGGGTGAGATATTGAGTAGAGGCTGGAAGAATTATTATTTTGGCAGTTAGATATAGAGTGATGAGATATTGAGTAGAGGAGGGATCTAAATCTGCTTTTTTAAAGTAAGAATTATTATCTTGTCAATTAGAAAAGGAGTGGTGGGATATTGAGGAGAGGAGATATCTAAATTTGTTGTTTTTACAATAGAAGAATTACTATCTTTTGAAAAAGAAGTGGTGAGATACTGAGGAGAGGAGAGATCTAAATTACTATCTTGGCTTTTAGAAAAGGAGTGGTGAGATATTGAGAAGATGAGGGATCTAAATATGTCCTTTTCACAAAAGGAATCTCTTGAAAAGGAGGGCTGAGATATTGAGGAGATGAGGGATCTAAATTACTATCTCGGCCGCTAGGAAAGGAGTGGTGAGATATTGAGGAGAGGAGGGATCTAAATCTGCTGTTTTTACAAAATGAAGAATTATTATCTTGTCAGTTAAGAGAAGGAGTGGCGAGACATTGAGGAGATGAGTGATTTAAATCTGCTGTTTTTACAAAAGAAATAATTATTATCTTGTCAATTAGAGGAGTGGTAAGATATTGAAGAGGGAAGGAATCTAAATCTGCTGGTTTTTACAAAAGGGAGAATTACTATCTTGAAAAAGAGTGGTGATATTAAAGAGAGTTGGGATCTCAATCTGGTGTTTTTACAAAAGGAAGAATTATTATTTGTTTGTTAGAAAAAGTGTGGTGAGACATTGAGGAGATGAGAGATCTAAATTACTATCTTGACCTTAGAAAATGAGTGGTGAGATATTGAAAAGATGAGGGATCTAAATCTGCCCTCTTTACAACAGGAAGAATAACTCTCTTGAAAAGGAGTGCTGAGATCTTGAGGAGATGAGGGATCTAAATTACTATCTCCGTCGTTAGGAAAGGAGTGGTGATATATTGAGTAGAGGAGGGATCTAAGCTGTTTTTACAACAGAAAGAATTATTATCTTGTCAGTTAGAAAATGAGTGGTGAGATATTGAAGAGATAGTGATTTAAATCTGCTGTTTTTACAAAAAGAAATAATTATTATCTAGTCAGTTAGATGAGAAGTTGTGAGATATTGAGGAGAGAAGGGATCTAAATCTGCTATTTTTACAAAAGGAAGAATTATTATCTTGTCAAGGAGTGGTGAGATATTGAGGAGAGGAGTGATCTAAATTTGTTGTTTATATTGAGGAGATGAGTGATCTAAATTTGTTGTTTTTACAATAGGAAGAATTACTATCTTGTAAAAGGAGTGGTGAGATATTGAGGAGAGGAGAGGAGGGATCTAAATTACTATCTTGGTTGTCAAGAAGGATTTAAACCATATTGAGGAGAGGAGAGATCTAAATCTGTTATTGGCAGTTAGAAAAGGAGTGGTGAGATATTGAGGAGATCAGGGATATGCTGTTTTTACAAAATAATAATAATAATAATAATAATGATAATAATGATAATAAAATAAATAATAAATAAATAATAAATAGATTTGCCTTCCTTACAAAAGGAAGAATTACTCTCTTGAAAATGAGTGTTAAGATATTAAGGAGAGGAGGGATCTAAAGTTTTTACAATATGGAGAATTATTATCTTGGCAGTTAGAAAAAGAGTGGTGAGATAGTGAGAAGATGAAGGATCTGTTGTTAAAAAAAAATAAAAATAAAATAAAAATAAAAATAAAAATAAAATCTAAAGTACTCTTTTGGAAAGGAATGCTGAAAACTCTTTTGGAGAGGAGTGCTGAAAACTCTTTTGGAAAGGAGTGCTGAAATATTGAGGAGAGTAGGAATCTAAATTACTAACTCTTAGAAAAGGAGTGGTGAGATATTAAGGAGAGAAGGGATCTAAAGTTTTGACGGGAGAATTATTATCTTGAAAATGAATGGTGAGATATTGAAGAGAGGAGGGATCTAAATTACTATCTTCACAAGAGGAGTGGGGAGATATTGAGAAGAGAAGGGATCTAAATCTGTTGTTTTTACAAAAGGAAGAATTATTATCTTGTCCGTTAGAAAAGAGTGGTGAGATATTGAGGAGATGAGGGATCTAAATTACTATCTTGGCCGTGAGATATTGAGTAGAGGAGGAATCTAAATTGGTGTTTTTGCAATAGAAAGAATTATATGTTTAAAAAGGAGGGGTGAGATATCAAGGAGATGAGGGATGTAAATTACTATCTTGGCCCTTGGAGGGATCTAAACTACTATCTTGGCCCTTAGAGAAGGAGTGGTGAGATATTGAGGAGATGAGAGATCTAAATCTACTATCTTGTCAGTTAGAAAATGAGGAGTGAGATATTGAGGAGAGGAAGAATCTAAATCTGTTTTTAGAAAAAGAAATGATTACTATCTTATCGGTTAAAAGAGAGTGGTGAGATAGCGAAGAGACAAGGGATCTATTAGCACTTTTTTTTTCAATTATATTATTTATTTATTATTATTACTATCTTAGAACTGTTATATTTATTTCGTCTACGTTATCTAACATATTTTATTTTAATTCGCTATCTGACATATTTTATTTTAATTAGTTGAAATATATGAAAATTGATAGGTTAAATTTAAAATATAAAAAAAATAGTTAAATATAAATTTAATTCTTGAACTTCAAACAAATTTTAAGATTTAATTTTTTTTTCCATAAAATTTTAATTTTGTGTAAATTCTATTAATTAAATTTGATTATGCTTTCTTCTCGTAATTTTTTAGTCTCATCTATTTTTTTTCTTTTTCTTTTTGTTATTTATTTTAATGACTAGAAAACAGGTAAGTCTTTGGCTATGTTTTAAGATAAAGTTTTTAATGAAGTATTTTCACATAAAATGTCTATGATATGTATACAATAGTGACTTTAGGTTAAATAAAAATTTAGAGTTGCTACAAAGTTTTTACGAGAAGAGTTGCGACTCCACGTAGGGATAGCTCAAAGTTCATGACGAGTAAACAAGAATTATAATCAAACAAACAAAAGTCAACCAACTGTTGAATGAAAGTCTTGTATCGACTAATTTAGGGAATGATCATTAGTTTATAAGGGAAGGTGTTGAATGAAAGTCTAAAGCAAAGCCATGAGAGCTTATACTCAAAGTGGACAATATCATACCATTGTAAGCCTCGATTAAGGAGAGGTGTACTTTGTTGGAGGGGAGGTGTTGGGTGAAAGAAATTCGTCTAATTTAGTGAACGATAATTCACAATTTTTAACTAAATGTGAAATAAAATAAAATATGGGAGGCCCAATGGGCCTGATGGGCTTTGAACTCCTAGGTGAAGTCCAACTAAATTGATATATACAAACAAGAGATTAAAATCCATATTTTCGCAAGTTTATTGTTTTTCTCATTTATTAATACGAGCAATATTTTAATATATTTTCAGTTTCATTCACTTTTTTGCGACCCGCTCCAATCACATTATATCATGAGCGTGTCGTCAAACATATCATATCATATCATAAACATATCATTTCATAAACGTTCAAATATACGAGCATATGACACGTGCGAAGCCATGGGCACGTGTCATCATACAACAACATACAATTATAACCAAGCTGATAATAAGACCACTTCGTTGGTTTAGTTGGCGTTTCCCTAAATTCAAGTATGTTTGCTTTCCGTCCCTTAAAATTACTTTAAGTATTGCCGGTTGTCATTTCCTATTAGAACGTCCATCTTGTTTCGTTAGTAAATCAAATTCCTTAACTCAATTTAACTTAATTCGAGAAATTGTACCTTATACTGACCTCACCCGTTTTCCTCACGATTTTCTAACAACTTTCTCTCTCTTCCCGAAATCGTCTTCGACCACGTTTTCCATCGTTCTTTGCCTTCTATAACTCTCTATTGGTCCCTTTTCTTCACTCCCACGATGTTTCACAGTTTGTAAGCACCTATAATACGTAGATCTATTAGGTTCCAAAATCTCGAAACCCAAATTACATCCGCAACGAAGAACGTCATTGCTAAAGCATGAAAAACTTACCTCATGTGTACTTGCAGTCGTCAGTCGTCGTTTTCATAGCGTGGATTGGTCGTTTTGACATCAGATATGTTCAGTTGGTCTCGCTAGAGAAAACTCGATCGCGACCTCTCTCTCGTTCTCTCTCGGTATTTCCTTCCTCTTTTCCTTGCAGGTGACTCTCGAAAATGGTTAAGAATCGTTTTGGTGCGTTTGGTGTGCCATGGGGGTTGGTAGAGAGAGTGTCTAAGAGAGGAGCAAGAATTTTGACCCCTCACTCGAATTCTCGCGCCTTTTCCGACGACCAAGAGTTATTGTTTTTTTATGACCATTACAAACCTACTTCAACTTATTCAAGTGATTTAGTCTAAGATACTTCTCCAAAACATTTCTTTTATCTTAATGCCATTTTATCCAAAAGACTGCTCTCCACTCGTTATCCTCACGGGGCCAAGCTCGTGTATCGTAAAAAAAAAAACAATATTTTTTAAAATTAAGAATAAATTTAAGTTGGTTCAGTTCAATTTAAACTAAGTTTTTCATTTATATGAACTCAATCCAAATGAGTTCTCTCGATTGGATTGGATCGATCGGTACAGTTTTTTTATTTTTTATTTTTAACCTAGATAATTTTTATTATTAAAAAATTCAACAAAATATCATATATATATATATATATATATATAGAGAGAGAGAGAGAGTAAGATTTTAACTCAGGTTAAATATTTATTTATTATTTATTATTTATATAAATTTTAGAAACATTAATGGACATATCTTATCGATATCTATATCTTTATCATTTTCATTGACATTTTTCATACAATTGAGACGTTTAGATATCGACATTTTAAATGTTTCTTCTTTCATTATGATCCTAAACTAGTATTTTTTTCGACATCAAGCCCTTATTTTAAGTTATTTAAATTTATACTATTTTTTTTTTTAATTCAAGACCAAGAAGGCATCTCCAAATATCTCGGGTCAAACGAAATATATAACGAAATAACTCACGAGGTAGGCGGAGGAACACGGTGGCTGAATCTCAAGTAGAGGAACGTCGAAAAGAGAAGCTAGGATCTGGTGAGAGAAAAAATTGGGCGAGAAAACGGGAGAGTTGGGCGAGGAAGAAGGGATCCACGGGTCTGAGTCGGGTTCGAATTTGAAGCAACCCAACTCTACCTTGTCGAATCCACAACTTAGGAGCCTAGCGTCTAGCCCACGAGATATGACCTACGCGCCCGTGACCCAACCTGGTTCGATAGCCCCGCAACCGTGTACACATCCCAGCCATTGCATGTGCACGATGTGTGCTTCCACCCCAGCTCGCTTGACGACTTGATTCGCAACTCGGCTCGGTGGCTCCGTCACTCGGCTTGGCAACTTATCCGACTCAATAAAGGGTATTTAAAAATTTATATTATGATATGATATGATATTTCATCGCAACTTAGCACGATGTATTATGATATGATATTTCATGATAAATCTCTATTTTAAAAAATTATATTTTTTAAATAAATTAAAATACAAAATTTAGAAAGGTGTGAAATAAATTAAGGTTGTAATCACACGTATTTATTATAATTAAAAATGCCTCATCCAAAAGCCCACAATACATTCAAGAAAGTGATTAAAAGATAATATCAACCAGTCCATGTTCACATTTGGTACATAATTAATTCAAATTAATGGCCAAATTGTTTTAAATATTAATAAAAATATCCTTAAATTTTATATTTAGAAAAATACCTTTAAATTAAAAAATATCCTTATCAATATTTTTGTTTAAAAATACCATTTAATTTTTTAAAATATTTTAAAAATACTTTTTATTTTTTTTATTTTTTACTTTCAATAATATTTTAAAAATACATTTAAGTTTTCAAAAAAATTATTAATACTCTTACTATTTTTAAATAAAATTATATTAAAAAAAACTATTTTTGTAAGTACCACATTACAAAATAATCAAGAACTTCGAAAGAACGTTAAAAGTTTAGAGATAATTTTTGAAGTGTCGATAGATGATTTTCGTTCATATATAACAGTAATAATTTTTATACTTTTTTTTGGGTAAAGGTAAAATTTATTGTTATTTTTAAAATTTCAGAGTATTTCTTTTAATTTTTTAAAAAAGTTTGATGGATATTAATGAACCTTTAAAGGTATTTTTAAAATAAAATATTATTAAGATAAAAGTAGAAAGTTTATTAATTTATTAATATAAATCTCATTTAATTATTATTATTATTATTATTTTGAAGAAAAGAAAGTTAAAAAACACGTGGTGATAATGATAGTCTAACTTTTTTAATAATTAAAAAAAAGGAAGAAAAAAGGTTGAAAAAGCGAGTCCAAATTAAACACCGCCGGTGGGGCCGACCGCTAACGTCGACCGCCAACCGCCGACCTGCGACGGTGGAAACATCCACAATTTCACGGGATTTTTGCCGCCCCTCAATGTTTGTTAGCTGTTAAATGGATTTCCTTTTTTATTTTTTTTTTATTTTTTTTTATTTCTTGACAAAAAAAAACGTTATTATTATCTGTGGGCCCCGCGTATGATTCAATGCTATTGCATCGTGCCCGTCCATCTCTTCACCGCTACTGATCTGACGGCCTATGTCTCGAGTCAAAGTTTATCTAGATAGGTGTCGTTGACCATATAGGGAACATGTTTTTTTTATAAAAAAAAAAATTAGTTTTTTTAAAAAATAAAAATATATAATTTGAAAAACAATAATTAAAAAATAATATAATTTTCAAACTTTTGACTGGTGTTTTGCCACCTCCCCCCAATCTTAATCTAGGCGCCGTTTAAATTACCATTCTGCCCTTGCGCGTGCCCGTTCCCTTTTTACCCTTTCTCTTTTTCTTTTAAAGTTAATTATTATTTTTTTTTCTTTTACTTTCTAATAAATTTTGTGCTTTTTTTAACCCATCTAAATTAATAAAAATATCTTAAACTTTAAATTTTATCATTTAAAAAATATAAATCTTTAAAAAAATTTAAATTTAAAAAGTAATATAAAAAATATCATGAATTTTGGAGAAAGACGATTAATATTTTACTTCATAAATATTTTTTAACTTAAAAAAAATGAATTCTCAAAAGTTTTATTAATATCCTTAATTTTTTTTTTTAATTTCAAACAACTCTAATTCTTTTTTTAATATTTAAAAAATACTAGTTAACATTATAAAGGGATAATCTGTGAAGTGTCAATTGACAATAATAACCTTTTTTTTATATTTTTTTATAAAAATTAATTATATTAATGTTGTTTAAAGAGTGAAAGGATATTATTGAAACTTTTTAAAATCTAAGGATATTCTGAAATAGTAATCCAAGCTTAAGGTATTTTTGAAATAAAATAAATGTATTTTTGAGAATATTATTGACACTTTTTTAATAAATTAAAAATATTTTTGAAACAAAATATAAAATTTAGAGATATTTTTATTAACTATCATTTTATTAAAAATTAATTTTTCAAAATAATTATTTTTTAGTTTGTTTATGAGTTATCTTTCCAAATGAGTTTCACTTTTTGAGTGTAATATTAGGTCGGTGAGTTCATTTATATTCATAATTTTGCATGCATTTCACGACCATATTGCAATGCCCCGTATCACACGCTTTTTAGAAAAAGTAACAGTAAGCCACTCAACATAAGATTGCTTCAAACTAGACACGTATAACTTTTTGCTCAAAACCAAATATACTTAACTTTAGAGTTCCGATGATTGAGTCACCAGAAAAAAAAATGCAAAAGACAATATATTAAATCACGTGTATTGTTTAACTCACATGGCTTGAAATGCAAATCTATATGATATCACACCAAAACGTTATAGAATGAATACAAAATAATTATAATACGACAATCTTAAGAAATATCGGACATTGAAATTACAGATTAAAATTAATTTTATTTTATAAAATTCAAACATAGAGCGGTTAAACGTAAATTAAACTACAAGTTTAGTTTGATCATATTCAGCGGATTCCAAAAGTTAAAAGATTATATAATGAGTTCACTAGTACATATATCGTCGTCAGCCTTACAGTTTTAAAACGTATATGCTAGGGAGAGGTTTTCACACCCTTATAAGAAATGTTTCGTTCCCCTCTCCTACACACGTGCGATCTCAAAATTCACCTTCTTATGGGGCCTAGCATCCTCGCTAGTACACAGCACAGTGTCTAGCTCTAATACTATTTGTAATAGCCAAAACCCATCATTAGTAGATATTATCCGTTTTGACTCATTAGGTATCGTCGTTAGCCTCACGGTTTTAAAACGTATATTCTAGGGAGAGGTTTTCATACCCTTGTAATGAATGTTTCGTTCCCCTCTCCTACCCACATCATGGGATCTCAAAATCCACCCTTCTCGTGGGGCCTAGCATCCTCGCTAGTACACCGCATAGTGTCTGACTCTGATACTATTTGTAACAGTAAAAACCCACAATTAGTAGATATTATCCACTTTGACCCATTATGTATCGTTGTCAGTCTCACAGTTTTAAAACGCGTTTGCTAGGGAGAGGTTTTCACACCCTTATAATAAATTTTCATTCCCCTCTCTAACCCGTGGGATCTTACAATCCACCCCTTTGGAGGCTAGCGTCCTGGTTGGCACGTCTCCCAGTATCTAGCTTTAATACCATTTGTAACAGCCCAAACCCACCACTAATAGATATTCTACTTTGATCTCGTAACGTATCCCCTTTTTAAATCGTGTATGTTTGGTAGAGGTTTCCACACGCTTATAATGAATGTCTCGTTCCCCTCTTCACAATCAAATTTAGTCCGATATAATGGGTTGTTGAAATTTTAATCCAATTTGGATCGTGTATGGCAAGTGAATTATGTAAAATAAATTAAGAAAATTGAGAGGCCAAATTTGCAAAACCTAAAAAATATAAGGACTAAAGTGAAAAAATAATTAAAAAAAAAGAAGGGAGGGGTATAAAGGTCATAAGGAGGGGAATATGCTATTTTTGGAGAGCAATATTAAATAAAGATACTTTTTGTTAAATGTAATAATAAATCTGTTTGTTTTGGTGAGAACTTCGACACTGTTCATTGGAGGCTCTTCGCTTTCTTTCTCCCTCTGTTCCTAAACCAATTCTCAATCATTTTCCATTTCTTTCTTTCTTTCACTGTTTTTGCTCTCGAAATCTTTGCTTAATCCTTCTCCCTTCATCTTCTTCCACTTCAATTCAATCTCACAAACCCCAATTTCTTATCCCGTTCATTTCGCACTCCGCCGATCTGTTTACACTTACTTGTTGCAACCTCTTGCTTTTCTCCAGGTATGGATGATCGTTCCGTTTACTCTTTGAATTTGTTCCATTTCTTTTAATTATTATTTTTAATTCATTGAAAGCTCTGTCACTGTTGAATTCTATCCGGATTGGCTTCATTTTTTGTTTCTGTTTTCTTGTCGGAAGATCAGATGGAGATGGGGTTTTTGTTTGTTTTGTGCTTTTGACGGTATGTTGTTGCTTGTTTTTGTGTAATCGGATGAAATGGTTAATGGATTTTATCGCAGTGGAGATGGGGGTTTTGTTTGCTTGATTTTGTTTGATTGGATGATATGGGTAATGGGATTTCCCCCAAAAGTTAGGGTAATTGAGCTGGTGGGCATGATTAGAAGTTTGAGATCGTATATTGGTTGGAGAGGGGAACGAAACATTTCTCATGGTGTTGGAAACCTCTCCGTAGTATATGCGTTTTAAAAACCTTGAGGGGAAGTTCGAAATGAAAAGGCAAAAGAGGATAATATCTGTTAGCGGTGGACTTGGACCGATAGATTTCACCTGGTTGAGATTGTAGAATTTGTTGATTTTTTGTCATCTCCGTCTTTGATTTGTATTTCGTGTAGAAGATAGGAAGTAAACAAAAATGGTGATTGAGGGCTTTAGTTGTATTTCGTGTATAGTCAGTTCATGATGATATTTGAATATGAATGCACAAATAGTTTAGCTTTTGTTTTTGGGTTTATTAATTTAGAACTTGCTTTATTTATGTCTTTTAATTTCTTTTAATTGATGGCTTTGTTCTATAATTTATTCTTTCTTTTTGCAGGTTGATTAAGAGTACGAGGCTTGTTTGCATTACTACCATCTTGAACATAAGATGGGGTGTTTCAGAGTTTCAAAGAGCAAGAAGAAAAATCATGCACAGAGTGTTCATGACAAACGGGTTAAGTCTAAAGAAATTGTGCCAACTATGCTGCCCGAACCCCAAATTTGTATCCGCACGTTGCAGTCTGCACCACCAAGTTTTAACACCAGAGTGAAACCTGTACAACCAGCTAATGGAGCTGCTGGAAGTAGAGTACGTACATTGTCCGCTCCATCGACTCTCGATGTAGCAGAACAGGACGCTCTTTCATCAGTTGAATATGACGAAGCAGAAGAGTCAATTGGTAGATTCGGAATGAATAAAGAACAAAGATCCCCAAGTCCTCAACCCCTTCCTCTTCCATCACCCCAGATTATTGTGGCCTTAAAGAAAACTGGAAGCTTTAAATCAGTGGTGTCATCTGGCCCTCTGTATGCCTCTGGACCTTTACCACTACCACCTGTGGGAGCGGTCAGAAATTTTTCGTTTGAAGAAATATCTGCTGCTTGCCATAATTTTTCTGCCGAATCCTGTGTTTCAGAGACGTCTTCTTTAATGTATAAGGCTTCTTTTGGAGATGACGCGTCGACTTCAAAGAAGTTTGAAGCCACCGTTACTTGCCGTCATCCCTCCAACCAGGTGAGATATAAAGTCTGGTATATTACTTGTGCATGTTTCCATTTTTAATGGTCTATGTAGTTCATGAAATCTGCTACCTCGACAGCTCTTATTGAGTGATATGTAGACGAGTTTTGAAAGTTGGTTAGATTTAATTCTTCGTTACGGACATCTGTTGATCAGATTCTTTGTAAATTACTCGTGTGGTCTCATTATGTTAGATTGGAGTCCATTCTTGTAGCTAGTGTTCTAGCTCCTGTTTATAATCTTTCATCCTTATTTTCTGTTTAAAAGCTTTCACCGTGAGCTAGCTCTCTACAACGAAAACAAGGACTGATCCTTTTATTCTCACACATCTATACATGATTTAGTTCGCACAAAAGCTCAGGAGTGTCATTTGAGCTTTTGACACATTTAAGTTAACTCAAAAAGTCTTTTGTACTGTCATTTAGGCTAGGGATAACTTGAGTTGATTTATATCACTGTGGTTGTGAAGCAACTGGAAATTCTTATGCACTTGCTACTCTATACACCAGGGTTTTAAGGAATTTGTTTCCGAGGTCAGTACTCTAGCATCCTTGCAACATCCAAACATCTGTAAATTGCTTGGATTTCATGCCCATGAGGGTTCAGGGCAGAGAATGCTGGTGTACGAGAGGCTCTTTCACGGAAGCTTAGATCGTCTATTGTATGTACGATCAGATGGGCCTCCTATTGACTGGAATACAAGAATAAAGATTGCATTATGTGCTGCACAAGGACTCACTTTCCTGCATGAAGAGGGACCTTTTCAGGTGAGCATTTAGTGGTCCGTTTTCTTGTTTTCCTCATTTGAATCAATACTACTTGAACCTAGAGTTGTATTTTTATAACTGATTTTGGTTTGGAAGTGTTTCGATTGACCAAAATAATAACTAGTAACATTCCGCACTCCCCGTCCCAGCCAACATACACAGTCACTCTCAAGAAAAAAGAAAAAAACAGAGCGTTTTATTATTTTAAAGCTGAATGTGATCTTTATTCACAGGCAATGTACAATGATTTTTCGACCGCCAACATACAAATCGACAAGGATTTTAGTGCCAAGCTTTCTGGTTATGGATGTGTTGGACAGGTTCCAACACCCGAGTCAGAGATCTCTAACAATTCTGTGGTGAGTTCTTGATTATATTAGTGAAATTTTACCTTTGATTTTCCCCCATGCTATAGAATTTTTGGTGGTACATTCTATTATCATGGCTTCATAAACCTTCATTTTTCGCTCAGACCAGTTTGAATGCAAGGCTGTTGATTGCTTTTCATGTTTTTACATATTCAGGCAGCAGCATATCTACCAATGGAGACATTGGAGAGGGGGCTGCTTACCCCAAAGAGCAACGTTTGGAGCTTTGGAGTCGTTCTTCTAGAATTGCTAACTGGGCGAAGAAATCTCGATTCTCGTTACCCAAAAGAAGAGAGGAACTTAGTTAAGTGGAGCAGACCGTTCCTCGCTGACGATGGTCGATTGTCGTTGATCATGGATTCTCAATTAAAAGGCCGCTTCCCAACCAAGGCAGCCAGGACAGTGGCTGACATTGCTCAAAAATGTCTTCAGAAGGATCCCTCTGAAAGACCCACAATGAGAAATGTAGTTGAGCATCTGAAGACCATCCAAAATTTAAAGCAATCGAGCCGATTCCCTCTGCAAGAACCCACTGCTTCCCCTGCAAAACAGATGCTAAGATCACCAAGCCTTGATGGATTCATTTCACCAGCAGCAGCCAGATTAAGTTTCTCGCCTTCTCCACCTTCTGGAGTTCACCCATCTCTTTCACCTGGTGCGAAAACTTTCACTCCTACGCTTCCGTCCCGGCTATGTTCAACCCTCTCCTTTGAGGATTTCGATCGACAAGAAAGGCGAAAATCATCTGCATCATCCCTTCGAAGACCTCGAATCGAAGGATACTGAGATTCTAAATTAATTTTATTTGTTTATTGTTTTTTAAACTTTTCTTCTTTGTTTTCTTCTCTGGTCTTCTGGTGATTGATTCAACACAATGTACAGCAGATGGAAANAAAAAAAAAAAAAAAAAAAAAAACATAAATATATGCTTATTTTTGTGTAGATATAGTTCTAACAATGTCATTAAATGTAAATTTTATATATTTTCTCATGCCCGAGTTTCAAACTACTTTCTTCTTCAACCATGATTCTTATTTTCCCTCCAAAATTGAAGATTACTTATGTGATTAAGCTTTTGAGCAGGACGAGTGTTGGAGCAGATTGAAGATGCCATTCATTCAAGTCCCAAGCAAGCATGTCAAAAGGTTCTTGATTGTCGTCTTGTCTCAATCAGGTTTACCTGAAAAGTAGCAGCAGAAGAAGATAGGAACATGTGCTATTCCTTGCTTGCCCTGTTGACTGAATTAAAGGTAAGGCTGAGTATTGAACTCTGATTCACATGTCTATCTGTGGCCCATTTTTCCCATTTTGGTTGCTGATCATTGTTCTATTCTTTGTTGTAATGGTTTTACTCTGCAATTGAACATAATTTAATGAATAAGACGTTCATTTAATGAACGATTCGACCTCTCACCTGGGTTGGTTGAACACAAAAAAAGAGGAAAAAGAGGAAAAAGAGGGCTTGGAGTATGTAATGTAATGAAACAAGGGGGTTTCACAAAAGCAAAAAGGTTCGACAAACAACCATCAAAAAACATTTGATGGTTCTTTACGTGATTCTTCCCACCAAACCCCAAACCCAAAACGTCAAAAGATCAGAACTTTCTCATTGCTCCACCGTCGGTATCCTTGTTTCTATAACATCCTAACAGCCCTTTCTCCTCATGACCCTTGAATCCTTCCCCATTTCCCTTCATCTCTTACGCCCTTAGCTTTTCTCTCTCTTTCTCTGCTTCTGTTGCTGCCGATGGAGTCGCTTTTGGTTCTCAATCCCACTCCTTCCCCCGGCCACCCATCCCCTTTGAAGCTCAATAAGTCTACTGCTGTTCCTGTCCGCTACCACCCCAATTCGTCTCTGCGGCTCGATCCCTTGATGGGTTATCGTGCTTGTAAGGTCTCCTCTGTCGCTAACACTCTTACCCATAATGGGTTTCTCTCGCCGTATCAAAGGTGTGCTTTGACTCGACGGGTTATGGTGTTTTCCGCGTCGCATGAGGAGTCGGTATGCCAAATTCTGTTCTTTTCTGTCACGGATTAAGGTTTTTAAGCTAAAATTTGCATGAGAGATATGATATTTCATTTATTTTGAATGGAGACATGTACATATATACAAGTTCTTGCTTGATAAATCAAGATTTTGTTTATTTTAGTGAATTTTCAAGGTGATATAGTTGATTATATGCGTTGAATGTAGATTGATAGCCCCATTTGTTTTATTATTTGTATAATTAGCATTCAGAATCTCAAGGGGAGAAAGATGGAAAAGATATCAATTTTGATGCAGAAAAGCCACAAGAGTTATGGAAAAAAGCTTTAGATTCCTTCAAAAAACAAGCCCTGAAAATGAAAGCCATTTCAAAGGAAGCGTATGAGGAATACTCTGCGAAAGCATTAGTTGCTCTGAAAGAAACTTCTAAGGTTTTGAAGATTCAAGCTGATAAGGCAAAGAATGATTTGAACTTTATAATGCAAGAATGCGGTGAAGAATGTAAAGAATATATTGCCACTGTTGCAGAGAACTGTCCTGAAGAAGTTAAGGAGATTGTGGAAACATTTACTTCTCCAACTGCTGACTTAAGTGATATTTCAAAACTTCAAGACTTTCATTATGGGATACCATATGGTATGTATTACCGAACTTTATGCGAGGCTTGACGGAGTAGGGTCAGCCGTGACTTGTTTAATGGACATTGTTCTTGCGTCGATTTGTCTAGTCGTCACATGGGCTTATAAATCTCCTGCTGACCCCTTTTTTTTTTTGCTAATGGTCTACAGGACTGGTCCTTTCTTGTGGTGGTTTCCTTTCCTTTATGATAACTGGAAGCCTTTCTGCAGTTAGATTTGGAATGATACCTGGTGGTGCTTTGTTGGCCTTGAGTGTTTTAAGCTTGCAGTCATACAAAAGAGGACAATTACTTCCTCTTGCACTGAAGGGGCAGACAGGTCAGTCTGCCATTCTTTCAATAACATAACATATGTAACATAAATGATTGTCACTCTTAGAGTGATGTGTTGAGTAAGTGTGAGATCCCACGTCGGTTAGAGAGGGGAGCGAAGCATTATTTATAAGGGTGTGGAAACCTCTTCTTAACAGACGTGTTTTAAAAACCTTGAGGGGAAGCTCGAAAGGGGAAGCCCAAAGAGGACAATATTTGCTAGCGGTGGGCTTGGGCTGTTACAAATGGTACCAGAGCCAAACACTGGGCGATGTGCCAATGAGGAAGTTGAGCCCCGAAGAGAGGTGGACACGAGGCGGTGTGCCAGTAAGGACGCTAGGCCCCGAAAGAGGGGTGGATTGGGGGGTCCCACATCGATTGGTGAAGGAGAATGAGTGCTTGTTAGGACGCTGGCCTCAGAAGAGCGGGGTGGATTGTGAGATCCCACATTTGTTGGAGAGGGGAATGAAGCATTCTTTATAAGGGTGTCCCTAGCAGACACGTTTTAAAAATCTTGAGGGGAAGCCCAAAAAGAACTATATTTGCTAGTAATGAGCTTAGGCCGTTATAGTAAGCATTTCGGTCCTTAATTCTACCCCATTCAAACTTGTTTAACAATTCTTATTGGCAAGTATTTTTCCTGTTGTCTTATCATGGTCATGTTTGGTGACTTTCATGTGCTTCATAATCTGTCGTCTTATGCCACCGTATTGTTGCTTATGAAATGTACGAGCGTATTCAGATAGTTCCTGCTCCGTTTTATGAGTTGCGTTCTATTTTAGTCCATCCATTTCGAATCATCTAATCAGTTTTCAGTCTCCATCTCTTCTAGGCTCTCTTCTTAGAACGTATTATTAACCATTTCGAGATTTTTTTGTGCAACAGCGATTGCAAGCATTCTATTTCTTAGAGAGTTGCTCTTAGTGTTTCGGGTGAGTACTCGAGATACTAACTAAAGATGATCTTTACGTGGTAAATGATGCTCTCGAACCTACAGAATCAGGACTCTTTTCTAATGCTTTGTTTTTGTTTTTCTCTCTTTCTCAATGCAGAGACCATCATTTGTTAATCTCTTGACAACTTTGATCAGGTATATGTCTTTTCTTTCTTCTTTCTTCTCATGTTCATTATTGCTTCTTTTGGATGGATGCAAAGAAACCTATCTTGTCGTTGACCCAATCATGATATTCCACTTAATAGATCGGTCCTATTAATGGATCGGCCTGGTCAACCCAATCATGATATTAATGGATCCGCCATATTCCACTTAATAGATCGGTCCTATTAATGGATCGGCCTGGTCAACCCAATCATGATATTAATGGATCCGCCATATTCCACTTAATAGATCGGTCCTATTAATGGATCGGCCTGGTCAACCCAATCATGATATTAATGGATCCGCCATATTCCACTTAATAGATCGGTCCTATTAATGGATCGGCCTGGTCAACCCAATCATGATATTAATGGATCCGCCATATTCCACTTAATAGATCGGTCCTATTAATGGATCGGCCTGGTCAACCCAATCATGATATTAATGGATCCGCCATGCCGGGTTTGTTGGCTGAGACATTTCTTTTTTGTGCAGTGCAACTATGGTCTTACTTTACGTCCATAGGATCATGCTGAACGCTCGCATCAAAAAGGAAAGATTTTAGTACAGAATGAAAAAAGGTTTTATAGATGCCAACGAACTTATTATACTAATGGGAAGACTCTTCTCTTCATTTATTGCTCGGGCGAGATAGTAGAAGCTACTACAAGCTCGAGAGTCCTCCTAAACAAACCCTAAGAAAAATATGGTAGATGCTTTAATGCCCGAGCATGGTCGTGATAGTTTTCACGCTCCAGACTTGATCTTCTGTTTTGAACTGGTTTCTGTAAGTGTCATAATAAACTCTAATGAAAACCACATTCAAATTGTTCTTCCTCTGAATGTAAACATTCCAAACATTCCAAATCAACTAAGTTTCCATTAGGACAAAGGCAACAGCTTGGTTACAACGCACAAACAAGAGATGAGTATAATGCAAAGGTGTATGTGAGTGTTCATTCCTTGTGTTGATGCGTAAAAATGTCTCCAATCTTTACAAGGGTTAAACAAACAAAATNAAAAAAAAAAAAAAAAAAAAAAAAAAAAAAAAAAAAAGCCCCTATTATATACTTCAATTCAATATCTCCTTTTTATCTCAGCACCCTAATGTCATATGATACAGTATATCAGAGAATTCTGCATTAGATTTCATCCTTCCCCACCTCCATTCCAACCGAGAACAAAACATATAACTCTACGACTCGAGATCCCTCCATCCCTCCTCGACCCAACCATAGACATTTCGTATGGTGGGGCATTCCATCGTCTCCCAATCTGTATATCGCACCCGACTTCAAACTCTGTGATCCAAATCTCCCAATGTAGGTCGTGTCCGAGGACGAGTTTTAAATTTGCATTATACGACCTTCTAAAGCAACTCAAGCCTTCAGAGTAGAGATATCTATTAACTAAAAGAATTCATCTACGTCCAAGGACAAATGCATCACTTGGCATGTCTAACCTTCAAAGTTACAATCACGCATGTGCTCACCACAGGGAAGCCATCTGCAAATAAGTTTTTGCTCACAAAGATGGTAGAATAGACATGTGTTAATTGGAATCTCGACCTTGCTTTGAACTAAACTGTTCACGACCTTTTCGTTTTCTCAGTACCTCGGCTTCTCTGGCTATCTGAATGTCCGAGGGCCAGAATCTTTGGTGCACAACTTTAAAAAGATAGCGTGGAAGCAATGCAACAACTATTATGAGCAATATAGACAACCAATAGGTTGGGGACTTAGCCAGATGAAAGATCGTCCTGCAAAACAACAAAAAAGGGTTATATCATGCAAGTAAATCAGATCAGACGAACTCGTTACATTTGCAGCACAAATCAGACGAGATAACCAAGATTCGGTACAGGAAACCAACCAGTAATTAGGAAAAACGGGTATCGAATCCAACACCACCATGCATGCGTACGTTATGACTATGGATCCCCAGACTGCAGCATGTGTAATATATACCCAACGTTGAACATCCATCGCTAAGTGTACGTTCACAAGGATAACAACAGCTATGGTCCACAAACTTCCCAAGCTCCATATATCAATGGAACTCTCCTTGTAAATGAATAATGGCACATAGAAGAGAACAAGACTCTGCCAAAGGGTATCAATCATTGTGAACCAAAAGAGACGCAAATTGTATGCCTCCTGTCTATAGCCAGCACCATAGAGCTTAGGATATTGGAGTAGGGTTTTGTGACTCAAGTCTTTGTCCAGAATACCAACAAAAATAGTGGGGATAGACGTATAAATAACAGAGTAAAACACACTACTCCAATCAGTCAAAGCTGAAGTTGTTGAGAACGCTGTGCATAGGATGTACCTAAGAAATACAAAACAAAAAGGCACATCAATAATGCATAAATTTCATCAACAGAAGATATAATGTTTCAGAGCCATGAATCTATCCCTTCTTCATGTTCCAGATTTGGGGAGAAGGGAGGCCATTGATTTCCTTTTATAGCACAAATTACATTTTCCATTTTGAAGTATTTTACTCTCTAAGTTCATTTGACGACATATAGTATTCAAGGAGACCATGAAAGCAGTTCAATGTCGATGGTTCGGGAATTGGAAAGCATGTATCCAGTCTATGATGCAAAAAGAAACCATACCAGAAGAGCATCAAGACGAAAACAGCATTGCGGTAGAAGTTGTATAGAACCATGTAGCCTACACGTTGATAGTTCCAATGTCCATGCACTAGAAGTAATCTTTTTAAAAAGCGAAATTGTCCCATGGCAAAATCAGATGCCATTACCGCTTGACGCCCTTCCTGTCCACATATACCAACGCCTACATCGGCCATCTGAATCATTGAGACATCATTGGCCCCTAAAATAATTGCCATTGGACAGCAGATGAGTGTAGCACATAAAGCATTTGTCAGTTATACTCAACAAACAAAGGTATAATCTATGATATTTTGGGAGTTAGAGAAGAAATTTACCATCGCCAATTGCCAATGTCATATCATCAGTTCTACTCTTAATCAGATCAACAATTCCAGCTTTCTGCAAAGGAGCGACACGACAGCATAGCACAACGTTGCATGAAGTTGCAAGCTCAAAAAGCTGCCATAAAATAGGAATCATTGCAACAATCATTAACAAGTCATAAAGTATTAAAGCGATATTGATGATGCTAAAATGTATAGGTTTTCAAAGGTAATAACAAGATTCTTGCCTCTGACTCCAATTCCTTTTCCAAAATGTACACCAAACTGTTTCCATCAATTATTAGAGCTAGTGGTTTATCGGTCACTTCTTCTTTCTCTTCATTAAAATCTGACATACTGGATGTCTTTGGTGCATCATGGCCTTCATTCTCACAATTCATCTTCTGTGTATGACTTCTGCCCTGTGTTGATTTAATACCATATTTTTCAATAGCATCAGCTAAAAGTTTCCTGCAATCATACTCGGAATTTCCATTGACAATAATTGACTGCATATCAGGAGTCAGCAATTTGCAGGAGAGACCGATTGATATGGCTGTCTCCTGCTTATCTCCAGTCAGAATCCAGACCTTTATTCCAGCCTGCCGAAGAGATTCAATGGCTTCAGGTACACCGTCTTGAAGCTTGTCCTCAATAGCAGTTGCACCCAAAAGCTTTAGATCACATTCTATAAGGGCTGCTGTCTGACGTAGTTTTACTGCTCTTTCAGTCAGTGAAGTGCTAGCATCCTCATATCTGCTCTGCCACAGCTCAAATTCAGAATCTTTCAGGTCTCTAGCAGCAACTACAAGTGTTCGCAAACCTTCCATTGAATATTCACTCAAATGGCATCGAGTAGCATGCTTTATAAATTCTTCCCTATCAGAGTCATTGCCTAAAATACTCAACATCGAAGTATCGGCACCTTTTACCAGCACCTTTATAGTATTGTCAGGGAATCTGATGACAACAGACATTCTTTTGCGAACGCTATCAAACTCATGTAAACCCAAAACATCCAACCTAGAATCACAAAAAAAAAAAAGACATGATGTAATGTTGTATAGCAAAACCGTCATAAAAATGGTCAACACAACAAAACAGGGTAGGAATAGAAAATTATCAGACAAGCTAAGAAATAAAATTAGAAAGCAAGGGATTATCTACCTTAAGTTCTCACCATTGACATCTATAACAATATGCCCAGACGTGCGCTCAAAAAGTGTATATCCATAAGCAGCGGCTGCAGCAACTAGTGCCTGCTCGTCAGGGGATTCCCCCTGATAACCAATAGTTTCAACATCCTCGTGCAATTCACCATTTTCATAACCAGATTTGTCATCCATGAGAATAGGAATTACAGTATTGCATGCAGCCAATGTAAGAAAAAATTCATGTGCAGCAATCTTTTCATCTCCATTTAGGTCCTTGTGCAATAATTTGAGAAGTTCAATATCAACAGCAACTTCAGATTTAAGTTTCCTCCTCCTCCCCCCTATAGTTGCTGTTGCAAAAGATCACACTAGATGAAGGAAAAAGAAGGAAAACACATGATACAGAATTTCATCTACCAGAAGGTTTTGATTACTCAAGGAAGAACATCACAGGACATAGGCTGGCCATATAATTGGAAATCATACTGACACCAAAAACTGGACCTAATTTTATTGTCATCAGAAATGCAAGTAAACCTAATTCTTATTAGTTTTGGAAGTCATGTGCCAACCCCTGCCTTTTAAACTCTGAAGATTTTAGATATTCCTTATACCATACACCTCAACAGTAAAAATGTTATAATAGTTTGTAAAATTGAGATGTTATGGAGGTCACCGACAAATCTTGTTATGTTTATACCAAGTACGAAGAAATTACCCAACAGTATTAGTTCAATTCATGAGTTCATCTAATATATACTTGTAACTACAACCACTTAGGACAGTAAATTAGAAAAAATGCAAGATCTCCCCAAAAAAATGTAAGCTCAATAACAAACATGCATTGAACAACAAAAGATAGAGATCAGAGTAAAGATTTAGTGCACTTATTAGCATGTTGGGCAATAATAATAATAATAATAATAGCAATAGCAATAGCAATAACAATGATACTTGAAACATTTTTCAACCACCAAGCTAAAAGAAATCCAGAAACATTAACCAATGGCAATTGCATTGGCAGCTTATAGGAGTTATCTTTATGAGTTCACTCAAACATGGATTACAAAATTATGATGATGGTAGCAATGAATTCATTTTCGTACCTGGAATGGAATACATTGATGAATAACCCTCAGTCAAGTTGTTCCCGTAATTCTTCCCGTTCACACTTGCTCTTTTAAATTCCATCTTATTTTCAGTAAGTGTTCCTGTTTTATCAGAAAATACGTAGCGAACTTGACCAAGATCCTCATTGATATTCAATGATCTACACTGAAACCTTGAGCAAGAGATTCTGCAGTACATGTGCTTATCTTCAATCATGAAATATGACTGCCCCAGTCTCACCATCTCCATTGTAATATAAAGGGATATCGGTATCATAATCTGGAACACTATAATAGAACTCAAAAAGGAGAAAAAGGTCTCCATAGGTATTCCATAAAACCTGTACTTCTTACCATCGTCGGCCCCATTTGTGAAATACCTTTTCCTATAATATGGCAAGGTATCAAGCTGTTCCTTGTGCCGAACAAGCCATAACCCCATTCCAAGGGCCACAACTAGACACATGACAAAGAGGAAGATTGACAACCACAATGTTTCCCTGTTCATGTAACCCTCCAGTTTACTTCGCTTGGCAGGAGACATTGCACTGTTTAACATGGCTTTTGTCTCTTGTCCAGCATAGACAACCACCCCAATAATCCATTCAGTGTTCTTCAGCTGACAACCACGCAAGACTATGTTCGACTGGCTGAGGGGAAATTTATGGTTGTTGAACTCCATATTGGCAGTGAACTCATAAATGTTCCTATTAGGTTGTTCACATCGAATAAGACCAGAATATGAACACCCCTCAGCTACTGCAAATGCTGTTTCCTGCCTAGCATACCTTGTCTTCAAGTTTGATTCACCGTCCAAATTCATTGTTTGTATGTAAGCAAGGCCACTAGGGTCACTTGTCCCCAATAAAACCATGTCACAAGGAATGACCTCGTCTGCACAGATCTTCACAACTTCACCTGCTCGTATTTTTTTCCACACTTTCAATCGGAATTCATCGGATTGAAGCACGAGAGCCTGTCTATTGTTCTCATTACGATCAGATCTATGTCTACGCCAATCCTCATAGCCATCTTTAATAGCTGTAACACATAGCACAAACAGGAGGGGGAAAAGAGATACCGTTCTCCCAAAGACTGCCAAAGGTGGAAGCTGGTTAAGAGCTGCAATAGCAAGAAAATAAAGATAGGCAACCCTATGGAACTGAATAAAGAGATTCTTTGGCAAGAAGGTAATCAATGTATACTTGCTGGTGGTTATCTCATTTCCTGTGAACTCATACTTATCATTAGTTCTCCTTGGATCATTGATGTATATCAACCTAGGATTATCGTCATGCTGTAAATTATCCTCAAACTGTATACTTTTATGACGACTTCTTTGTGCCTTATGTAACTTCTCCTGGACCCTAGAGAGTTCAAAGCTTGCAGGGTTATCATTAATATTATGTAGCTCCATTGCACCCCACTTGACCAGGCGTCTTCAATCCTGGGTGGGGTATGCAAAAGGAAACTGCTGAGGAAAACAGAGAGCCAACAGTATAAAACTGCCTCTTCCTAGATAGCGAAGTGGAACTTCTTGAGACAATTCTCACTACTCCAAGTGTTATCTCCAAAAGGGCTGACGCAGTTTTCCTTCACATGCACAATGTCATTCTGAGAATCGTCGTAACTGGAAGAGGTAAAAGAAGCACTGCGACATAGACAACCAAAGGAACCACGATTTTGAGATGGGGATTCTGATGAAGCCAGCAGGGGCTGATCAGATGTCATAAATATCTTTTAACAACATTGCGTAGTCTCACATGCAAATCAAACGAATCCCCAGCACACATTAAACCTTTCATCCCAAATCCATCCAAGAACAACACAAAGAACCAAAAGAATTTGAACTCCATTTCACTAAGAATCCGCATCCCATTATCCTCCTAAACCCATATTCTTGTTCTACCAACAATCAGTTCCCTCTGAATAACGTCCACGCCTCAGCAGACTAAATATCAGCACGATTCAAACAAAATATTTAAAAGAATCCCTAAATCTCTGTGCCTGGAAATGAAGAAGACAATGAAATATAATGGAAGGGCTTAGCAGCAATGGCGACACATTCAGATTCCTGCCTTTCCCTGGAACACCGTTTCCAAATTGATGACAGAAGTGACAAACTAACATGCAAGAAAAATCAGATCAGAGACCTGCCTTCCAAAGTTTCCAACAGAGGCCCACAGAAATCTGATCGAAGGGGGAATCAATGATGCACAAACAGCTCGATTCGACGGAGTATTGACAACACCCTCTCGTGGATCCAAATATCAACGCCACCCTACGATTCGCCAAGCACGCAATGCCAAAAACTAGAAATCAAATGAGACAAACGCGAATTAATAACCAACCCTAGACTTCAAAAACAAACCCCTTCCGCCCAATTTTATTTTCCTTTAAAAAAATGCCCCAATCGAATCAGACCCAGTAACGCAATCATCACAAAAAAAATGTAGAAAATGGAAAAAAAAGAAAGAAATAAAGAGAAAGAGAGATGGTTACCTGTAATAAGGGATGAAAGAGAAGGGTTATCGTCTCGGAATTGATGAAAGGAAGTAGAGAAGCAGAGAGATCAGAGGCCCCTTCAATGCACTGAATACGAAATCATAGTGGAAAATGGCAGAGAAGTGAGAGAAGAAGAAGGCGAAGGCGGATCGAGGGATCTCCCACCTGAAATCGCCGTCACCGGAGATAAATCGGGGGCGGGAAGATCAAAAAACACCCAAAAGAAAACGAATTAATTAAGAACTGGGAAAGGTAAAGAAAGGGGCAGAGGGATAAGAATAGAAAAGAAGAAGGGAGAGATAGAGAGAGAAAGAAATTGAAACCAGAATGAATTGGAGAGACAGAGAGAGATGCTAAGACCGGGGAAATCGGAAAACCACCCATTTTGCATTCGGTTCGGTTCGGTCTAATCCAGTGAAATACTCCACCGTCCCGTCCTTAACTAGAGATGTTCTTTTAATCCGAATCCGACCCGTAAAAACCCACCTCAAATCACTTACGGAATTTCCATTTAAGCACGAAATGATAAAAATTTCCTTATCAGATAAATGGTGTCAAAATTATATTTTCCGTTTCTACCCTAGTTTTGAGCTCATGACCGTCACCACGATGTCATCATTCATACATGGATGTCGTACATTTACTTTACGATATCACTCGAGTATTTTAAAAAATACTCAGCAAGTAATCCCACTATTGAAATCGAAAGAACAAAAGAGTAGCTCAATTTAAAAACGGGACATTGTTCAATAAATCCGCAATGCTACAGAAGAGTGAACTACTACCTCTAAATCCAAAGTGGGTCCGTCTTCGACTCGATTCCTCCAAAAATTAAAATTTTAGAAATTATATTATATTTTTTCTACTAAATATTATGATTTTATATATATTTATATATATGATAAATAAAAATTTATCGGTTACATAAAACTATTTCAAAATGAAATAGGAGATAGGGACGAGGACATCTCTATAAACTTCGGCTCGAGTAGCTATCCAAACAGATGAATTGTACTCGTGTCGATCTTTATTTATTTTCCTATAATTTTTTATGTTCTATAACTCTTTTACCCGTTGAATCAACTAAGACACTAAATTAATAACTCTCGAGTGTCGAGATTTATCTAACCTTATATTCACTGTAGTCAAATATACCTAATTACAAAAATTCTTTACCTTATGCATAAAACAATACCACACTGGTGAATATCAAACTGATAGATAACTGCCAAAATTTATTAGATAAAAAATTTGAAGTCGGAGAACCTATAAAAATATTTTAAATTAGAAAAATGACGCGAATATTCAAATTTCATAAACTATTTAATTATTTATTTTAATTAAATCATTTTCTTAAGATGAATTTAGATTAGACTTTGTAGCTAAGGAACTTTTATTGGTATCATTGTCACAATTTCATATCAAAATTCCATTAATCATTAGATAATATTATAATATATTATAATAATTAGTTTTATTTGATTAATAGTATATTTTATTTTATTCTCAAAATTTAATTAATAATTAGCTGCTTGCATTTTTATTGTAACTTTTAACCTCGCCTGTATTTGTTGTATTTTCAATCTCAATTTTATTTTTCATTTTTAACCGGTATCAAAACGTCATTTTTTAATCAATAATATTTAAGGATTAAGAAATGGATTATAAATTATAAACTAAATGTAAAAATTTAATATTTATTTTGTAATAGTGAAATATTTGTTCTTTTATTTTATAAATTCCTACAAATTCAAAATATAAATAACAAAAATTTTCCAATTTTTATACTTAAATTGTTGTATTAATTTTCGACTTAACGTTATAATTTTTACCCTTAATTAAATATAAGTTAATTTATTCTTTAGTTTTCAAATAAATTAGATTTTAGAGATATTCATATGACTCGATAACCTGAACTATCCAACCAAAATCATAAAGATTATATCAGACTGGTTTTTTTCTTTCTTTTTTTCTATCTATCAGCTAATTTAGGGAATGATCATGAGTTTATAATGCAGGAATACTATCTCCATTGGTATGAGGTATTCTCGAGAAGCTTAAAGCAAAACTATGACCATTGTGGAGAGTACTGTCCCCGTGAAAATTTTATCAATTCATATAATATTATAAATTTATGAGCAAAAAAAAAAATATATATATATATATATATTTAAAAACTATAAATAAAAACTGAGAGAGAGAGAGAAAAAGATGCCCTAAAAATTTAATTTACGGAGGGGTACGGAAATGTCTATTTTGGTAATTTCAAGATGGATCTGAATAAAAACGTAAGAAAGAGGAAAAAGCGGACGATGGGTGGGGACAGTTTCTGCCGACTTGTCGTTTTTTAACTCTTTTAAAACTTAACAAGCGCCTGTTATTCATGTCGGTTTGCATATATTCTATATATATAATTTTTAATATACTTTTACCATTATAATTTTTATTTACTATAAATTAATTTAAATTCTATTTTTTAATTTTTTTTATTTATATTTTTTTGTATAATAATTTTCGCTTGTTAAATCCAAATATGTATAATTAATTTTTTTAAAATATTATAAAAGTCGATTATTTAGTATTTTTAAAGTATGAGGTCTAAAATAGACATTTTAAAAGTTCATGGACAAAAATATAATTTATTTAAAAGTTTAAGGATCAAAATAGAAATTAAAAAGTTTTCAAGAATCTCTCGACGTCCTTCGCCACTTGGACTGACATTGGAAATAGCAATGAAGAGGAGCGGAGGAGAGGAAGAGGAAAACGGGGGCAGAGTTCGAGTTTTATAATTGAGCTAAATCTAGAAAAGGGAGAAAAGACGAAAATGGTCGTTGAGATTCGCGAGAAGAAAAAAGTCCGATGATGTTAGAAAAACCTCCCTTGTTCTGTGTTCGGAAAAAAATAATAAAAATTATAATCGTTTGAATGAGTCCGAGACAATGAGTTGCTTAGTTGTAGAAGTGGGTGGCTTCATAAGAGTTGTCATTGGCTCGAGAAGGGAGCACTAGGCTTGACATGAGCAGTAAGAAGAACGACCCCGTAGCAAAATGAGAAAAGTGTCATTGCAATTTTTGTCACGTGAAGGTGGCTAAGTTAAGAAATTGTTGGCTCGAGAGAAATAAATAAATAAATATTTTTAAAGTTTAATAATTAAAAATTAGAATTTTTTTTTTTTTTTAATAAAAATAGGTGCCACATCATTCTTCTTCTAATTAATGAAAAAATTGATGAATTACCAAAAATGCCATTAAATACAAATCGTAGGGATACTAAACTTGACTTTGGAGGCTAAAAAAGTAATTTTATACTTATATATTGTTATTTTAATTTATTAAAATAAAATAATTAAAATATTGAATTTAATTTATGATTGCATCAATTTATTTTGTTATTAATTAATTATACTTAAAAAAAAAAAAACAAAAATGGTAGTATTATTTATTGCAATTAAGTACCATATCTAACAATCTGGAAAATAATATCCTTTGTATTTAAAAGGAAAAATATAAATACATATATATATACATACATATATATATACATACATACATATATATATATATATATATATATATATATATATATATATATACATACATACATATATATATATATATATATAAACACACAGTTACCTCTATTTTAAATATTTATATATATATAACGGGAAAAGACTTTTCAGAAATCGCCGACGGTTGGTCCGGACATGGGACTTTTTGGGCGTTAAAGTGCTTCTCTTCTTAGTAAATTTGAAGAAAGAAATTGACTTAGCATTATGAACAATCAGGTATGAAAATAGAAATGGAGTACCCTGAGATAGATTACAACCCTCATCGTGTAGGGCTACAATTTGGATTCGACCCGGGACTGTCAAGCTAATATCCGCCTACATCACCACTTTTGAAGGAGGATTGGAAACCAGCTAAGGCACCGTAGCGTCCCCTAAAGGCATAACTGATAGGTTCTGTTCTATCTGCCCATCCGAGTCATCCCGTACTGGGTTGGTAATCGAGGCCGTTAGATTCATGATGTCACAGTCATCAGGCGTTATCTTAGAGAGCTTATCTGGGACTCGGTAAACACAAATATGCAAATGCATATTGTTAGTTTGAAACTCGAATGAACTGGGTTAGAAAGACTTAAGGCGTTCTTTTGGATTGATTTGACAAGTGGTCAGATGCTAGGAGTATAATGAGGATATATATATATATTACATACCCGGTCCGAAAAGAGTTCAAGACAATACTATGGTTTTAAAGGATATGTCACATGTATGTGGAGTTAATTATTGAGTATTTCTTAAAATATTCAAATTATGTGTTACTTCTCACGAACTGCATAAATGATAGTTAATGTTGAAATATTATGAAAAGTTGAGAAAGAAATTTATTTGAAGAACGTTATTTCTATTTATTGTTTTAAACTAAACATGTTCGTGACTTTGTTTGATTTAAATTTATGTCTATGTTATTAAAGGCATGCATGTAGTGTCGTTTCTGATTTAGGGTTTACCATATCTACCATTGTATTAAATTCAAATATACGGTATTCATTTATTATTTTTCATTATATTCTTCTCTCCATACTATTTTATTTGTAATTTATTATATATCTAGCAAACATTTCAGGGTGGGGAATGTGAATTATAAAGTTCAAAATTAGTAAATTATAAAGTGTTGTTCGATTGTGAGTGGTTGATGATGAGTAATTTCATAGCAAAACCAAAATAATCTATTCAATGGTAGATTCAATCAATCTCTCTTCAATTTCTAAACTCATACAGAAAATTCAATTCAGATCATAAAGGCGCGAGAGAAAAATCATGAACAGGCACTGATTTGGAATTTTTCATTTTCAGACATTAATTGAAGTGAAGAGAAGACGGAGATTGATATTGATTTCAAACTCAATGTTTCAATCAAAGCATAGAGAAGCACATAATGAGGTATTACATTGATTTCTTTCTTTACCTTTGAAATCATTGATTGAATGTCACTTTCAGAAGAAATCCGAAGAAGATGAAATCGGAAAGTCAGGGAAAAATCGAAAGCGATGAACAAAACTGAGACCGATTTTAAAAACCTGTGACGAATTCTGAAGAATCCAACGAGGAGTTTTCGCCGACCGATTCTTCTCCGTCGCCGATTTCATATTCCTGAAACAATCAGCGGATTGTAGATTGATTTTACATTGAAGCGGATGAATCCGAAGTTTTTGAAAAAATCGAGAAATCGCTTCGAAATTAGGGATCGGAACTTACAGGAAACTGCGCATCGGCAAAAATCTTCTCTCGCTCCTTCTCTCTGAGACTCCGAATCGGAGAAATCCTCTGATCCAAATCATCCAAAATCAGCAAACGAACAACAGATAAAACATGAATCAACGGATCGAAACTTCAAACGCGCAAAACAGAACGTTTACCATACAGTACAATCTGAGTTCCTTCAATCTGAACAACCGATCGACCTCCATCTCCAGATCTCTCTGCTCCTTACTTCTCTGCAACAACTCCTTCATTCGCAACTCCAAGATCATATCTCTTTCTTTCAACCTCTGCTCCGTTCGCTCACGTTCCAATCTCAATCTCTCGAGCTTCCTCTTAACCGCATTGAGTTCATCCGCCAGAGACAAATCACAGGACTCGACACTCGCGGCCTTCGCGTGAATCGGCGGATGGTTCTCCTTGTTGGCATCGGCAGGGAGCGAGATCTGGATCCGTTCCGGCTTGGATTTGACGACTTTAGCGACAGCAGGTACAGGATTCGGGAGCGAGTTTTTCGGCTGGAGTGGGCGGCGGCCGGACTTGAGAGGAAGATCGTGAGGTGTGGCTAAGGGTTGGTGGAGAGCCTGCATATTGGTGGAGACGGAGAATTGGTGTGGAAGAGAAATGGAATCATAGAAAAGAGATGATTGGGAGAGAGGGCTTTTGGATGTATTGTGTTTGTGTTTGTAGGGTTTGAATTTGAAATTAGACAGGCGGCAACGGCTACTTTATTTAATAATACTTTCTGTTTGTTGATGACAAAACTAGCACATGGTCGGAAGAGATGTCTATTTTACCTGCTATGCTCACTTTAAACGCTCACTTAACTTAGTGAAAGATAAAAATTGCCACCTGATCAGTAAATATATTCATTTTACTCATGCGTCGAGAGAGGATTCTCGATTTAGACGGAGAATTGAGAGAGGGAGTGAAAAACATTTTTTCTCTGTTAGATAAATGGAGCCGGAAGAGATGTCCATTTTACCTGTAATGCTCACTTTAAACGCTCACTTAACTTAGTGAAAGACAAAAATTGCCACCTGATCAGTAAATATATTCATTTTACTCACGCGTCGAGAGAGGATTCTCGATTTAGACGGAGAATTGAGAGAGGGAGTGAAGAACATTTTTTCTCTGTTAGATAAATGGAGCGGATGACAACATTATATTCGTGTCTCTACCCATTCAATTCTTTGTCTCGCCCGGGCTCCACCTCAATTAAAAATAATATATAAATAAATAAATAAATAAATAAATGTGTTTTTTTTTTGTTATATTAAAAATATAAATTAGTTAATTTGTGAGATTCTACCGTGTAATATTATAGTTTAATTTTTTAAAAATGATTTTATTTATAAAAGAGAAGAGAGGAGCCGAGGTGGTCCCCCTCCTGTATTATATATTCTAACTAAGTCAGAGGCAATAGAAGATTCCATTTTATAACCCTATTAAATCAAGCCCTCACTTGTGTGACGGAATGTAGTAATTCGCCACAAAAGTCTTGATATATATAGCTAATCTAAGTGGATGACTTTCAGGTTGTTCTTCGGCAGGGAGAGAACGAATTCTTTGTTTGAAGCATGTGACCTTTGGGTGACTTGTATCAGAAGACGAGTTAGCCTTCCTTCAGATAAAGATATTAGGCAGGATGAAATTCCCCTTACCATGTCTTCCTCAGAAGAACTCTGANCAAGCAAGAAAGGAGAAGAGAAAGAATACTTCAACCCTCCCTTCTTTACTGTTCAGGGAGAGAGAGTAAAAGAAAGGATGAAGCAAGAGCAGTTCCTCAATAAATAGGTGAAGGAGAAGATCAAGAAGGTGAGTTCAGTAGTTCAGGAGTGAAGAAGAATGAATTCATCTTTCGAACATCCTTTCATTTGTTTACAGTTCAAGAATAAATAGGTGAAGCAGCTTTACCTTCTTCTCCGCCCGCCAGCCCCTTTACTTACCGAGTTCAATCAGGGAGAGGAGCGAAGCAACGAGAACGCAAGAGAGAGGATCGGAGTTTACTGTTCAATCAGTAGGATCAGGATAATGAGTCCGACAGTGAGACTCGAACGAAGAGGATTTCATTGACTCAACTGTATAAGAGACTAGCGTATAAGGTGAAGGGAATGAAATTGTTCAACCGAGGTGTAGAGGCGAATGAGCTACGCAACGAAGACGAGAAGAGGAGAGCAGCAATGAGACACACCACACAAGAATAGTTTCTTGTTTAGCCCAGGCACAACGACGCAATTATCAGGGGGGAGCTTCAGATTGAGTATTGAGTTATACTAACTTCCGAAGTTCGAAAGTAAGAAGACTAGGGTTATTAAGTTACAGGGGAAATAGGTTATATTGAAAGCAAGGAATTTCTGACCCCCATCATTAGTATGGCTCTCTTCACTCCTATATATGAGAGTGAATAGTCTCAGGCTGAGCATTATTACTGTCATTCTATATTTCAATACCAGCTCTAGACAGAAGAAAAGAGAGTATTCTATCTGACTTTCTTTCTGTCTTCCCACAGAAGTCACTACAGTACTATATCGGACAGAGCAGAGTGGATAAGGGTGAGACAAGAACAAGAGCACTACGAAGGATGTCAGAGCTAGCGTAGAGCATTACTAAGTAAGAAAGAAAGACCGAGCTAGCATCTTCTAACTAAGTCTTTGAAANCTCTCTCTATCCCGCGATTCGGAATAAACGGATTCATTGGACAGGAATTTGAGAGAAGAAAGAGCTCTTGCCTCTTCTCAATGTCTTCCACTCACCCAGCCAGNGTTAGGAGGATGGTCTAAATCGTTGCTCAATCCTGGTCTTTCCCCTTCTAAGTAAGGAGTGCTCGCTTCTCTTTATGTTGTCTTTCTTAGCTTTCCTTTAAGCCCCCCAAGAACCGAGGAACTGGATCGGAAAAAAGAGGGATTCCTTTTCCTCGTTCGAGAATCTCCTCCCCTCTTCCACCCCTCTTTCTTCCTTCATTCTCCTTTACAGTCGAGCTACTTACTCTCTCTATCCCGCGATTCGGAATAAACGGATTCATTGGACAGGAATTTGAGAGAAGAAAGAGCTCTTGCCTCTTCTCAATGTCTTCCACTCACCCAGCCAGGAGTTGTGAAGCAATAAAAGTATGCGGATAAATAGAAGGGTGAATATATTAATTTATTAATATTTTTTTTAGGGAAGATTATATTGAAAAACGAAAACTTAAAGAATAATAAACGGAGAAAAATTACCCATAGAGAACCTGATCTCCGCAAGTTTTTCGTGGGAAATTTCTGCCCCAATTTCTGCACGAGAATTTCATGTGGACGGGAAAGGGGAAGTTTCAAACCTAAATAGACATCCAAAGAGCTTTGGTGAGACAGATTTTGCAAGCACACGACCATAAGTTATCTTTACTTATTTCCTTGCTAAGCAACTTTCGAGCTGTAACTTTTCCTATTAGCCCTTTGTCGAGTGATAGTTGTGTATACAAAGTACTACTCGACATCAGAATATTTAAAGTTTAAAAAGATCTTTTAATTGGTACCATACTAAACTTTAGGATATAATTAATATATGTTATTTAAAATACTTAATATATAATTAAAAAAGAGAATATTCTCTGTTCATTAGCAGCTGAAAATCACATTTAATTAATCACAAATAGATTATTAAAAAAAAAATATGTCACATTCAATCAATTTAATATAATTAAATTCAAATTAAAGAAAGTGGAGGGTAAAAAAACAAAAAGAAAATGATTTTTTTTTTNTTTTTTTTTTTTTTTTTTTTTACTTTTTACCAGTTTCTTTTCACCGTTCCCATCCATGGTTTCATTGCATTTTTAGGTTCATACATCTTTTTTATTTATTCTTATTCCTTTAAATATTTTATTTTAATTCTTAAATTTTACGCTATGAATCATTTAATATAAATATAATGTGACAAGACGAAGAATCTCTAAAATAATTTATGAAAAAAATTGCAAAATATGTTTTCGCTCGAGTAGTTGTATGTATCTACGCCCTCAGACTTACAATTTAATCGATCAGTTTCTAAACTTGTAAGGTTTTCGATAAGGTCATTGAATGAATTATCCACGAACATTTCATAAATGTTCCAGGACTACCATTGAAATAGAAATCCGTTAGAATTTTGGATGGAAATCATGTCCTGACATGAAATGATGTGGGTGTTTGGATCTCAATTTTTGTTCCAGGTCACTGTCGTTTTCAACTTTTAATTTATATCCAACATTCTAACAAATTTCTACTTCAGGAATATTGTAACTTTTGAAAGAACATATGTATTTTTAAATAACAGCCTGACATTATTAACCCGCTTAAAGCGTATGCACTCACGTGAAATGGTTTCATGAACTTGAGAATCAACTTGTAAAGGACATGATGTTTCACTAGATACAAACTAAAAGCAATAAATCTTCATACATTTACAAAGATCACTTCACTTATGGGCTCAAAGGACGACAAGAACAATCAAATGAACCAAATTTGAGAGAATAATCAAATGAATCAAGTTTGAGAGATTCAATGGCACCAACGTTGAAAGTGTATCCACGCATCTAACCGAGGAATATTGAAGTAGATAAGAAATTAGCAACAAGTAACAATTCTAGAATCTAGAGCTTTCTAGAGTACATGGGTACCTCTCAAATATTCCGTCAACCAAGTGTAACTATTCTGTATTGTGAGATCCCAAATAGATCGAAGAAATGAACGAGTGTCAGAGGGAGCTGGGCCCTGAGGAGGGCAAATTGTGAGATCTCAATCGATTGGAGAGGAGAACGAAACATCGTTTATAAGGGTGTGGAGACTTCTCTAGCAAAAGTGTTAACCTTGAGGGGAAGCCTGAAAGGAGAAAGTCAGATGACAATATCTGTAGGCTTGGTCTGTTACAAATAGGATCAAAGCTAGACACCGAGCAGTGTGTCAGAGAGGATGACGAGCTCCGAAGGAGAGTGGACACCAGGCAATGTGTTGGTGACCCCCGAAGAGAAGTGGATACCGAGCGGTGTGTGAGCAAGGACATTAAACCCCGAAAGGAGTGGATTGTGAGATCTCATAGCGAATTCGCTATAGAAAGGAAAATGAGTGTCAGTAACAGTTGCTGGCCCTAATGAGGTGGATTATGAGACCTCAGGATATGTTGGAGAGGGGGATGAAGTATTCTTTATAAAAAAAACTCTTCCCATGTTTTAAAAACCTCGAGTGGAAGCTCGAAATTTCCTTTCGGGCATTTGGACCATCGCCCCATTTTGTCTGAACAATTCCCATTTCTACTAGCTAAATTTCCTTCGATGTCGTCTAAATTTGCAACGCTCCGACTAGGGCCGATGTCGGAAAGACTTCGCGCACCGTGAAACCTTGACGGTGACCGGAAAGTTCGAACAATTGTACTACTATCCATTCGGTTCATTAGTTTTCTAAACAAGAACCAGAGATGCAAAAAGAGAAAAAGGAACCCCAAACGGACCCACTTACCCACATCTCAGCGCTAAAGATTTTGGAACTCACAAGTGGATAAAGGTGATAAAGCCACGCGGCCTCAGTGCAGCCACTGCCCCACGCCACTCTCGCACTCTGTAAGATGATGCCGCGCAACACCCTCCCATCGCGACACCCATTTACTCGATATCACGCCAATGGCCTCTCTCATCTTCCCATTTGCAATTTCCCTCCAACAAACCCACCAAACCCGATTCTCTCCTCTGAAACCCATTCTTCCAACAGAAATCCCCCTCTTCGCCGGAACTTTCAGGCCCAAACCGCCGGCAGGCAAGTGCCGAGCATCATTCTTCGGCGACATCTCCGACGATCTCCTCAATAACCTAGACGGCCCTCTGCGAGTCGATCAACTTCCAGTTTTGCAATCTGGGTATGTTCAATTTCAACGATTCTCTGGGGAATTGAGCGATTTGCAGAAATGGGGTTTCATTGTTTTTGCTGGGTTCATTTGGGTTTATCTCACTGCTCGACCAGGGGTTCTGTTTGGCGCCATTGATACGTACCTTCTGGCTCCTCTGCAGCTGGGGCTGTATAGTTTGATAGGAAGAAGAAACTTGAAGAGCTCTGACTTTGTGATTGGCTCAAAACTAGGAGAGGGTTCGTTCGGAGTTGTTTATTCGGGTGCATTTCTTCCCAAGAATGTGAAGATTGAAAACCGAACGAGCAAAGTTTTGGAGTTGGATGGGAAGGACAAAGTGATTCTTAAGAAGGTAACACTCTATGCAATGATTTTTTGTGGCTGTTTCAAACTTGTTTGTGGCTGTTTCCTTCGATTACGTTTTACTCTTCAAAAATTCATCTATGGATTATGATATCAGTCGAGCGGGTCTCACTTTGATTAGTTGCACTGTTTCTGAGCCTATAGGAGAAGGCATCTTTGCACGCTTTCATATAGAGAGGTCAGATAATAAACCTTATTCGATTACGTTATACTGTTCAAAATTCATCTATGGATTTCCAAAGCTGGAGTTGGTTACACACAAATTCACTTTTCTTCGATATTCGTGTCGAGCTGGTCTCACTTTAATTAGTTGCATGGTTTCTAAGCTTGTAGGAGGAGGCATCTTTGCACGCTTTCATATAGAGAGGTTGATTTATTCGATTGCGTTTTACTCTTCAAAATTCATTTATAGATTCCCGGAGATGGGTTGGTTACACACGAATCCACTTTTCTTCGATATCCGAGTCAAGCTAGTCTCACTTCGATTAGTTGGGCTCTTTCTGAGCCTACAAGAGAAGGTATCTTTGCATGCTTTCATATAGAGAGGTCGATAATAGACCTTATTCGATTACGTTTTACTCTTCAAAATTCATCCATGGATTCCCGGAGCTAGAGTTAGTTACACACAAATCCACTTTTCTTCGATAATCGAGTCGAGTTGGTCTCACTTTGATTAGTTGCATTGTTTCTAAGCCTATAGGTGAAGGCATCTTTGCACGCTTTCATATAGAGAGGTCGATAATAAACCTTATTCGATTACGTTTTACTCTTCAAAATTCATCTACGGATTCCCGTAGCGGGAGTCGGTTACACTGTTTGATGGCAATTTACAGATTAAAGTTGGAGTTAAAGGAGCTGAGAAATTTGGGGAATATGAAGAGTGGTTTAACTACAGGCTTTCAAGAGCAGCGCCTGAAACTTGTGCTGAGTTTCTTGGCAGTTTTGTAGCTGATAGAGAAAACAGGCAATTCTCTGCAGGAGGAAAATGGCTCGTTTGGAAGTTCGAGGTACTTGAGTTTGGTATCATTTTTTAGAACACTTTATTCATATGCTATCTTATCATCCATTAATGTGCACTTCTGGCCATTCATCTTGAGTATCAATTCAAAGTTATATGAAATTGAGAGGTAGCGACGTAGAAAGTTTTTGAACTCGAGATTTATCAATAAACATTTTGTGAAAAATTTAGGCTCTGTTTGATAATGATTTCGTTCTTTGTCTTCTGAGCTTTGAAATTTATGTTTGTTTTCTCTAAATTGTGTGGTGTGTTAGGTGATGCACCATCCTCCTTGGTCGCATCATGACACCTGTCACGTGGCCGGATGGGCACCACTTCTTTTGTTGCAACGTGAGGGTTACAACCTACTCTCTTCATAGGTAGGTTGTGACATTGGGCCCCCAAGGGGTGGATTGTGAGATCCCACATTGGTTGGAGAGGGAACGAAACATTCCTTATAAGGGTGTGGAAACCTCTCCCTAGTAGACATGTTTTAAAACTGTGAGGTTGACGGTAATACGTAATGGCTCAAAGCAGACAATATCTGCTAGTGGTGGGTTTGAGCTATTGCAAATGGTACTAGAGCCAGACACTGGGTAGTGTGCCAGCGAGGACGCTGGTCCCCAAAGAGGGTGGATTTGAGATTCCACATCAGTTGGAGAGGGAACGAAACATTCCTTATAAGGGTGTGGAAGCCTCTCCTTAATAGACGTGTTTTAAACCGTGAGGCTGACAGCGATATGTCATGACTCAAAGCGGACAATATCTGCAAGTGGTGGGCTTGAGCTATTATATATGGTACTAGAGCCAGACATTGGGCAGTGTGCCTGCAAGGATGCTGGTCTACAAAGAGGGTGGATTGTGAGATTCCACATCAATTGGAGAGGGAACGAAACATTCCTTATAAGGGTGTGAAAACCTGCCCTTAATAGACGTATTTTAAAACCGTGAGCTTGGGTTATTACAAGTGGTATCAGAGCCAGACACCGGGCGGTGTGCCAGTGAGGACTCTGGACCCTCAAGGGGGGCGGATTGTGAGATCCCATATCGGTTGGAGAGGAGAACGAAACATTCCTTATTAGGGTGTAGAAACCTCTCCCTACTAGACGTGTTTTAAAACTGTGAGGCTGACGATGATACGTAACGGGCCAAAGCGGTGGGCTTGGGGTTGTAGTGGTTTAATCTCAAGGATGTTTTATATGCAGGGAGATCAGACTCTTGGAGATTACATGAAAGATAGAAGCTTCCCCCTAAACTTGGAAACGCTAATGTTCCGACGTGTCTTACAAGGCATGAACTCGATCGAAAGAAATGCATTGATAATCAAGCAAATACTCCGCCAAATCATCACATCATTGAAGAAGATCCATGACACGGGCATCGTTCACAGGGACGTAAAGCCAGCAAACTTAGTAGTAACCAAGAAAGGACAGATAAAGATTATAGATTTCGGGGCAGCCACCGATCTCCGAATTGGCAAGAACTACGTACCGAACCTTGCTTTGCTGGATCCCGACTACTGTCCTCCCGAGCTTTACGTGATGCCCGAAGAAACACCTAGCCCTCCTCCAGCTCCCATTGCTGCACTTCTTTCTCCTATTCTCTGGCAGGTAAGCTGATCTCCATGGATCTTTTCTTAATGCTCAAAGTTTGGGGTTCTGATGCTTATTAGAAATGATGTATCTTTGATGCCAAGTTCTGTTTGAGTTTAGCTTATTCATCTCTAGAATGATCCATGCTGTTCAAAGGCTGTTGTGGACTTCCTGTAACGGTCCAAGTCCATCGTTAGCAGATATTGTCCTTTTTGGGCTTTTCCTTTCGGGGTTTCCCTCACAGTTTTTAGAACACGTCTACTAAGGAAAGGTTTTCACATCCTTATAGGTGTTTTGTTCTCCTCCCCAACCGATGTGGGATCTCACAATCCACCTCCATTCGGGGCCCAACGTCTTCCTGAGACCTCCCAGTCAACTTCGGGCCTAGCCTCCTTGTTGGCACATTGCCCAGTATCTAGCTCTGATACTATTTGTAACGGTCCAAGCCCACTACTAGCAGATATTATCCTCTTTGGGCTTTTCCTTTTGGGGTTCCCCTCAAGGTTTTTAAAACGCGTCCGCTAGGGAAAGGTTTCCACATCCTTATAAAAAGTGTTTCGTTCTCCTCCCCAACTGACGTGGGATCTCACAATCCACCCCCCTTCGGGGTCCCGCGTCTTCGCTGGCACTCGTTCCCGAGATCCCCCGATCCACTTTGAGGCCTAGCCTCCTTGCTAGCACATCGCGCAGTGTCTAGCTCTGATACCATTTGTAACAGTCCAAGCCCACTGCCAGTAGATATTGTCCTATTTCCTTTTGGGGTTCCCCGCAAGGTTTTTAAAACGCGTCCGCTAAACAAAGGTTTCCACACCCTTATTAAAGGTGTTTCGTTCTCCTCTCCAACCAATGTGGGATCACACAATCCACCCCCCTTCGGGGTCAGTATCCTCGCTGACACTCACTCCCTTCTCCAATCGATGTGGGACCCCCCAATCCACTTCGAGGCCTAGTCTCCTTGTTGGCACATTACCCGGTGTCTGGCTTTGATACCATGTGTAACGGCCGAAGCCCACCCTTAGCAGATATTGTCCTTTTTGGACTTTCCCTCTCGGGCTTCCCCTCAAAATTTTCAAAACGCGTCTGATAGAGAAAGGTTTCCACACCCGTGTTTCGTTCTCCTCTCGAACTAATGTAGGCTCTCGAACTTTTGTTATTGCAGCTGAACAGCCCTGATTTGTTCGACATGTATTCTGCTGGTATTGTGCTTATGCAAATGGCAGTACCAAGCTTGAGGAGCAGTGCTGGATTGAAGAATTTCAATATGGAAATTAAGAACTATGGATATGACTTGAATGAATGGAGGGAGAGAACACGAACGAAGCCTGATTTGACGATACTCGATCTTGACTCGAGGAGAGGGTGGGATCTCGCAACGAAGCTCATTTCGGAGAGAGGATCGCTTAGAAGGGGGCGTTTATCGGCTTCCGCTGCTCTGAGGCATCCTTATTTCTTGTTGGGGAGTGATCAAGCAGCAGCAGTTATTTCAAAACTAAACCTGGTCAAGAAATGAGGTTGTAAGTAGAAATTTATATATTCATTTGCGAGATTATAACCTTTAAACCAATGCCACTTTTTAGAGAATCTCGACCAATATCAAACACATAGGTAGCTGTTTTTCGGTTGGGTTGACTTTTTGAAAAAGTGAAAAAGTGAAAAATCAGGTCAGTTCGTGAGTTGACATTTTTTTGGGTCAAATCGACTAATCCGAGAATAGGGTTATAACCTAACCCTACTCTACTTTTAAAATTATTACGAAGATTAAAAATTACTGACAGAATGTTAGTGGTGTGATGTTACTTTTGAAGGTTTAATATTTGAATTTTACGAGATTTTAGTTATTAATGTAATATGTATTAGAATATTTTCTTGCACGGTAATTATTATTATTATTATTATTATTATTATTATTTAATTAATTTTGATAAAAATTAATATAAAAATATTATTGAATGATATTTTAACGAAAAAAAGATATTATCTTGATATTTTTGATTAGTCTATCGTCAAATTTCACCCGTCTACTAATCTATATATTAAATAATTGACGATAAAATAATGACCGAACCCAAATTAGGTATTCATTAAAGAAAATTTAAAGAATGCTTTGGAAGTTTGATAACCATTTAATGTTTCAATGTTTTGTTTTAATTTTAAAAATTATGTTTATTTTCTTGCAATTTCTTTGTAATTATTTGCATTTTTTTAAAAAAATTATTTTAATTCTTAAACTAAACTTAAAAAAATAAAAAATAAATTTTCAAAAAAATTTAATAATAGTTTATAAACTTATTTTTAAAAATAAAAAACAAAAATTAATTAGTTAGCAAACTAACTCCTAATTCCGACTAAACGGTGCGTTGCATGTAATTAGTAGTATTGTTATTATTATTGTTATTTTTTTGGTAACCAAAAAAAGATTTATTATTATTATTATTATTATTATTATTATTATTATTTTATGCTTCAAATTAAGATGGTTTGTGAAGTCATAGGTAATAATAATATAAAAAAAAATTAAATTAAGTAAAAATATCTATAAATTTATACTTTTATCTCGAAAATAATCTTCAATTTTAAAAATATATAATAATACTCCTGAATTTAAAAAAAAAATCTATAAAATTTAGGACGAAAAAAAAGGCTATCTACACCTCATAAATTATCTCCAAGCTTTTTAATTTTTTCGTCACATCATGTTGAGGCTGGTGACATATGTAGTTTTAAATCACGAGGCTGATGACGATGTATCGCATGACTTAGGCTATTACAAATAGTATTAGAGTCAGACACCAAATAGTATGCTAGTAAAAACATTGGCAGCCCGCAAAATGATGAATTGTGAGATCCCATATTAATTTGATAAGAGAACGAATTCGATGCCCAACTAATCCTCCTTAGAACTTGTTTACCATACATAAATAAAAGAAAAATAAAATATATTTTCTTGGTTTTATTTTATGATTTTGACAGTGTGTTTTGGATGTGAATTATCACAACTTTATTCCTTTTGACTTTTATTTATGGTTTGACTTTCTGATGATTTGACAGTCATTTATTAGTTTGGTTTAAATATATAAGCCTAATTCTTAATATATATAAAAACATAAACTATTACTTATTTTTTTCACACATTATTTTTAATATTGTTTAATATCTGTTAATAAAAAAAAAATCAATTTTAAGACATCAAAAACAAAATATAAGCTTTTAAAAATTATATTCTTTAATTTTCAAAAAAAAAAAAATTGACACGTATGAAAAAGAAAATGTAAAAAGGTTAGATTTTATCATTTTAAAATGATAATTATTTAAAAATGAAAAAAAAAAAAAAACCTGATTTATCCACGTAAGCCGGGAATGGGAAGACAGGTGGAAGTGGGCCCACCCACGTTGGTATTTAGAACTAAAAATAGCTGGCGCCTAATGGGCGTCACGACGCGCCGACTGATAAACCAAATACAAACGCGTGTACGCTTTATTCCGATTAAAATTAATTTTAAAAATAAATAAATAAATAAAAAGAAAACGCGTAAAATCACGAAATAAAAATATATATAATAGACCATTATTTGATTTATTCAACACAATTTTTATTAATATTATTTTTTAGTTTCATTTTGGCTTATCTCTCTCTCTAAATGTTTCTGTCCGTCCGATTAAACTTCTCTCTCATATCCACCGTCCATCGAGTCATAGCGTACCATCCACCACAAATTCAAACTTTTCCGCATATGCCATCAAACCCAACGACACCAGAGATATATTAGTTGGCCGCTTTTTGTTTCACAAAAGGGTATATACGTAATTTTGCCTTTTATCTAAAAAATGTCCAAAATAATTAATATTTTATTTAATATTCCCTAAAAATAAATAAAATAAAAAGTTTGGAAATTATCTATAAACACATATGATCAATTTCTATTTATATATTAACGGTAATTCTTTTTTTTTTTTTTTTTTAAGTTCAAGAGTATTTTTGAAACAAAATACTAATAATGAAGTGTATTATTAAAATTTTGAAAGTTTAAGGGTATTTTTGAGATAAAGTACAAAATTTACGGGATTTTTAATAAATTGTAGTTTCGATTTTTTTTTATTGTTATATTATTACAAAAAAAAATAATTTTTTTTAATCGTACACTGAGTATTATATGGTGACTCGGTTAGTACAGTGGATTACATAACTTAAAAAGTGAAATTGAGTGTTAACGGTAATTTTTTTTTTTTTTAAAGTTCAAGAGTATTTTTGAAACAAAATACTAATGATGAAGTGTATTATTAAAATTTTGAAAGTTTAAGGGTATTTTTGAGATAAAGTACAAAATTTACGGGTATTTTTAATAAATTGTAGTTTCAATTTTTTTTTATTGTTATATTATTACAAAAAATAATAATAATAATTTTTTTTAATCCTACCGTGAGTATTTACGATATGGTGACTCGGTTAGTACAGTGGATTACATAACTTAAAAAGTGAAATTGAGTCTTAAGTCAAAATATGGATAAAACCCGTGAATTGGTATAATTATTTGGTCTGTGTTTTTTCTATTTCTTTTAGAACAAGACATTCCGTAGGAGCGAAAATTTGAAATTTTCATCCAGATAACTATTAAGGTACGTCCAGGTTAATTTTGATTGCAATAAGATGATACCAAATTGGTCGGGTTTAATACATACCTATCATAATAAAATCCAAAATGTACATAATGTTACTATCTTTTAGTGAGATAGTTCATATCCACGATCCACAGTTTAACCTAGGTCTATGTCAAACAGGATATGACATTACTCGATTATGTCCAACTCAAGGATCCCTTTGCTTTCCACCTTCTATCATCGATAAGTTAGCTCGGCCGGTCACGTCTTTCGCAACATGACATCCAAACCTACTAAAGTACGACGTGACGCTCGAAAACTCTGTAATTGGATCATCAACATCCGTAACCCAACAGTAATTCTTAGTAAATAGAGTTCCTATTGTCACACTATGTATGATTTTTTATACTTCGATAAAAATCTCTACTAAACTTCTCTTTCATTTCTTACCGAGCAAAGCAGCTCGAGCTACACAAACAAAAAAACGTGTTCTTATGGCTTATAAACACACAATTCATTTCCTCGATTTCAAATTATGAATTTTTTTTTTTTTTCATTTAAAATTTGAGTTTAATTATAGCACGGTAGAAATTAAATAATTGTAAGTATGTTTTCGGTGTTGAACTATTCTCAAATTGGTGATAGTTACGGGCAGTTGTCACACCTAACCCAAAGAGGTAGTGGCAAAATCGTAGATAAGTTGAAAACCAAGGGTCAAATTGTAGAACAATTGGAAAGCTGATTGAGTGAGACACTGAATATTGCGGCCCGCACCGAAGCTCTTGGCTGGCACCATCTTCTTCCCCATTTCCTACGGTTTCGGGTCTTTTACTTTTGGGGTTTCCACCATTGTTTCACAGTCATCTCTCTGCTTCTCCTTCCTCTTCAATCCGGTTCCTCAATCGCCTCTCTCCAGGTAAGCTTTCTCCTCCAAATCCCTACTTTCTGGATCCATCGAAGGAGATAATTTGCTTTAGCTTTGTGTTTTTCCTTTGCTTGGATCTGATTCATCTTACATCCTTTTTGATTTTCACTTCTTTGGCTTGTAATTTCTCGGATCGAACTCGTATGATGATTGAGTGGTTGCTTGCTGATGCTGGAAGTTGGTGATTTACTTGTTCTGTTGATTTCTGTGTAGGAAATTTTGGATTCTTGTCAAGTTTAATCGGCTGTTGATGTTGTTCTGATCTAGAGAGGAAGAAGTTTTCGAGTTGACTCATGAAGGAAATTCATAAGTTCCGTCTTGCATTTGCATTTGCATCGATCTCTGTTTTCGTTTGCTTGTTCTTCGATGTTCATGTGGTTTTAGCAGACAATTACGTTCCCCGGGATTTCATCCTCCTCGATTGTGGAGGGCCTTCGACTGCCAACGACGTCGATAATCGGAAATGGATGACCGATGACAAATCCAAGTTTATTCCAGCGAGGGGGAATAGCACCGTATCGAAAGCCGCTACCCAGGATCCTTCTGTTCCTGATATCCCTTTCATGACGGCTAGGGTTTTCAGCTCTAATTTCACCTACAGCTTTCCTGTGGCCCCTAGTCGTTTATTCGTTCGTCTCTACTTTTACCCTTCTTCTTATAGTGGCCTTAATGCATCTGATGCTCTTTTCTCTGTCTCCACTCAATCCTATACCCTTCTTAAAAACTTCAGCGCTGCACAAACTGCCGAGGCTTTGAATTTTGCTTATATCATTAAGGAATACTCGATCTATGTTGAAGATGGATGGTTGAACTTGACTTTCGTTCCATCCTCCAGTCATCCAAAGGCCTATGCATTTGTGAATGGGATTGAGATTGTATCCATGGCTGATATTTACAGCGATACTTCTGGGACTCTTCTGGTTGTTGGCCCATCTACTCCCTTCACTGTGGATAACACCACTGCACTTGAGAATGTCTATCGGTTGAACGTCGGGGGCAATGATATTATGCCTTCCGGCGATACGGGAATGTATAGGTCTTGGTCTGATGACACACCATATTTGTATGGTGCAGCACAGGGAGTGACAATGACTACTGATCAGAACACGACGATTAATTATCCGCCGAGTATTCCTACTTATGTTGCGCCGGTTGATGTCTACTCCACTGCTAGAGCAATGGGACCTGATAACAATGTCAATTTGAATTATAACATGACATGGATATTGCCTGTTGACTCTGGGTTCTTTTACCTTGTTAGGCTCCATTTTTGTGAGGTTGCTGCAAATATCACAAAAGTCAACCAAAGAGTCTTTGACATTTACATCTTTAATCAAACTGCTATGGATGGTGCTGACGTGGTTGCCTGGGCTGGAAGTAACTATATTCCTGTGTACAAAGATTATGTGGTTTTCATTCCTAGTGGTGGAAGTCCACAGAAGGATTTATGGCTCGAACTGCATCCAGACAAGTCTATGGTCCCCAATTACTACGATTCAATCTTGAACGGAGTGGAGATATTCAAAATCAGTGACTCGAATGCTAATCTTGCAGGGCCGAATCCTATTCCTGCGCCAAAACAGGAAATTATTGATCCATCATTAGCTAACCCAGCATCTTCTCATGGTAAATCGAAGAATAAGGCAGGGATCATTGCTGGAGTTGTTTGTGGAGTAGCTGCTTTAGCTCTGATCATTGGTTTCTTTGTTGTTGCTAAACGCCGCCGTGGGCATGGGAAAGATTCTAGCTCGGTTGAAGGGCCGTCAGGATGGCTCCCTCTTTCTCTCTATGGAAATTCCCATTCAGCTGGATCTGCTAAGACAAATACAACTGGAAGCTATACCTCCTCCCTGCCTTCCAACCTTTGCCGCCACTTCTCATTTTCTGAGATCAAGGCTGCCACAAGGGACTTCGATGAATCTTTACTCCTTGGAGTGGGTGGTTTTGGAAAAGTTTATAAGGGAGTCATTGATGGTGGGACTACGGAAGTTGCCATTAAGCGTGGGAACCCTCTCTCCGAGCAAGGTGTGCATGAATTTCAGACCGAGATTGAAATGCTCTCTAAGCTTCGCCATCGCCACCTTGTGTCGTTGATTGGCTACTGCGAAGAGAATTGTGAAATGATCCTGGTTTATGATTGCATGGCTCATGGAACACTGCGAGAACATTTATACAAGACTCACAAGCCACCATTGTCTTGGAGGCAAAGGCTCGAAATATGCATCGGAGCTGCCCGTGGTCTGCATTATCTCCACACTGGTGCCAAGTATACAATTATTCACCGAGATGTGAAGACAACCAACATCCTTTTGGATGAAAAGTGGGTGGCAAAAGTATCTGATTTCGGGTTGTCGAAAACGGGTCCTACATTGGATCACACCCATGTTAGCACTGTAGTGAAAGGTAGTTTTGGATACTTGGATCCTGAATACTTTAGGCGACAGCAATTGACTGACAAATCAGATGTTTACTCCTTCGGAGTCGTTCTCTTTGAGGTCCTATGCGCTCGGCCAGCCTTGAACCCAACACTCCCCAAGGAGCAAGTGAGTTTAGCTGAATGGGCTGCACACTGCTACATCAAAGGCATTTTAGATCAGATAATCGACCCATTCCTTAAGGGGAAGATTGCATCGGAGTGTCTCAAGAAATTTGCAGAGACAGCAATGAAATGTGTGTCTGATCAGGGCATCGACAGGCCATCGATGGGCGACGTTCTCTGGAATCTAGAGTTCGCATTGCAGCTGCAGGAGAGTGCCGAAGAGAGTGGCAAGCTAGGCAGCGGGATGGACATAGAAGAAGGTCAGCTCGATGTAGTTTACAAAGGCAAGAAGGATCTAGATGCTTCCCCAGGCATCGATGGAAACATAACCGACTCGAGAAGCACCGGAATCAGTATGAGCATCGGAAGCCGAAGCCTTGCCAGTGAAGATTCGGACGGGTTGACGCCGAGTGCTGTATTCTCACAGATCATGAACCCAAAAGGTCGTTAACATCTGAAGGAGAGGCAGAACTCACTCAACTCTGTAAGGCCATAATACTTTCATAGTTTTGATTGATCAAAAGTACAATCAGAGGCTACGAATTGTTTCAATCCAAAGCAAAATATCGTTTATTATTCTGCCTGGTAGTATGAATTGTATGTATAAAGTATCGATAGAGATATCGGTATATTCAAACATATTTTTACTTCTTACTCACTTTCTTGTGTGGATTGATTTTTTTTCCCTTTGCCTGCACTGTTTCTTTATTATTGACTGCTTAAGTGTATTATTTTGTACTAATCTATGTCATTCTTTTTACTTTGTCTTTAATATATATATTTTTTTAGTCTCAAGTCCATATTTTTGGATCTCGTTCCTAGCAAACGCATTTTAAAACCATGAGGTTGACGACAATACGTAACGGGTCAAAACAGATAATATCCACTAGTGGTGAGTTTGATGTGTTACAAATGATATTAGAGTCAAACATTAAGCGGTGTGCCAGCGAGAATGCTAGGCTTCCAAGGAGAGTGGATTGTGAAATCTCACATCAATTGGAGAGGAGAACATATGGAAACCTCTCCCTAATAGACGCTTTTTATAGTCATGAAGCTGATGGCAATACATAACGGACTAAAACGGACAATATCTACTAGCGGTAGGTTTGAGCTGATACATATTTTTCAAACAAATTAGTGATGTTGTGATTGAAGAGCTGTGACATATTTATAAGTTCAAATGAAAACTTCGATATGAACACCATAAAAAACTTGAAACTCAAGGACAGAGTTATACGACCTATAAAACAGATCCCGAACAAGTAAAGGATCCATCCTTTTTTTTTTTTTTCTTGCAAAGGGGAAGAATTAAAAGCCTAAAGCTTTACAAGAGTTCCAATAAGTTCAAAATAAATATAACTCATAGCCAACCTCACATGTCTACACTTAAAAGAGGGGGTAGCATTATACAAAGGGAAAAAACACCATAAATCCACAATACAGGGAAGATACTTGCAGGGTTCATAATGATATTTACCAGAAGTCATACTTGATTGGGAGGAAGAGAATCCGCTAATGCAGTGACTTTCAGCTCTAGTTCGGGTTTGTTCGCCCCGACGAGCTTGTCGATTTGCTGTCCTTCTTTGAGGAAGAAAAAGGTAGGAGTAGCTTTGATATCCCAAGTGGTGCTGAAGTCCTGCAACACACCAAAGCATATGCTGAGAAATGTAGCCCAAACAGGCTTAATCTATAGCTGATTATGAAGTGAACGGAGGGGTAGTGAATTAGACGAGCTTCATCTCACAATCCGCCCTCCTTGGGGGCCAGCGTTCTCGCTGGCACACAGCTCGGTGTCTGGCTCTAATACCAATTGTAACAGCTCAAGCCCACTACTAGTAGATATTGTCCACTTTAGACCATTATGTAACGCACTTCACAGTTTTAAATCGCATCTACTAGGGAGATGTTTCCACACCCTTATAAAAAATGTTTCGTTCCCCTCTCCGACCGATGTGGGATCTCACAATCCACCCCTTTTGGGGGCCCAACGCTCACAATCCACCCCTTTTGGGGGCCCAACGTCCTCGCTGGCACACCGCCCAGTGTGTAACGACCCAAATCCACCACTAGTAGATATTGTCCTTTATGGGCTTTCCCTTTCGGGCTTCCCCTCAAGGCTTTAAAACGCGTTTGCTAGGGGAAGGTTTCCACACCCTTATAAAGGGTGATTTGTTCTCCTCCCCAACCAATGTGGGACATCACAATCCACTCCCCTTCGGGACCCAGCATCCTCGCTGGCACTCATTCCTATCCACTCCCCTTCGGGACCCAGCATCCTCGCTGGCACTCATTCCTTTCTCCAATCGATGTGGGACTACCACCAAATCCACCCCCCTTTGGGACCCAACGTCCTTATTGGCACACCGCCTCGTGTCTATCCCCCTTCGAGAAACAGCGAGAAGGCTGACACATCATCCGGTGACTGGCTCTGATACCATTTGTAAAGACCCAGATCCACATTCATTGTGATGTCCCACATTGGTTGGGGAGGAGAACAAATCACCTTTATAAGGGTGTGGAAACCTTCCCCTAGCAAACGCGTTTTAAAGCCTTGAGGGGAAGCCCGAAAGAGGACAATATCTACTAGCAATGGATTTGGTTCGTTACACAGTGTCCGACTCTGATACCATTTGTAACAGCCCAAGCCCACCGTTAGCAGATATTGTCCGCTTTGGCCTGTTACATGTCGCGTCAGCCTCACGGTTTAAACGTGTCTACTAGGGAGATGCTTCCACACCCTTATAAGGAATGTTTTGTTCTACTTTCCAACCAATGTGGGATCTCACATATCTACTGGGCTGATGATAATTAGTATCTTACCAATTGAACTATGTTCAAATTGACAAAAACAACCCACGAGAACAAGAAAGAAAATGAAAAAAGAGTTTGAATAAATTCTTTCATTACTCACAGTTAATTCATCAACATCGACTACTAGGAACATCAAAGACGGGTATTTCTCCGACAATTCGCTGTAGAATGGAGCAACCACCTTGCACGGACCACACCACGATGCACTGAAGTTCGCTATCACCTGTCGATGCATAATCTCGATTACGAAAGGATTAAACCCGTTTTGATAAGAGAATTTTCATTACCAAAGGCAGGGGAGGATCAAGCCCACCTCCCTTGCAAAGAACTGAGCAACAAAATAAGGACATGACATAAAATAGACTATCTATTATACTCTCTGCGTCGTTTCGTTTTTATCAGATAATTAAAGAAACGAACACGAACGGGGCTGATTTTATCTACGAGATAACATCCAGAAACAACAGCAGTGCTCAAAGCCAATAAACTAATCAAAATCTTACAATTTTGCCATCCTTATTAGCTTCTTCCATCTTTTGCTCCCAAGCTTCTTTGGTTGTGATGAGCTGCACATTTCCGGTGGCAAACTCGACATGATGCTCAGACTCATCGTCTTTGGTTTCGGACTAGAAACAAGGAACACAAAAACTTCCGAGTTAGATGAACGTTAACAAGCATAAAACAGGCAGTGCGTCGAAATCTCAGAAATGATCCTTTTTCGTAGTTTTTATTTTATAGGATCGTCAACACAAAATTACGAGGAGGAGCTGACGAACGCTCGGGTAGAATCGAAGTTTTGGGGCATTGCTGAAGTCAGTGTATAACTGTAGAAAATGTTGAATAGTACCCTTCTATGGTGTAATGCTAATGATTATAAAGCACCATCTTAAACAATATTCCAACACATAGAGCCAAGCAAACATATCTTGTAACAGCCCAAGCCCAAACCCACCGCTAGCACATATTGTCTTCTTTGGGCTTTCCTTCAAGGTTTTTAAAACACGTCTACTAGGGAGAGGTTTCCACACCCTTATAAAGAGTGCTTCGTTCTCCTCCCCAACTGATGTGGGATCTCACAATCCACCCCCCTTCAGGGCCTAGCGCCCTCACTGGCACTCGTTCCTTTCTCCAATCGATGTGGGACCCCCCAATCCACCCCCTTCGGGGCCCAACGTCCTTGTTCGCACACCGCCTCGTGTTCACCCCCTTCAGGGCCCAGCGTCCTTGTTGGCACACCGCCTCGTGTCTACCCCCCTTCGAGATTCAACCTCCTCACTGCACATCGCCCCATGTCTAGCTCTGTACCATTTGTAACAGCCCAAGCCCACCGCTAGTAGATAGTGTCCACTTTGGGCTTTCCCTCTCAAGGTTCCCTTTAAGGTTTTTAAAACGCGTCTGCTAGGGAGAGGTTTCCACACCCTTATCTGAATGTTTCGTTCTCCTCCCCAACCAACGTGGGATCTGACAATCGACCCGCCTTCAGGGCCCAGCGTCCTTGTTGGCACTCGTTCCCTTCTGCCATCGATGTGGAACCCCAATCCACCCCCTTCGAGGTCCAGCGTCCTTGTTGGCACACCGCCTCGTGTCCACCCCATTCGAGACTCAACCTCCTCACTGCACATCGCCCCATGTCTAGCTCTAATACCATTTGTAACAGCCCAAGCCCACCGCTATTTGATAGTGTCCCCTTTAGGTTTTCCCTTTCAAGCTTCCCCTTAAGGTTTTTAAAACGCGTCTACTAGGGAGAGGTTTCCACACCCTTATAAAGAATGTTTCGTTCTCCTTTCCAACCGATGTGGGATCTCACATATCTAGTCCTCCTTTGAACCCCACAGAACCAGGCTCTAGCCAGATTCATTCCCCCGTTACTCATCAACGTTCTAACTCATAACTTCGGCCCGATCCATAGTATTCTATTTAGGTATCACAATTAATTAAAAAAAAGTTCCAGGTACAAACATCAATCCAACACGACAAACCACCACAAAGTCCTCTACTAACATTACTAGATTAAATGTTCCAAAGGGCTCTTACCTTACTAGCACAAAGTCCCATTTGGCGGTCCAAGTGCAGATGTTCGAAGTGTCCTAGGTACCACAGGTTAGCCTGAAATAACGATAAGAAAATATCAGTATAACCATATGCTATCAAGGGAAGGAAACATAACATTTAATTCACAGACATGTTACAAATTCTGGGAAAAAGACACCAAACAAAGACTAGCTCCACTTTTATCACAGTGCTAAAACAACCTTAAAAGTTACAACGTTGACACAAACTGCAAAGTTCATCAATCAACAAACAAATAGATAAGGAGCCAATGACTGTATCATTCAAAAGAAAAAGGGCATAGGAGAAGAAAGGAATAGAACAGAATCATGAACATAATAGAATTGAAAAGGACACAGCTATACCCATCTCATTAGATTCATAAACAAACCACTGAAAAACAATTAAAAAAGAGTAGAGCAGGAAGATCCCATTACAGAGACAGAAAAATTACCCTCAAGAACCCCCGAATTGGAGCCTCGAGTCAATTCAGTAGTCCGTGGAGGGATGATGACATCCAAAAATCGTGGAGAAAACAAGAAAAAACCAAACAGGGATTCGTGGATGAACCTTCTTCAGGACATTGGCTTTAATGGGAAGCTGTCGGAAAAAGGGTCAAATCGGAGAGGGATAAGACAACGTCGGTCAACGACGATCGGATTGCTTGACGAATTGAAAATTTTGAAGGATCTCTCTCTCTCTCTCTCTCTCTCTCTCTCTCTCTCTCTCTCTCTGAATTGGGAATCGAAATGGGCGAAAAAGGGAGTTTGCCCTAGATTTTGAAATTTGACCTTTCTTCAAGGTCCAAGGGAGTGTTGAGTCCGGTAAAAATGGAAACTTTAAAATTTCATATAAAAAAACATGTCATGTCTTTGGTTGTCGTTTTCTTTAAAAATAAAACATTATTGTTGTCGTTTATGTTTTGTTATAGTATTGTGCATACCTAAAAATGATTCTTTTTAATGTTATTATTGCAATCAATAATGGACGGGTTTTTCTTTCCTGGCTGCTTTTTCGGCATTTTCAAGAGTTTCAGTTGAACGGACACACTCGATGAAGGAAGTCTTCCATCTCGTAAGAAGCCTATTTTGCTAGTTTGGATTGGAAAAGAGTAGACATTGATCCTCTCTTTTAACCCTCAAAAGAGTGATTGTCGGGAATAGCAAGATAAAGCCTCCTTTTCATATCTTGTGAAAACGAGACTCTGGTCTTTGACAATTCAAGCTAGAAATTAGAATAGAATTTCATAAAATAATGAATGGTTGAGATTGATATTGTCGGGCCAGTGCAGTTTGAGGAGAAGATAGGTGGCTTGACTCCTCGAGGAAAGGGCTAAAAAGGCTTGACATAGAGGGAAAGAGTAGGGGCTCAAAAACGTGATTCTAGTGAAAGCACTCGAAAAAGGAAAGGGGACTGATTTCTAAAAAATAAGACCAATAAGTTCGTATAATATTAAAAGTTTAGCGCATAATCCTTTAGATTTGTATCTATAAAAAGTCACGTCGAACTTGTATTAGGAGTTGGGCAATTAGAGATCAGAAGGTTTAGTAATCTAGCTATGTCAATTACTCGACCCTACATGACATAAACAAAATTACACGATTGATAATCTTAATTATAGTTCTTGATGACTTAGCAGTAAATAACGTTTAAGTTTAATCCAACTATTTATATACTCACTCGTACTATAATTATTATTATTATTATTATTTTTTTTTTTTTTTGCAGGTAGAGCTCGTGTACCAATTGAGGACGGCGACATGAAATAGTTGATAAGAATAGACCATAAAATTTTAGTAAATATATATTTTATAACATTTTTTTATAGGGATGGAACAAAAAAAATTATGTTATTGAACTATATCTTTCACTAATACTCGAACGGTTCTTTCAAACGAGAAGGAAACAACATCATCCTTGGGGGCACAAGGAAATATATGGCTAAACTCAAAATTCACGATAATTAAATATAATTAATTTAAAAAGAAATAAAACATAAAATTTTAAATTTTAGATCGAGATGAAATAACTAAACTCAAAATACAATAATAAATGTAATAATTAAAAACTTTAAAGACCAAATGAAGATCAAACTCAAGAACGAAGAACGACNAAAAAAAAAAAAAAAAAAAAAAAAAAAAAAAAAAATGGACAATAATTGTTGTAAGGGATAAATAACTGCTTGAATGAAATTCCAACGAAGAGGAATGTTGAATCCAGTTAATTTGACAAAGTGCTTGAATCTTTCATTCATAAATTCCAGTGGCAAAGAGAAGAAAACCACAAGACTTGTTTGTTTCTTTGGTTTTAAGTTACCTACACAGCCCAAATAACTGGAGAAACCACGAAATACAGAAGGATGGCAGGTCGAAGATACCGCCACCAGCGTCATCCATCACCGACACCAAGCTACGATACCGTCTCAACCCATTGCGTACTTCTGAGTCCAGCTCCGTGCGCTCGCTTCATACTTGGCTCGGTCGGTCTTGTACATGTGTGCAATCTCCGGTACAAGAGGGTCGTCTGGGTTTGGATCGGTCAGCAATGAGCATATGGAGAGCAGGACCTGTTTCATGAACACCATTATGTTTAGAATTTGGTTTGAAGTTGATATGAGTGCGGGTTCGTTGCTGAAATGGGGTTTTGTTGAATGATCAAATGGTTATAGTGAAGGTATAAAGCTCAACTATTTAACTTGTTCTTTATTAGAATTGTGGGTAGAACGAGGGCTTCGACACTTTGATAGCATTCCTTATAAGGGTGTGGAAATCTCTCCCTAGTAGACGCATTTTAAAACCTTGAGGAGAAGCTTAAAGAGGATAATATCTACTAGCGGTGGGCTGGGCTGTTACAAATGGTATCAGAGTCAGAAACCGGGCGGTGTGCCAACGAGAACGTTGGGCCCCCCAAGGGGATGGATTGTGAGATCTCACATTGGTTGAAGAGAGGAACGAAACATCTCTTAGAAGGGTGTGGAAGCCTCTCCCAAGTAGACTCAATTTAAAACCTTGAGAGGAAGCCCAGAAGACAATATCTACTAGCGGTAGGCTTGGGCTGTTACAAATGGTATCAAAACCAAACACTAGGCGGTGTGCCAGCGAGGACGCTGGCCCCCGAGGGGTTGGATTGTGAGATCTCACATCGGTCAAGAGAGGGGAACGAAACCTTCCTTATAAAGATGTGAAAGTCTCTCCCTCGCAGACGCGTTTTAAAACCTTGAGGGGGAGCGCAGAAAGAAAACTTAAAGAGCATAATATCTACTAACAATAGGCTTGAGCGGTTAACAACACAATACTTCCTTAACGCTTATTGGGGTAGAAACACAAGTTAACAACGGTTCTCGACTACCTCGAATTAGTAGGGTGTAGACCATAAGTACAATGCAATAGGTAGGACTCAGAGACCCAACATACCAACAAACAAAAAAAGACCTCCCAATTGCATGGAGAAACCATGGCTCAAAGAAATCTTCATATTGTTTATGTGATCAAACAACAGACACCCAATAAAACGAAAAGAACAAATTGAAATACGCTGTCCATCCGAGTCATACAACCGAGGTCGTAAATTTTAAGCCATACGAATAGGGAACTTCAGACGAGTAGGCATCGATGATACACATAACTTCACTAATGGCAGAAGCATATAGATCTCAAACACGACATTAAACAGCTATGTCTATGCAAACAACACAATCTCAATCCAGATTTAGAAACCAAACGAAAAGCCAAGGGTGATTTCAAGAAAACGCCAAACGAACCTTAGAAATCGTAAGCGCGGGGCTCCACTGTTCTTTAAGGATGTCGAGACAAATGCTTCCATTGCTATTGATATTTGGATGAAACACTTTGGTCCTAAAAGCAACCTGAACAACAAAACACAATCATTAAACCTCGCGATCCTATTTACTCGAAAACAAGACAAGAAACATATAATCATATTACACAGATCATTAAAAGCAACAAACAGAAGACAAACATCATTCACCTTTGGAGGCTTGAAAGGATAATCTGGAGGGAAATGAATATTGACTAGAAAAACACCTCCTGAATAAGGACTATCAGATGGTCCCATAATGGTTGCTTGCCAATGGAACATGTCTTCAGCTACAGGACCTATCCTCAAAAGCAAAGACAAACAAAAAAAGAACAAAAAAACAAAACATCCCAAGCTCAAAACTAGGAAAGAAAAAACACGTTCACATCAAGACAGGATCTAAACCAATTCATTCATTCCTTCATTGAAATCAACTTAAACATCCGATATCGTTTGGGGAGGAGAATGAAACACTCTTCATAAGGGTGTGGAAACCTCTCCCTAGCAAACGCTTTTTAAAAACCTTGAGGAGAAGTCCGAAAGGAAAAACCCAAAGAGGACAATATCTGCTAGCGGTGGGCTTGAGCCGTTACAAACGGTATCAGAGCCAAACACCGGATGATGTGCCAGTGAGGAGGTTGTTCCCCAAAGGGGGTGGATTTGGTGGGGTCTCACATCGATTAGAGAAAAGAACGAGTATCAGCGAGGACGCTGGGCCTGAAAGGTGGATTGTGAGATCCCACATCGCTCGGGAAGGAGAACGAAATACCTTTCATAAGGGTGTGGAAACCTCCAAACCTCTCACTAGCATACACGATCTAAAAACCTCGAGGGAAAGCATGAAAGGGAAAGTCTAAAGAGAACCATATCTGATATCACCAGATACATCAACACAACAAAAAGCAATAAAATCGGAAGAAAACAGTCAATATAGATCATCAAATAAAGAGATCAAGGCTTAGAACCATACCAGCGCTGCAAGATGTGGGCGGATCCTTCTGTAAATCCTTCAGTTCCTTCAAGATACGCTTCGAAGCCATGATCTACACATAAAATCGATTAGAAAACGAGATGATTCAAAGAATCCATCAAGCGAAGAACAGAGCAAACANAAAAAAAAAAAAAAAAAAAAAAAAAAAAAAAAAAAAAAAAACCAACAAAATCGGATGGAAATGAGAGAAATACCTTGAGAAAACAAAAGGGTTTGCGATCGACAAGGCGATGAAGATCGGGATCGGCGGGAAAGAGCTATGGAAAGGGAAATAAGCTCCGAATCAGATCGATGGCGGCCCCCAGAAACCGCTGCTGCTTGTTCGTCGGTCTCTTTACCCTCTGATTTTTTGTGGAATTTGACAAACTTTAGAGACCGAAGAACTTTGCCAATCGCTAAGCAATGAAAGAAGACTTTAAATATTTATAGCGATCCCAAATCCTCCATTTCTNTCTTTTTTTTTTTTTTTTTTTTTACTTCACTAGGAATTTTTGTTCTAAGAAATTTTTAGTCCATCAATTTTGATTCCTTTACGACGAATTCGTTATCGAGTTCCCTCGTAATGATTCATTAGTTCGTTTCAAACCCTAAAACACCAAACTTATTAAAAATGCAACCTTTATTTGAAAAAACGAATAGTTTATTTTTCGTATCCACTAATGTCCAGACCCAAAAAGTTTTTGATGTCTCTAAGCTAAGCTAATGTCACGTCTTTAAGCTCGACCCATCTGACCAAATTTTGGACTAAGCTTTTAGATTAGACGTATTTCAAAATCTTATTGCATAGCGTTCTAAATGGCAGAAAAAAGTTTCGAAAAACCTGTATATCATCTAAAGAGTCATAAAGTTAAATCCTCGTCCAAGACTTGTAATATAATATTCCGAAAAAATTATTTTTTGCAGCTTTATGTAATAAAGTCAACGCCCTTGTGTAAAAAAGTCAACCTGTTTATGTTGTGTTGGGAAGTTTTAAGTCAACCCTTGTAACATGATGATGTTCGACAGGAAACCTAGGATTCAAATTTGATAATTAATGATTAAAACTTTGAAATGGTTATTACAAGAGACAATACAGACAACCAATCATAGCCCAAAACAATAAGACCCTCCAAATATAAAAAAAATTGCATCACACACACAATAGCTTACTGTTAGATGAAGGTTTCGGGTTCTCGAGAACAATGGATGCGTTGTGAACGATTACAAGGTCAGTTCGGAGTATTCAAGTCATCGTCTCCGTCCCCGTCCCCGTCTCCGTCTTTGTTATCTTCTGATGATGGTCGAGTTCCCGAGTCAGATGGTCGGATTTCCTCGATCATCCTAACAACTTCCTCCATCGTTGGTCTCATATCTGGCACTCGTGACACACACGCCATTGCGATTTGGAGCATTTGAACCAGCTCTTCTTCAATGTTCTGATACTTCATTAGTTCTACATCAAATACCTCAGATGTCCATTCTTCTCTAACCACAGATTGGACCCATCTAGGAAGGTCCATGACATCGTCACGGCCAGGCGATTGGGATGGCGCTTTCCCAGTCAACATCTCGAGCAAAACGACTCCGAAACTGTAAATGTCTGACTTTTGAGTTGACTTTCGAGTCTCGATCACCTCTGGAGCACGATAACTTACGCTTCTAGAGGGAATGATTGGAGAGTTCATCAAAGGAGTCAAGCCAAAATCTGAAATACAACCATTCATGTCTTGTGTAAGAAGGATGTTAGAGGACTTTATGTTGCCATGGATCAATTTTCCCCCACTTGATGAATGGATATGTGCAAGGCCTTTGGCACACCCAAGTGAAACCTTCACTCGAGTTTCCCAGTCCGGTGGCCCTCTTCCACCGTCTCGGCTTCCTGCGTAACGAGACACGAGCTGAATTAGTTTCGGTTCATCTGGAAGAAGCAAAAGATCCATAAAAGCAAGAGATAGGATGAGAGATTCAATAGAGCATACCATGGAGTAATGAGGAAAAGCTTCCAGCAATGGCGTGATCGTAAACTAAAAGCTTCTCGTCTTTCGAATAGTAATAGGCACGGAGAGGCACGACGTTCGGATGCTGGCCGATTCTCCCAACAATCTCCATTTGTTGATCAAAATCCTTCTTCCCAGCTACCACTTCCTTCAACCTCTTTACTACCACTGTAATTCCATCCTCCAAGATCGCCTTGTAAGTAGTCCCGTAACTCCCTTTACCGAGTACTTCGGCGGAGGCCCTTAACAAGTCCTCGAGATCAAAGTTATACGAACAGCCTTCAAAGAACACGAGCCTATTTTTCTCGGGCTCTTGTACCCCGCTTCCGAAATCCTCCTTTGGTTGCTCACTCCTTTTGCCCTTTCCTTTCGCAGCAACGGTACTAACTTCGCCATCTTTTTTCTTTATACGACAGACGACAATCAATATCGTGACGAGGAAGAGCAATGCAGAACCACCCAAGGCAATGGCAACGATGGCTCCAATGTTTATTCTCTTTTCGTTCTTCGGCCGGGTCAAAGAAGTGGGAGATGGAGAAGGTAAGGGAGCACCAAGTGAGCAATTTTTCAGAGGTGAGCCACATAGCAGTGAGTTCCCTTCAAAGGAAGAAGGAGGAAATGATTGCAGTGAAGCGGGAATACGGCCGCTAAGATGGTTGTAGCTCACGTTCAATAGTTTAAGCTTTAGGTGACCGATATCAGGAACGGATCCGGTCAGGGAGTTGTTTTGAACATTGAGGCTAGTGAGCTGTGTGAGATTTTGTATCGATGTCGGAATGTTTCCCGTGAGAGAGTTGAACGACAGATCAAGGAAGGTAAGGCTAGGAGACAGGGAAGAAGATATTTGACCAGAAAAGTTATTGTGTTGAAGATATATAAACTTTAGGGAGGGAAGGGATAGCACATCCGATGGAACGTTCCCATTAAGATTGTTAGATCGAAGACTCAAGGTTCTAAGAGCGCCTAACTTTCCAAGTGTATTGGCGGGTATCGGACCATACAGTCCAACAGCAGGCAGCCTGAGAGCAAGCACATTAGAGAGGTTGGAAGTGCACATGATGCCAACCCAAGCCGTGCAGACCGGGGTAGAGGGATCCCAGTTGATTTTTCGACCGTGGGGAACGGTCGAAATAAACTCGAGAAGAGCTTGCTTGTCCGAGTTTAGATCAGCCTCAATGAAGGAAAGTAAGAGTAAAAATGGTGCAAAAAGGGAAGGTAGCCTCATGGAGGATTTCTAATGGAGGCCTATTGTGGTAGCAAGAAATCTGGGGGTAACCTCAACAAGTTCTATTCCCTGCAGAGTAATAACCATTATCAGGAACTATTGCTATCAATTTCAAACACGAAAACGATCGGAATCAGCGGAATCATCTCGATTCAAAGAAAAAGAAGCAACGTTCTATCACAAGCATGGTTATATATAACAAATATGTGATCAAAACAATAACAGTCCAAGCCCACGACTAGCAGATGTTATCCTCTTTGAGCTTTCTCTTTCAGGCTTCCCCTTGAGGTTTTTAAAACGTATTTGCTAGGGAGAGATTTCCACACACTTATAAAGAATGTTTCGTTCTCCTCCCCAACCGATGTGGGATCTTACAATCCACCCCCTTCGGGGCTCAATCTCCTCGCTGGCACATCGCTCAGTGTCTGGCTCTAATACCATTTGTAATGGCCCAAGCCCACCGTTAGCAGATATTGTCCTCCTTGGGCTTTCCTTTTCAGGCTTTCCCTCAAGGTTTTTAAAACATGTCTGCTAAGGAGAGGTTTCCACACCCTTATAAAGAAATGTCCTCTCCAACCGATGTGAGATCTTACACATCGTCCTAAAATCAAAACAACAATCCAGAAAGTTCAAACTAAATATGTGAAATGGGAACGAAGACAAGAAAACGAAAACAATAACTCTAAGACATAGCTAAATGGAGAAGAAGACGAAAGACTCTAGATTTCTACTTACCCAGAGTCACTACCCTCATCATCATTTATACTCATATGCAGAATTAGACACTTATAACTTCAACATAAAACATAAACTCCATCTTATGGACCTACGTGTTCGAAAACATGGAAATGATTACATTATGATGACGGGAGCAACTCTACTTACCCAAAGTCGCTACCCTTATCATCATCTATACTCACATAGAATTAGACACTTACAACTTCAACTCAAAACACTGCCATGAACTCGAAAACATGAAAATGATTCGTTATGATCACAGTAGCAACAGTAGCAACTCAAGATAAGTAGAAATCTAGGGTCGTTACATTACCCTTTTTCCGAAACAACATGAAATTCAGGCATGGAAAAACCAAAAAACCCAAACAATCCATTAATCTTTCACTCATTTTCAGTCACTACAGAAAGCATTACCTCAAACACTCCAAAACCCATTTCATAGATCTGAAAACCCAATTAGAAAACCACATAAACAAGCCAATCTACATTAGAAAACACAAAATCCAACAAGCAGACAAGGGGAAGAGAGATAGAGAGAAAGGAAACCTAGAAGATGATGAACAGCATTGAACAAGAGCATTGTAGAGCAGCCAAATTGAGTGGAAATAAGAACAAAGAAATAGATAAAGAGAGAGATAGCGAGAGAAGCCGGACCTTTAACGGCATTGCTTGAAGAAGAAGACGCGATCGTAAGAAAGTAAATTAAAGTCAGACACCTACTGAGTGAGCCATGGTGGTTGGGGTTTGGTTCCATTGTTAATACCTTTCCTTCTCTTTCTTCTTTAAATTCCCTCTTTTAATTTTTCTTTCTTTTCTTTTTCCCCTTCTTTTTGAGGTCTTCAGATTCTCTTCTACCCAACCGTTGCGCTCAAGCTTCACCCTGAAGCCACCACCGCTGCCGCCGCCGCCTGTTCTGTTTCGCCACCGCATTTCCCTCACCTCAGTCGCCGCCCTGAATCGGTTTTCTTTTCTTCGTATTGGAATCTCTCACCCAATTTTTTTAGCATACCCCAAAACTCCAAAAGGCAAAAGAAATTAATTTATTTTTTATTTTCTTTTGGGTTTTTTTTATTTTTTATTTTTAATTTTATATGAATTAATTCGGAGTGGGGAAGAGAATTTTTACGTATATTTTTAATGGGAGAACACAACGAAACATTCTTTATAACTATATAGAAACCTCTCTTTGGAAGAGGCGTTTTGTGAGGTTGGTGGCTATACGTAACGGGCCAAAGCAGTCAATTACTAAACAGTGTGAGGTACTGATCGGAGTAGGGCTAGACCCTCTCCATAGAAGACGGATTTTAAAACCGTGAGGTTGACAGCGATATGTAACGGGTCAAAGTGGACAATATCTACTGACAATGAGGTTGACAATGATATGTAAAGGGTCAAAGCGAACAATATCTACTAGCGATGAAGTTCAACTCAATATCAACTGTTTAATGGTATCAGAGTCTAACTTCGGTTGTGGTTTCGGCTGTTTAATGGTATCAAGCCTGACTTTGGCCGGTGTGCCAACGAGGACGCTAGTCCCAAAGGGGTGGATTGTAAGGTTTCACATTGTTTGAGAGAGGGGAACAAAACATTTCTTATAAGGGTGTGGAAACCTCTTTAAGGTTGACAACGATACGTAACAGGTCAAAATGGACAATATTTACTGTTTGTTAGCGGTGGGCTTGAACCGTTACAAACTAGTATAGTGTGTTTCATACACACTCACACAAAAAACACATAAATTACCAATTTGAACATAGCTTAGTGAATAAGACATTAATTATCATTTCAAATATACATAGTTTAATTTTCACTCTTGAACTAAAAAAAACCGACACCTATCTTGCTAGGTCGGTAAGAAAGAGAATGACAACAAACTAATAATAAAAAGAAAGGAAAAAGATTACATAACGTCTCATAATTCAAAATTATTTCCGAACATCTTTGACAGCCTTCCCTCTATTAGTAGGAATGACCACAAATTTTATTATTATTTTATTTTTATTTTACTCAAATTTAGTTTATAAACATTTTAATTTTTATTATTCTCATTATTTTCTTTATAAACGTTATTAAAATTCAAATATATATATATTTTTTACCCCATAGAAATCATTATCTTAAATATATATATATATAGATATATATATATATTAAAATAAAAAAATAAATATACAAATATCAACCTTTTTAATTCACATTTCAATTGGGTAGGAATTGAATATTAATAATAATAATAGAAAGGTGGTGGTTGAAAGCCATTTTCAAAATCTATGGCTTTGTAATATTTATTTGTTTTTTTTTATTAAAAAAATATATATATATATATATATATATATATATATATATATATATATAT